>NC_136636.1:30489767-30969767 GCF_949748355.1 Melanostigma gelatinosum
GGAGGGAGGAGTGAGATGAGACGGAGGGAGGAGTGAGATGAGACGGAGGGAGGAGTGAGATGAGACTGAGGGAGGAGTGAGATGAGAGGGAGGAGTGAGATGAGAGGGAGGGAGGAGTGAGATAAGACGGAGGTGGGAGGAGTGAGATGAGATGGAGGGAGGAGTGAGATGAGAGGGAGGGAGGAGTGAGATGAGACGGAGGGAGGAGTGAGATGAGACGGAGGGAGGAGTGAGATGAGAGGGAGGGAGGAGTGAGATGAGACGGAGGGAGGAGTGAGATGAGACGGAGTGAGGAGTGAGATGAGAGGGAGGAGTGAGATGAGACAGAGGGAGGAGTGAGATGAGAGGGAGGGAGGAGTGAGATGAGACAGAGGGAGGAGTGAGATGAGACGGAGGGAGGAGTAAGATGAGAGGGGGGGAGGAGTGAGATGAGAGGGAGGGAGGAGTGAGATGAGACAGAGGGAGTAGTGAGATGAGAGGGAGGGAGGAGTGAGATGAGACAGAGGGAGGAGTGAGCTGAGACAGATGAAGGAGTGAGATGAGACAGAAGGAGGAGTGAGATGAGACAGAGGGAGGAGTGAGCTGAGACAGATGAAGGAGTGAGATGAGACAGAGGGAGGAGTGAGATGAGACAGAGGGAGTAGTGAGATGAGCGGGAGGGAGGAGTGAGATGAGACAGAGGGAGGAGTGAGCTGAGACAGATGGAGGAGTGAGATGAGACAGAAGGAGGAGTGAGATGAGACAGAGGGAGGAGTGAGATGAGAGGGAGGGAGGAGTGAGATGAGACAGAGGGAGGAGTGAGATGAGAGGGAGGGAGTGTGTGATCTCTGGTGGTGCTAACAAGGCCGTCACTTCTAACACTATGTACAGTTAAGTATTCTTAAGTTACTTTGGATACTTGTTCCTCAGGCATACCCTAAAGCAGCGGTTCCCAAACTTTTTAGGCCGCGCACCCCCTTCTACATCCCGACCAGGTTCGCGCACCCCCCCCCCTTAATAAAAATAAAAAAAAAGAAGCAACAGAGCCTTTTAAGCCTTCATAGCCGCATAAGAATCGGACCAATGAGAGAACAGTTTGCTCGCGCGTGGCATTTGTTTACAAGATTTAGTCCGCTGTTAAATGTTGCAGTGTGAACACAAACCGAACAAAGGAGCAACTGCAACAAAGCAAACGAACTGAAGGTGTGAAAACGCCCTGAAACACTGCAACAAAGTTTCAATAACTTTCAGTGACACAAGGCGTCACTTTTAAAGAGCAATACGGATGGCGAGGACACACGCACAAGCTCAGAGGCAGATTGCATCACATTTCATTTACAATTAATGACCGACTAATGTAGCCAGGATGTCTTCGGACAAAGCATCGATGCGGCGCGACACAGTGTTGTTGGACACCGGGATCATGTCCAACTTTTTTGCTTCTTTCTCCCCAATCATTCCAAACATTCCACCATCTCTCTGGCAGCTGGCAAGCTCACGTCTTCGGCGATTGTGTGCGGTAGCCCCTTTCTCGCTATTCTGTAACCAGATATGAAGCCCGTAGTGCGTCATTTATAGACCCAACACATGAATGAGACTCCAGTTGTTTTTGGCTGTTTTGTAACTCCTCCAATTTCGATATAAACAATGTAAGGGGCTTTTGACTTGCACTGGCATGCTTGGTGTTCAGGTGGCGACGTAAATAAGAGGGCTTCAGACTGTTAGCCAGAACCTCACTGCACACCACGCACTGTGGCTTTGGGCAATCTGCGTTGACAATCCAAGTGAAGCCCAGACAGATACTTTTCATCATATTTCCTCTTTTTTTTCCCAGTCTGATGCTCTCTCTCGTTTCCTCTTTTTTCACCTTGACTCCGCGATGGGATTTGTCTGTGCTATCCCTTCCTCCTTTTCGGTCTCCTCCGTCTCATCTTCCTCTGACTCTATTTCTTCTCCCGGTCTCTCCCCAACGCACCTTTCTGTTCCCCTCGCCTCCGATTCCTCTCTCTCTCTCTGTCCCTCTCCTCTTTTACGACTGATAGCTTCAGATGTCCCACCTGACAGTTTTTAAATTAAAATTACATTTCTTTTTTATATTTAATATTATTACACCATCAGACCGCCATTACACTTTTCCTCTCGCGCACCCCCTAGAGGCAGCTCGCGCACCACTTTGGGAATCCCTGCCCTAAAGCATATTCAAAGTGATCAGATTGGAAAATATATATTAAACTAAATATTCAAGTTGGAAAAAATATGTAAAATTATATTTGTAGCAAGCAAATTTTAAGCAATCTAAACACAGCTATTATAAGCATTTATTAGTTTGTATTCATTGTTCCCTTGAAGGGTCAGAGTCAGCTGTCGATGATGAATAGAAGACTTTTGTAACTGCACTCAGCCTCACAATGCTACTCCTGCTGCTTGCTGCTCACGTCCTGCTGCTAGCAGCTCACCTCCCGCAGCTAGCCGCTCACCTCCCGCTGCTAGCCGCTCACCTCCCGCTGCTAGCCGCTCACCTCCCGCAGCTAGCCGCTCACCTCCCGCTGCTAGCCGCTCACCTCCCGCAGCTATCCGCTCACCTCCCGCTGCTAGCCGCTCACCTCCCGCAGCTATCCGCTCACCTCCCGCTGCTAGCCGCTCACCTCCCGCTGCTAGCCGCTCACGTCCCGCTGCTAGCCGCTCACCTCCCGCTGCTAGCCGCTCACCTCCCGCAGCTAGCCGCTCACCTCCCGCTGCTAGCCGCTCACCTCCCGCTGCTAGCTGCTCACCTCCTGCAGCAGTGACGCAGCATCGCTTTGTGCTGCAAGTACAACCGTCTAAAGATAATGTTCCCATACAAGCAAACTGTTGACTTATTTTCATGCTAAGCTAACTTAAGTTTGCTACTGACATCCAAGGCCACATCTTCGGCTCACCTGCGCACATGGAGTTTGAAGCTTTGGGAAATATGTTCATTTGATATCTTGCAGAGAGTTTAATCCATAGAAGAAAGATTAAAGTGATGAGGAGCCGCTCCATCTTTCTAATAAGGGACACACGTCTAACTCTGGGTAAGAATGTGAATATCAAATCAACCTGATATTTTACAAATATATATATATAGATATATATATACAAATATTTATCAAACTTTTCATTGAAGGTGAAAGATGTCTTCATCATCTTAAGATGAATAATCACTGTGTGGAGATGTTCCTCACTCATCCAGATGTCTCCTCCAACGCTGCAAATGTAACAAACCTCCACCATGCAGCACTCACTGCACTTCTCACATTTACACTTTTAATTGACGAAAAAAAATCTTTAAAAGTAAAATAATGATTGTAGAGTATGATCTGAAGAGACGATGTGACTCATTACTGAAGGAGGTGTTTCATTTTCACATTTCAACAGGAAATACATCAGTGTACGTAGCATCACTCATAACTTCAAACCACACTTTCATCGGCATTATAAAAACACATTTTAAGCTGGTTTCATTGTTTTCTGTTTTAAATTAAGTTACCAGAATCTGAATCAGAAATACTTTATTTCTGATTCACGTTGCAGTGACTTGCTCCGACAGATATGCACAAAGAAATAATAGATAAAAACAAAGCACTATGTAACACAGGGGTGTCCAAACTACGGCCCGCGGGCCAAGTACGGCCCGCGGTCCATTTTTAATTGGCCCGCAGCAACTTCTAAAAATATAATGTAATATGGCCCACACTTCAAACTTGCACTTGACTGTATTGTACTTCTTAGTTTCACCACTAGGTGGCGATACTGTGTTGAACAAGGCAGCTTCTCCACAAAATAAGAGCAATCAAAGAAACGTTTAGCCCCGGATGATGACACGTCCTACTAGGGCTGGGCGATATGGCCTAAAAAAAAAATCTCCGATTTTTTTACAAAAAATCCGATTCACGATTTAAATCGATTTTTTCCCACACAAATTTTTGCAGATGACAGAAGCTGTTGAAAACAATTTTTTATTTTATTTTGTGATGATTTTCCCTCGTAGGTTGATAAAAATAAAGTGCAAACAAAACCTGAACATTGTAGAAAGGTGCCTGTAGTATACAAAAAGTATTTGGTCACTCTTTTGTTTCCCTGAATCATTTAAATATAAAATTAAATTAAACATAACATTAAATGGCATTAAATAGTAGCCTTCCATTGTAAACAACTGTGCAAATGTAACTTTTTACAGTAAGCTTTTCTAACTGAATACACTGATACAAACACAGCATGAAATAAAATGTATGTGACCCTTTACCATTCACATTTTCAAAAGTCCAACATCTGATCTAACATCAACATAACATATTTTGCACAGTAAATAAGTGCATGTAAACAAAAGCAAGTGCATTCACAACATAACCAACAGTATTAAACAGTAGTGCATGTTTTTTCTAAATATTTTTTGCCAGGAAGACAGCGTCGCTTGTGCTCCCGCGGTCCTGCTCCCTCCTCAGGGTGCTACACTTCTCCCACTCGGCGGCATGCCTCTGTTTGAGGCTGTTTGTTCTGTGTCACATTCTTCCCTCTCTTAAGAACGAGAGCTTCACTGCTGGCCGCCATTGTTTTCGTTTGTAAACAATGCGCGCGCACTCAACTACGGGAACCCAACGGGGGGGAAGGGTAGGGGCGATTTTCTCGATTTTCAATAAAACACATCGCCTTAAAGCACACATTCGAATTAATCGATTAAATCGATTTATCGCCCAGCCCTACGTCCTACACTGGTGCCGACCGAGAACAGAAAGTTAAATGGCAGTTAGCTCAATAAGAGTATTTTTTTCCGTGCAAACAAAACACAAGAAAAAATCACAATAGCAGCCACGAGGTAGCTCAACTCATTGCCCGCCACGGGAAACCTTTCTCAGATGGTGACTTCATAAAACAGTGCCTCACTAAAGTCGCAAGTATAATGTGCCCGGAATAAATGCAGGAATTCAACAACGTTAGCGTGTCCAGAAACACAGTTGTGCGGCGAATCGAAGACTTGTCAGCTAACCTAAACCATCAAGTGTCAGATAAAGCGCGTGCTTTTGCTTTTTACTCCATTGCATATGATGAGAGCAGAGATGCCACAGACACCGCACAGCTGTTCATTTGTTTGCGGGGAGTTGACGATCATTTCTGCTTTAGGAGCTGCTTGATTTTAGGAGTCTAAAGAGCACAACAACAGGTAAGGACGTGTTTGAAGCTGTGTCAGATGCAATTGACAAGATGGGACAAGCTGTGTGGAGTTATAACAGATAGGGCTCCAGCTATGAAAGGCGAGCGCAAGAGAGCGGAGGTGAGGCTATTAAAATGCAGCGTATCACCCACCAAGAAGCCCTCTGTGCTAACACAGTCCAGCTCGGCGATGTGATGAACACGGTTGTGAAAACTGTCAACATAATTCGAGCACGAGGGCACTCTACGCAACTTCAATGTTGCCCACTTCCCCACGCAGTCCGAAGTCAAATGTGCTTTTCCAAAGGCCAACCTTTCTGCTAAAAGGGGGAAATACGTGTCCGTGATAACGTCTCTCATGACAGAACTCAGTCAGTGCTTACGTGGCGGCTGGTCAATAGAGGGCGATAGGGCCACCCTTGAGCCACAATAAATAAAATAAAATGAATAATAATAACAATAATAAACTGTACAAATTGTCAATATTTGTGTTTTTGAAATATGGAATCACCCAGTAATATGTGTAAAATATGATATCTGCGGTAAATATATGCTTTTCCTGCATGTCCTCTCTGCGTGTGCACGTCTCAGCAGCTCTGTGGCGCTGGAGAAACGGCCCAAAAGAGCAGTGAAGCAGTTTTGCCAATTGCTGATTCAAGATATAAATGAGGGACATACAATTTAGCCAATCAGCGCCCTCAAATAGATTCAGCTTGGGGCAGAATGCCCCAAGCTGAATCTATTTGAGGAGAAACTGCAGAGCTGATATCAGATCAGCCTGACCTCACAATCAGACAGCAGACTAGCAGGAAAGGGAAGCAGTACATGCGAAGCTACCAGCTGTAAATAAGATGTCCTGACATGTTTGTCAAAGTGTTATTTTCTGCTTTTTTTCCATGTTGGAATAAATGTTAAATATTTAACTGCAAAGTAGCAATACGTGTTTGATACCTTCATTTATTTAGCATGAAATCATACTGGGATGTTTGCTGAAATTGATTGGATGTGGCACAGCCCTACCTAGAACATGTTCCACCAGCTGCCATGGCTTTCAATACGTTTCTCTCATTGAGAGAGACATCGAGCTGTTCTCAACTCCCTTCTATTTGAATAATGAGTCTGTTCGGCTCAACATACGTGAGCAAACATCTGTTAAATCTGAACAAAAGCACATTGAGAACCAAATTTGATTGATTTTGCTCACTTTAACACACTAGGGGTGAGGCGATCGGACCTGAGTGGCCCAGCCCTTGGTATATTTTTCTGTATGTGGCCCTCAGTGAAAAAAGTTTGGACACCCCTGATGTAACATGTCAATTATACACATAATGTGACAATATATGCAGAGAATATGAGTAAATAAGAAGTGATAAGTGTAAGAAAAATGTGCATCAAACAAATGCAACTACGATGCAGAAAAGCAAACAAAAATGCTGATCCTTAAATGTTTGAGTAGTACTGCAGTACGTTACTGTGTATGTTCTTGTAGGTCTGTGCATGTGTACTCTCTTCATTATCTGCAATAGAATCAACGGTGTGGAGGACTGAACATCATTATCTTATGTGTAATTAACCAAATCAACTCCCATCAAAGTCTGAAGAGAAGACAAATGAAAAACAAATGAAAGTGTGTGGTGGTTTAGAGAAGCAGACATGGGTAAGAGAAGCAGACATGGGTAAGAGAAGCAGACATGGGTAAGAGAAGCAGACATGGGTAAGAGAAGGATACATGGGTAAGAGAAGCAGACATGAGTAGAGAAGCAGACATGGGTAAGAGAAGCAGACATGGGTAAGAGAAGCAGACATGGGTAAGAGAAGCAGACATGGGTAAGAGAAGCAGACATGGGTAAGAGAAGCAGACATGGGTAAGAGAAGCAGACATGGGTAAGAGAGGCAGACATGGGTAAGAGAAGCAGACATGGGTAAGAGAAGCAGACATGGGTAAGAGAAGCAGACATGGGTAAGAGAGGCAGACATGGGTAAGAGAAGGATACATGGGTAAGAGAAGCAGACATGGGTAAGAGAAGGATACATGGGTAAGAGAAGCAGACATGGGTAAGAGAAGCAGACATGGGTAAGAGAAGCAGACATGGGTAAGAGAGGCAGACATGGGTAAGAGAAGCAGACATGGGTAAGAGAAGGATACATGGGTAAGAGAAGCAGACATGGGTAAGAGAAGCAGACATGGGTAAGAGAAGCAGACATAGGTAAGAGAAGGATACATGGGTTAGAGAAGCAGACATGGGTAAGAGAAGGATACATGGGTAAGAGAGGCAGACATGGGTAAGAGAAGCAGACATGGGTAAGAGAGGCAGACATGGGTAAGAGAAGCAGACATGGGTAAGAGAAGGATACATGGGTTAGAGAAGCAGACATGGGTAAGAGAGGCAGACATGGGTAAGAGAAGCAGACATGGGTAAGAGAGGCAGACATGGGTAAGAGAGGCAGACATGGGTAAGAGAAGCAGACATGGGTAAGAGAGGCAGACATGGGTAAGAGAAGCAGACATGGGTAAGAGAAGCAGACATGGGTAAGAGAAGCAGACATGGGTAAGAGAAGCAGACATGGGTAAGAGAAGGATACATGGGTAAGAGAGGCAGACATGGGTAAGAGAGGCAGACATGGGTAAGAGAGGCAGACATGGGTAAGAGAAGCAGACATGGGTAAGAGAGGCAGACATGGGTAAGAGAGGCAGACATGGGTAAGAGAAGCAGACATGGGTAAGAGAGGCAGACATGGGTAAGAGAAGCAGACATGGGTAAGAGAAGCAGACATGGGTAAGAGAAGCAGACATGGGTAAGAGAAGCAGACATGGGTAAGAGAAGCAGACATGGGTAAGAGAAGGATACATGGGTAAGAGAGGCAGACATGGGTAAGAGAGGCAGACATGGGTAAGAGAGGCAGACATGGGTAAGAGAAGGATACATGGGTAAGAGAGGCAGACATGGGTAAGAGAAGCAGACATGGGTAAGAGAAGCAGACATGGGTAAGAGAAGGATACATGGGTAAGAGAAGGATACATGGGTAAGAGAAGGATACATGGGTAAGAGAAGCAGACATGGGTAAGAGAAGCAGACATGGGTAAGAGAAGCAGACATGGGTAAGAGAAGAATACATGGGTAAGAGAAGCAGACATGGGTAAGAGAAGCAGACATGGGTAAGAGAAGGATACATGGGTAAGAGAAAGATACATGGGTAAGAAAAGGATACATGGGTAAGAGAAGGATACATGGGTAAGAGAAGCAGACATGGGTAAGAGAAGCAGACATGGGTAAGAGAAGGATACATGGGTAAGAGAAGGATACATGGGTAAGAGAAGCAGACATGGGTAAGAGAAGCAGACATGGGTAAGAGAAGGATACATGGGTAAGAGAAGCAGACATGGGTAAGAGAAGCAGACATGGGTAAGAGAAGCAGACATGGGTAAGAGAAGCAGACATGGGTAAGAGAAGCAGACATGGGTAAGAGAGGCAGACATGGGTAAGAGAAGGATACATGGGTAAGAAAAGGATACATGGGTAAGAGAAGGATACATGGGTAAGAGAGGCAGACATGGGTAAGAGAAGCAGACATGGGTAAGAGAAGCAGACATGGGTAAGAGAAGGATACATGGGTAAGAGAAGAGGACATGGGTAAGAGAAGCAGACATGGGTAAGAGAAGGATACATGGGTAAGAGAGGCAGACATGGGTAAGAGAAGCAGACATGGGTAAGAGAAGGATACATGGGTAAGAGAAGGATACATGGGTAAGAGAAGGATACATGGGTAAGAGAGGCAGACATGGGTAAGAGAAGCAGACATGGGTAAGAGAAGGATACATGGGTAAGAGAAGGATACATGGGTAAGAGAGGCAGACATGGGTAAGAGAAGGATACATGGGTAAGAGAGGCAGACATGGGTAAGAGAAGGATACATGGGTAAGAGAGGCAGACATGGGTAAGAGAAGGATACATGGGTAAGAGAAGCAGACATGGGTAAGAGAAGCAGACATGGGTAAGAGAAGCAGACATGGGTAAGAGAAGGATACATGGGTAAGAGAAGGATACATGGGTAAAAGAAGCAGACATGGGTAAGAGAAGCAGACATGGGTAAGAGAAGGATACATGGGTAAGAAAAGGATACATGGGTAAGAGAAGCAGACATGGGTAAGAGAAGCAGACATGGGTAAGAGAGGCAGACATGGGTAAGAGAAGGATACATGGGTAAGAGAGGCAGACATGGGTAAGAGAAGCAGACATGGGTAAGAGAAGCAGACATGGGTAAGAGAAGGATACATGGGTAAGAGAAGAGGACATGGGTAAGAGAAGCAGACATGGGTAAGAGAAGCAGACATGGGTAAGAGAAGCAGACATGGGTAAGAGAAGCAGACATGGGTAAGAGAGGCAGACATGGGTAAGAGAAGGATACATGGGTAAGAGAAGGATACATGGGTAAGAGAAGGATACATGGGTAAGAGAGGCAGACATGGGTAAGAGAAGGATACATGGGTAAGAGCAGCAGACATGGGTAAGAGAAGGATACATGGGTAAGAGAAGCAGACATGGGTAAGAGAAGCAGACATGGGTAAGAGAAGCAGACATGGGTAAGAGAAGGATACATGGGTAAGAGAAGGATACATGGGTAAGAGAGGCAGACATGGGTAAGAGAAGGATACATGGGTAAGAGCAGCAGACATGGGTAAGAGAAGGATACATGGGTAAGAGAAGCAGACATGGGTAAGAGAAGCAGACATGGGTAAGAGAAGCAGACATGGGTAAGAGAGGCAGACATGGGTAAGAGAAGGATACATGGGTAAGAGAAGGATACATGGGTAAGAGAGGCAGACATGGGTAAGAGAAGGATACATGGGTAAGAGAAGCAGACATGGGTAAGAGAAGCAGACATGGGTAAGAGAAGGATACATGGGTAAGAGAAGGATACATGGGTAAGAGAAGCAGAGAAGGATACATGGGTAAGAGAAGGATACATGGGTAAGAGAGGCAGACATGGGTAAGAGAAGGATACATGGGTAAGAGAAGGATACATGGGTAAGAGAAGCAGACATGGGTAAGAGAAGCAGACATGGGTAAGAGAAGGATACATGGGTAAGAGCAGCAGATATGGGTAAGAGAAGCAGACATGGGTAAGAGAAGCAGACATGGGTAAGAGAAGGATACATGGGTAAGAGAAGCAGACATGGGTAAGAGAAGGATACATGGGTAAGAGAAGCAGAGAAGGATACATGGGTAAGAGAAGGATACATGGGTAAGAGAGGCAGACATGGGTAAGAGAAGGATACATGGGTAAGAGAAGGATACATGGGTAAGAGAAGCAGACATGGGTAAGAGAAGCAGACATGGGTAAGAGAAGGATACATGGGTAAGAGCAGCAGACATGGGTAAGAGAAGCAGACATGGGTAAGAGAAGCAGACACGGGTAAGAGAAGGATACATGGGTAAGAGAAGCAGACATGGGTAAGAGAAGGATACATGGGTAAGAGAAGCAGACATGGGTAAGAGAAGGATACATGGGTAAGAGAAGCAGACATGGGTAAGAGAAGGATACATGGGTAAGAGCAGCAGACATGGGTAAGAGAAGGATACATGGGTAAGAGAGGCAGACATGGGTAAGAGAAGGATACATGGGTAAGAGAGGCAGACATGGGTAAGAGAAGGATACATGGGTAAGAGAAGCAGACATGGGTAAGAGAAGCAGACATGGGTAAGAGAAGGATACATGGGTAAGAGAAGGATACATGGGTAAGAGCAGCAGACATGGGTAAGAGAAGGATACATGGGTAAGAGAGGCAGACATGGGTAAGAGAAGCAGACATGGGTAAGAGAGGCAGACATGGGTAAGAGAAGGATACATGGGTAAGAGAAGGATACATGGGTAAGAGCAGCAGACATGGGTAAGAGAAGGATACATGGGTAAGAGAGGCAGACATGGGTAAGAGAAGCAGACATGGGTAAGAGAAGCAGACATGGGTAAGAGAAGGATACATGGGTAAGAGAAGCAGACATGGGTAAGAGAAGCAGACATGGGTAAGAGAAGGATACATGGGTAAGAGAGGCAGACATGGGTAAGAGAAGGATACATGGGTAAGAGAAGGATACATGGGTAAGAGAGGCAGACATGGGTAAGAGAAGGATACATGGGTAAGAGAGGCAGACATGGGTAAGAGAAGCAGACATGGGTAAGAGAAGCAGACATGGGTAAGAGAAGGATACATGGGTAAGAGAAGCAGACATGGGTAAGAGAAGCAGACATGGGTAAGAGAAGGATACATGGGTAAGAGAGGCAGACATGGGTAAGAGAAGGATACATGGGTAAGAGAAGGATACATGGGTAAGAGAGGCAGACATGGGTAAGAGAAGGATACATGGGTAAGAGAGGCAGACATGGGTAAGAGAAGGATACATGGGTAAGAGAAGCAGACATGACAGTAAAGAAAGAGGGAATACACTGCACAGCAATGTAAAACAGCAACAGACCCACAGAGTGTCTCTGCTCCTCAAGACAAACAACCATGCACACACACAGACAGACATAAATAGGCTTC
Source organism: Melanostigma gelatinosum (assembly GCF_949748355.1). Classification (NCBI taxonomy): domain Eukaryota; kingdom Metazoa; phylum Chordata; class Actinopteri; order Perciformes; family Zoarcidae; genus Melanostigma; species Melanostigma gelatinosum. The sequence continues at coordinate 30,501,457 of NC_136636.1, forward strand.
AAGCTTCAAGTTGGCGGCGCTCAGGCTTTTCTAGCTGCGAGTGTTAGGCCAGCTCGTGTTCACTCCACTTTGTCAATCCGCTGTCAACTTGTAGCTCTGAGACATATCCTCTGCAACGCACAAGAGACAGGCCGCCCCCCCGCCTGCTGCCCACCTCCCAATACAGAGCCACCAGGAAATGGCCGCTACCGGCCCCCACGCCCCCGCCACCCCGTCTCCTGACAAAAGCCTGCTTGGCCTCTCCATCACTCCTCTGACAGCCGAGGGAAGACAGCTTGGCTGCATCTCTCCTCCCCGCTGCACACACAACACGTGGCAAGTGAAGATATTAGAGCCACAGAGCGGAGTGGAGGCGGATCAGGGTTCTGCTCCTGTGATCCAACTCTGTAGCTCACCGGGCACTCACCTCTGTCCACAGTTCATCTTGTGGTTCTCAGAGTATGATAGAAACATGTCTTTGTTCGAAGGTTTCCCTCCAGATGTTTTATTATAGGTGTTCTGAATATGAATGCATCACATTCATCGGTCTGTTACTGATGCACCTTCTCCTCTCTTTGTAGATTGAGATGTAAAAAGTGGATTTAGTTCCAGTGTAGCTCTCTAAAGAAAGGCAACAGGCAGTCAAACACACTTCACCAGCCAGCCATGCTGAGACCCTTTGACTTTATGAACTTGGTCATGCTGCGTAAGCTGCTGCACCACAGGAAGGCCCACACTTTAAAAACTCAGGATGTACAGAATAATAAGCGTGTGTGTACATTTACACCTCAGTCTCACAGGGCTGCAACTAGTGATAGTTTTAGTTGTTCGTGATTCATCTGCAGAGCTCTTGTGTTATAGACAAACATTCTGTGTTCCATGAAGTAGTGGCATGTACAATGAATACTACAAACCAGCCGTCACTAACCCAAACATACACAACCAATATATATATATCACAGAGAGAATAGAAAGTGCATGATTTCATTTTCAAAAAAGATGCAAATTACTTTTCTGTCACTTGACTGATTGATTGAATGATAAATATCTGTATATCTGACTGACAGAGGCAGAGGAGGAGACTTACGGCAGCTTGAGCCTGAGAGGAATGCATGGACACTGTACCACACACTAGTCAAGCTCCGTCTTTCTTTAAATGACATCAGACAAATGTCAAAATGTAGATCTTATAAATCTGATGCCCTCAGGCTGAGAGCACTAAGGCGTGCTGCTGACATGGAAGTACAAATACAACCAAGACGATAGAGATGTTGCTGCCATAGACCACTGAGCTACTACATGTAGTGTTCCAGTCACTGTGGTTAGTTGTGTTCACACAGTCCAGTTCCTGTGAGAAGTGGACTGTGTTATCTGTGCTCACCTGAACCAGCACAAAGAACCTTTTCTTCCATCTTTTCCACACGTTCTTGCCGATGGTCCAGAGGTACCTGTCGGGTTTAAAGAACTCTCGTTTAGAAAAACACAACTTCTACAGAGATTTCTCTCAATGACGTGAGGCCTTCATGCAGCTGATGCAGTATCGTGTCTGCTTGTGTCTGTGCTGCAGGTCAGACCTACAGAGTGATTGTGTGGTGCATCACTGACCTCTGCTGGTTAAACGTCATTACTGCAACCAGACACACCAGTGATTCACCTCACTGTTGTGTGTCCGAGCTGAGAGACCTCTCTTCAGATAGATACATGTCAAAGCAGGAGATGCACAGTACTGTAGCTAATGCCACTAACGATGCCACGGTTCTGTTGAGCTGAGTGTGGCACTAGGACATCTAGAGTGTTAATAGTTCGTTGTATCAGTGGCCCCTGTGTTAGACATCCAGAGAGGACTTTGGGCTGTTAGGATCCCGACACTTCAGAGACATGACCTGGAGGGCAGGCTCTTAACTACAGATGAGGTTACAGTCAAACGACAGCTCCGTCTCCTAAGATCTACGTTCCCACACAGCCTGAGTGTGAGTTATGTTTGAAGGGAAAGCTTTGTGTCGTGGATCACAGTCGCGTTCAATGAATCACAAATAAGATTCAACTACATCTGCAGGAGTCATGAGGAGAGGTGTGGGGGGGAGCCTGCTGCTTGTGTTCTGTGTATGGATATGTTGCCTCCACATACTTCAGAGTACTTCTGGTGCATTTGGGTTTTGTTCCAATTCTCAGCCAAACCATGAAGTTGTTTTAATAAACCTAACAAAGCAGTTCTGTAGTGTTCTGTTTCAATTTACAATCTTAAGCACGTGATGTGAGTGAAACCCTTGAGACGTAATGCAGAATGCAGCGTAGCTGTGAGGAGCATCATTTAGTAGGACACGGGGTTACACACCCAGGAGAGACACAATACACACACATCACATATATAATGCATATACAATAGAGATGAAGGGCTTTGATAAAACCAATGAATGAGCAGAGACAGCGATCAGTCGCACTGTACATTATGAGAGTAAATAACAACGGCTCTGAACATGTACCGTGATCATAACAACATCAGAGCAAGTTTTGAAGATTATTGATGTGGACATGATGACCAAACAGGTAATAATGGTAAATGAGTTGCAACCGCTTAGGGGTAGGTTTAGTTAAGAGCGGGGCCCTCCTAAGAGGGCCACGAGGGGCACTGGCACAAGGGGGCTGTCCTTTAAAAAGGCTTTAAAAAAAAACCCCTAAGAAATAAAAAAGCAATTAAACAATTTTATTAAAAACAGCCTGACAGCAGAGCAACTGCCAGCGGGACAGACGGAGAGGAGATGCTACAAGGGGAAGGGAGGTTAAAAGGCACAATAATTATATAAATATAAAAAGATAATTTAACATATAATAAATGTATATACACACACACACATCTTAAACTTTAAAAAGATAAATAAATAGATAAGTGCTTTTAAAAAAATAAATAAGTAATAAGTGCTTTAAAAAAATTTTTTTTAAATAAATTAAGTGCTAAGTGCTTTAAAATGTAAAAACATACAAAAATGGAAAAATGTGTAAAATTATGCCAAATAACCCTATCCAACTTCAGCCACACGGTTGGGAGTCTAAAAAATGGGCCTCGTCTGCCTGTGGGGGTAGGGAAGGACATAGGGTGCATCTCCAACATGGGAAGATTTAAAATAAATAAATAAAAGATCAGATAATTAAAAATATAAATAAATAATTTAACAATAATACAGAATTAAAATAGTTCAACGGGTGAATAAAAACATGCATAATATATTAAAACCACACGTGAAAGACAAGTATAAATATATGAATATATAAAATATAAATAAATAAATAAACATGTATATAACATAAGATAAATACCATGGTGGAGATGTAATGTGGGTGAGAGAAGGGACAAAGGGATGGCAGGCGAGGCTCCAATAAAAACAGACTGGGAGTTGATATTTTTCATTCAGCCCGTGAGGATCTATAGTACCCAGTCTGTGGATCCATTTCCTCTCCGCTGCTTGCCGCTGCGCCCTGCTCCACTGCCCGCTGCTCTCCAGGCCCACACTTTGGAGACCATGTGAGCCATGGAGTTTAAAATGTGCATATAGGACGCTCGTACCATTCCCACTATTGATCATATAAAAATGCTGCTTAATTCTAAGATGCAGCTCATTCTTTGTCTCCCCCACGTATAGTTTGTGGCAGGCCCCGCATCTGAGAGCATGAACCACATTCGAAGCTGTGGGTGGCAGGGCCTGCCCCAAGTTAAAACCGAGTCTGCTCTGGGAGTTAAAAACGTGGGGGAGACGCATAAAACCGATCTCCGAACCTCGAAGCGCCTCCCTCCTGGTCTCTTTTTTGTTCAGGTCAGTGTGGACCAGGATGTCTTTAAGATTCTTATTTCTACGAAAGGCGGAGATCACACGGCTGTCCTCCAGAGCGGCACAGTGTTCCCTCGCCCCCTGAAAATTGCTCTTGATGGTCTTGAGTAAGTTGTGGGTAGCCTCTGAGAAGGTTAAAATCAAGGGGACGAGGGACTGGGCAGGCGGTGGTGGGGTGTCGGTGCCGCCTCTGAAGGTGTCGGCGACCTCCGCCTTAATCGTTCTCAGCGCTTCGAGTAACCCCTGAGTCTCAATGCGCCAAAAAGGGTGCTGGTTGCCTCCTCCACATGGCCCGGGAGGGTACAGATCCTGTGGAACCGGATCAGCTGAGACTTGATGAGACCTCTGTAGGTGTGTTTGGGGTGATAACTGGATTCATGGAGGAGGGCGTGGCGGTCTGTTTCCTTAAAGTGAACTTTCGTGGCCAGGGTTTTGTTCTGGTCGCTGGATTCTTGGAAGAAAACCCTGGTGTCCAGGAACTCAACCGAAAGGTGTTGAAGGTTATGTTTGAGTTTTATTTTGGGGTGATGAGAATTTAAAATGTCCAAAAATATGTGAAAGTGCTCTTCAGTGTGGTCCCAGAGGCCGAAGATGTCATCCAGGTACCGGAAGTAGAGGAGGGGTTTGTGCTGGAGTTAGGGTTGAAGATAGGGTGAAGTAGAGTAAGTCAAGAAAGAGACTCATGTTTGAAAACAGCAGCAGGATGTCCAGTGATTCCAGTAGTTCTGCCCACTACAGAGAAGTCCATCAGTCATCTGCTTACGATACTTTCTTAAATCTGATATGGAGCTCAGAGCCGGCCTCTCATTATTTCAGAAACACGGCACACTGTGTCAGTCAGCATGCTCCATCTCTACGCTGCCTTCTCCAGATGGAAGTGTGTGTTCTGTAAGAGAGCGTCCTCTTTCAGATCTGACATGACAGCGTGATGCAGACGGAGGAGGACGGGGAGAGGGCTTCTGTTGTAAAAGAACATCTGAGGGTGAGGACCCCAGTTTGATCTGCTCTGCTGCTCCCGGTCCAGCTGTGGGTCTCCCTGGTTAGCCCGACTCAGTGTGCCTTTCCCCCTGGTCCCCCCCAGAGCTGCTTCAGCCTGTCGCCCTAAATAAAGCGTTATCCAGGAGGTGACACATGAGGCCCTGCCTGTTGGCTGTGCAGAGTGAGGCCAGTGTGGGCATCTTACAGGGCCGCCGGCAGACTCCTCCAAGGCTCCCAAGGGAAAGCATATGGAGGGGAGGGAGGGAGAGAAGGCTTCCAGCTACAGAGAGATGGGCGATGCTTTGCAGCAGGAAGTGTGTGTGTGCACCAACGTGCACAACTCTGACTCGGGTTGCCACTTTGTTCACGTGCAGACTGCCACTGCAGGCCTACAGTCTCTACTCACTCAGGTGATGGACAGTCTGTCCAACTCCACTGAAGGCCCAATCCCAATGAGGCGCTCCCACGAACTCTGAGGGTTAGTTCTGTCCCACTGTCACATCATCCTGTGTTTGAGGCTCTCTCTCACATATGCAGCCCTTTATGAACCTGATATGTTACAGTAAAGTGCTGACCCGTTCATATTCACACCATCTCGAGCCCTCACAGCCTCTCACACTCACCCACTCACAGTGACGTCAGTGAGTCCTCGAGGGTTCAGGGTCTGAGGCTGTAGGGGGGCACTGGGATTGGGCCCAAGATACTTATTGGACCTTCAGGAGCAAGACCACACCTCGACCGACCACTAAACTCAGAGTCTGTAACTTGGCACACTTCTCCAAATACTTTGTGAGAGTCTAGTGCACCACAGCAGTCCAGCTGTTGGTGGTGTTGAGTCGATACGCTGCTCTTAGGATCATTCATAGTGTGTTACTATTACTATTATCATTCCTTTTTATACATTATTATCATTTTGTATACCGAGTTTATTTCTTTACAGTTCAAACAGTTCTCTTTACTGACATGCAGCTCAGAACAATACAAAGGAGCCGTCTCTTTTCTTCTTTTGACTTATGTCTCTTGTTCATCTGCAGATGTCCCCTCTGCTGCTGTAGTCCTGCAGATGTCCCCTCTGCTGCTGTAGTCCTGCAGATGTCCCCTCTGCTGCTGTAGTCCTGCAGATGTCCCCTCTGCTGCTGTAGTCCTGCAGATGTCCCCTCTGCTGCTGTAGTCCTGCAGATGTCCCCTCTGCTGCTATAGTCCTGCAGATGTCCCCTCTGCTGCTGTAGTCCTGCAGATGTCCCCTCTGCTGCTTTAGTCCTGCAGATGTCCCCTCTGCTGCTGTAGTCCTGCAGATGTCCCCTCTGCTGCTGTAGTCCTGCAGATGTCCCCTCTGCTGCTGTAGTCCTGCAGATGTCCCCTCTGCTGCTGTAGTCCTGCAGATGTCCTTCCTCACCTGGCTGACCAGACCAGCGGTTGCACTCTGAAGCTGGAGATGGGGGGGGCTCCCCACACCAGTGCTCAGTGTGACTGAGTGAGAGATCCCTTCAATGCAGCAGCACCTGCTGAAGAGGACCAGTTCATGGAGGTGAGGTCCGACTCTACCCGGAGGCTGAGGTCCACCGCTCAAACACTGAGTGAGTTCTGGCTCGGTGTGCAGAGGAGCATCCACTCATGGGACAGAGGGCCTCTGTGAGGTCTGTTCTGCTGCTGCGTCTCAAACAACGTACAGATCTCAGCTCAACATTGAGCATGAGGTGAGAGCGGCCGTATCAAGTCTGCCACCCCGTTTTAAAAAGATGTGTCGTGGAAAGCAGCTCATTGCAGCCACTGATAACACGTGATGGCTCACACATACCTGCACTCATTTAGTTTAGTTTTGCACAGGTTGCACGTTATTGTTGAAAACAATATGCAGTGTAAAACTCTTTATAACCAAATATTTCAACTTGTTTTGTTTAGTTTTTCACAGGTTGCACTTTATTGTATTATCTTGAACATTGGACATGTACTACATGTACATGTTCTGGGTAAAGGTGGCAGCAATCTATTTCTTCACTGGACTACATTTGCAATCAGCACTGATCGGACATCCACACAGAAGAAGGCACATTTTCTATTTTCCTTTAGCATCCGACTTGCCTCTGAAGAGATGTGTTTTGATACAACACCAAGCTGTACCAGCATCTCTCTGTCTCTTCTTATCAACACACCAGCTCCTTGCAAACAACAGAAGTATTGTGTTTGAATGCCCCGGATGATGATCGCTGCATGTTGTCGTCCTGCTGCAGTCAGACAGATGAGGAGCAGCAGACGTCTCAGAGCGTTTGAGCTCCATCCCTGAGAGCAGTGCACCACCACGATGCCACAACAACTGACCATCTGAGAAATCAGCATCTCATCTCAAAGTCACTGCTGCTACAAGCATGCAGAATGTCACTGTCACTTACCCACAATGCTTCATGTTCTGTGGCTTGTCCATGCGAATGGCCAGTTTGATCCTGAGGTCATTGTCTGGACAGCCTTTGGACACCGTCATCTTGTGGAGCTCAGACTGCTTGGGACTGTTGGGAGTCGGGTGGAGCACAACCTGGGAACAGTCACATCACAACACTGTGTGTGCACGCTGTGCAACACTTAGAATACCAAGGTAGCTCGTCGGGTGTCTCCTACCTTCCCTAGGTCCTTATCCTCCAGAGCCAACACTCCTGTGCTCTCAGTGAACAGCTTCACCTTCACAGCAGGGAGCGGCTGGGTGGTGGTGAAGTCCCCCTGGGTACCCCACCTACACACACACCCACACACACACACCCACACACACAGGGACAAACACACACACACCCACGCACGCACACACACACACACACACACCCACACACACACACACACACACACAGGGACAAACACACACACACCCACGCACGCACACACACACACACACACACACACACACACCCACACACACACCCACACACACACAGGGACAAACACACACACACCCACGCACGCACACACCCACACACACACACACACACCCACACACACACACACACAGGGACACACACACACACACCCACACACACACACACACACACACAGGGACAAACACACACACACACACACACAGGGACAAACACACACACACACACAGGGACAAACACACACACAGGGACAAACACACACGCACGCACACACCCACACCCACGCACACACACACACCCACCCACACACTCACCCACACACCCACACCCACCCACGCACGCACACACCCACACCCACACTCACACACACACACACCCACACTCACCCACACACACACTCACACACTCACCCACACACCCACACCCACCCACGCACGCACACACCCGTACCCACACACACACACACACACCCACGCACGCACACACCCACACACGCACACACACACACACACCCACACACCCACACTCACCCACACGCACACACACACACACACACACACGGGGACAAACACACACACACCCACCCACGCACGCACACACCCACACCCACACACGCACACACCCACACCCACACACGCACACACACACACACCAACACACCCACACTCACCCACACGCACACACACACACATACACACACGGGGACAAACACACACACACCCACCCACGCACGCACACGCACACACCCACACCCACACACACACACACCCACCCACGCACGCACACACCCACACACACACACACACACACACACACACACTCACCCACACACCCACACTCACCCACACGCACACACACACACACACACCCAGGGACAAACACAAGACAGCAAGCACCATGTCAGCGATCATGAAGTCTTTTCATTACCCGTCCATGTTCTGCAGCAACTTCAAGTCAAACATTCTACTGAAACAACCCGAGGACCTGGAGTGGTGTTTAAGCTTCCCAAGCACTGGGTCGGGACCCACCGTGGGTCTCAGGAGATTTTATTTGGGTCGCCAATTCAAGTTGCAGAATATCTTCCCGAGTGTCTTATTTAACATTTCTATCTGCAGTACATCTTCGAGCCACTGAATGTTCATATTGTACTGATAATTGTAGTCCACTTATGGAAATGAATCTGATATGAAAGAGTGGCGTACATTCTGTTTGTTTTAATAAGGGATCTGGTAACTTGTGAACTCTGCCTTAATGCATTCCTTTGGTCTCATTTTAAACATGTTGATGCATTTTCAATTATCCATGCATGAAACAAAGTTGAGAGTTGTCGAAGGCATCATGTCTCGTTTAAATACTGTTTACCGCGTCAAGATAAGTTGAAAGGTTTTTGAAAGTGTTCTCAGAATAAGGTGTTTGAAAGGTTGTTCTCCAGGACAGAGAGCGGGTTTAGACTAAACTGCAGCTCAGCTGAAGACACAAACAACAGCCCCTGTGTTCTGGTGGAGGTTTGACCCAATACACCTTCTGCACACATCGACCACATCAAATCACAACAACGTCAGTCTGATATTCCTCCAACAGTAGTGATCTGTGTATAGAGCCTGAAATGGGTGGAACAGCTTGACCCTATTCTCACTGTGCAGGTCTGTGTCCACACATTACCATCTGCTGGAGAGGCAACAATGCTCTATAATATCTCTACATAAGCCTTTATCTGATAACTGACATAACACAAACTTTCGAGTGAATATGAGATCAAATCACACGGTCAATCCTTGAACATTACAGACTCTAATCACATGACATTAATGTTATCATGTTGCCGCTCACGTGTGGAATGAGCAGATACTGTAACCTCCTGAAGCTGTGTTACAGTGACAGAACATAATGTGCCTGTAATGTTCCTGAAGGGCCTGATGGTAGAAGATGAACATTTACAGTAGCTACAATAATACAATAATACCATTCCTTTATGTTCCTACAGGGACTTGTAATGTGTTTGCTGAACAGAGTAAAACAGTCCACACGCTGCTGATTATATATGAGCCATGAGGACGATCCTCATGTAATGACATGAGTAGACTGTTTAGTTTGTACTAACATCAAAAAATATTCATTTTGTTGCAGAATATTATCACTTTTTTGAGGTCCAATGTATAGCTTATAAGGCTAAAGGGATCTCCATTGTGGTAATGCTGTATATATTTTTGAGTATTCCATCGCAGAAGTTAGTTTAGGCAAATTCAATTTAAATGATGAACGGCCTGGAACACAAGACCAGTGTTAGAAGGACAAAACCTGCACATAAGTATGCTTTATGTGTCTGCACTGACTCAAAGCAGCACATCAGAACACGAACACAACGAATACGTTGCTCCCATAGACTGGAAGGTGATGTGGTCATCGTAACCTCACCGACTGCTTTGTGGACGATGGTTTTGAAGCCGTTGCTATCTTGTTTTTTTTGCAACAAGAACACGGAATAAAACATTCAGAGGCAACCAACATGTTACAATTAACTTTCATCAACTGAAAACAAAATGTGAAAGAGTTATAGACCAAAACACAAACAACGCTGTGGTAGAGACCTGTCAGTCACCGTGTAGCCCCGTGTGACTCTAAATGGACCATAATGTACTAAATAAACATCATGCTGTATTGAAGAAGACTTGAAACTAGAGATTGAGACATAAACTCATGTTTACAATGTTTACTGAGGTAATAAATCAAGAGAGAAGTTGAGTCATTTTCTCATAGACTTCTATACAACCAGAGGAGTCGCCCCCTGGTGGACACTAGAGAGAATGCAGCTTTAAGGTGCTTCCACATTGGCTCCACTTTTCAAACCCGGAGATTGCGGCCTGATTGTTCCCAGTGTACATCTGGCTCAATTTCATCAAAATCACGTGTTTCTCCAAATGAAAGAAGCCCAATACCCACAAACTACAGTGTGTTTTAGAAGTGTCCATTTGAGTTGCAAGCACCCAGAGCTCATGTCCAACAGAATGACAAACAGAGGCCTATTATAGAGAATAGACAGATATGGCTGACTGATTTTTGAAGCACTCTAACTCCCATTCTTGAAACCGGATGTTAACGTGTTAGCATGTATCAGAGTAGCAGAGTAAGCAAGACGCTGCAATACGCTGTTTCCAGAGGACTGATGTTGTTGTTTGTGACGTTATTGAAGTCGTCTCATCTCGAAAGGGCAAAAACCAACTGAGAAGCCACAGACAGGACTAATCACAGCAATGCTAAACGAAGCTAGCGTAGCGTGCTAGCAGGAAATAGACAGAGACGGATCTACACAGCGCTAGTCGGAGTCTCTGTTCGACAGAAACTAAACTGTGTTTTTCATCGACCCACAAAGTCCACCTGAACCTGTTTGAGTGGACTCTAGCTTCATTTAAAACGTCCAGATTGTCTCCTGGTGTCATACGGAGCTAATGACGTTAGCATGCTAGCAGGAAATAGCCTAGCAACACAGCGCAGCAGTGAGCAGAGCAGAGCAGCAGTGAACATGGCTGTATGTAAGGACTGCAAAATGACTTATTCACGTCTGGAGGATTCCATCCGTAGCCTGAAATCTGAGCTCCAAAATAAGAACAAGCTCCTTGATGATCTTATGTCGGTGGCATCAACTCAGGCAAAACACATTTCCCACATCCAGTCATCTGCTCTCGGTGCCTCAGAGATCGGGTCACAGGCCGCAATATTGCAGACACCGAAGCAAAACTCTGCCGCTGAATACACCCAGTCGGAGGAACCCGGACTTGATGTGATTCCTCCCGGCCCCGGAGCAACGAATACGGCTGTGATATCGGTGACTGGTGCCAACACGCTGGAGCCCTTACCTCTCCAACTTAGTCCTCTCCACCCTAGTTTGATCCTCTCAAACCACTTCGGACCTCTTGGTGACGTGGCTCCGGTGCACCCGGCGGACACGGTCCGGCCTGCAAGTGACTTTGCTTCGGTGTCTGCTTCTGCAGTACCATCCTCACCTGTGGCTGCTGGAGACGCTGACGCTGTCTGTGACCCACCTGCTTTGCTTGACATGCGGTTCCAGTCCTCATCCTCTTCCTCCAGGATAAAACTTCTAAAAGAGGCAGTTTTGCGACGGTCCAGTGTTGTCCATTGTTTGTCGGCAGAGAAGGCACCCAGTGGGTCAAGTCCCACTTCCCGGTCCAAGCCAACAACTACCCGGACTGAAGCACCGCAGACCGGGCCACAAATACAACATTCGTTGCCCCTTCACCTCGGCCCTCAGTCCATTTGCCCGCTCTTCCCTCCTGCAACCCTCATTGTTGGTGACGCCGTGGTTAGAGACGTTCGCTTTTTTAACGCGGACACATGCTGCTTTCCCGGTTCGACTGTTCCAGTCATTCTGGCGAATCTCCAATCACTTCTGCCAAAGCTCCCCTCTTCAGTAAACAGACTCATCGTGCATGTTGGAACTAATGACACACAATGCCAGACAACACTCTGAACTGACAAAAAAGGACTTTAACCATCTTCTGGAGTTTCTTGGAAAATCAGGAAAGGAAGTGTTTCTATCTGGCCCCATTCCGACTCTTGGCCGCGGGACCGTTCGTTTTAGCAGGATCCGCACACTCAACACCTGGCTCAAGGCCGCTTGCAGGGCTCACAATGTGGGTTTAATCGATAACTTTAACTTGTTTTGGAATCGTCCCAGCCTCTACGCAAGAGACGGTTTACACTTGAACAAAACTGCCGCTGAAGTACTAACAGCCAATATTCAATACACTGTTCACTCCTATCCACATGATTGACTGTTTACACCTGGCACGCATGATCCTGGATCCCCTGTCCGCTGTCACTCTTCCTCTACGACAGGGGTGTCCAAACTTTTTTCACTGAGGGCCACATACAGAAAAATATACCAAGGGCTGGGCCACTCAGGTCCGATCGCCTCACCCCTAGTGTGTTAAAGTGAGCAAAATCAATCAAATTTGGTTCTCAATGTGCTTTTGTTCAGATTTAACAGAGATGTTTGCTCACGTATGTTGAGCCGAACAGACTCATTATTCAAATAGAAGGGAGTTGAGAACAGCTCGATGTCTCTCTCAATGAGAGAAACATATTGAAAGCCATGGCAGCTGGTGGAACATGTTCTAGGTAGGGCTGTGCCACATCCAATCAATTTCAGCAAACATCCCAGTATGATTTCATGCTAAATAAATGAAGGTATCAAACACGTATTGCTACTTTGCAGTTAAATATTTAACATTTATTCCAACATGAAAAAAAGCAGAAAATAACACTTTGACAAACATGTCAGGACATCTTATTTACAGCTGGTAGCTTCGCATGTACTGCTTCCCTTTCCTGCTAGTCTGCTGTCTGATTGTGAGGTCAGGCTGATCTGATATCAGCTCTGCAGTTTCTCCTCAAATAGATTCAGCTTGGGGCATTCTGCCCCAAGCTGAATCTATTTGAGGGCGCTGATTGGCTAAATTGTATGTCCCTCATTTATATCTTGAATCAGCAATTGGCAAAACTGCTTCACTGCTCTTTTGGGCCGTTTCTCCAGCGCCACAGAGCTGCTGAGACGTGCACACGCAGAGAGGACATGCAGGAAAAGCATATATTTACCGCAGATATCATATTTTACACATATTACTGGGTGATTCCATATTTCAAAAACACAAATATTGACAATTTGTACAGTTTATTATTGTTATTATTATTCATTTTATTTTATTTATTGTGGCTCAAGGGTGGCCCTATCGCCCTCTATTGACCAACCGCCACGTAAGCACTGACTGAGTTCTGTCATGAGAGACGTTATCACGGACACGTATTTCCCCCTTTTAGCAGAAAGGTTGGCCTTTGGAAAAGCACATTTGACTTCGGACTGCGTGGGGAAGTGCGCAACATTGAAGTTGCGTAGAGTGCCCTCGTGCTCGAATTATGTTGACAGTTTTCACAACCGTGTTCATCACATCGCCGAGCTGGACTGTGTTAGCACAGAGGGCTTCTTGGTGGGTGATACGCTGCATTTTAATAGCCTCACCTCCGCTCTCTTGCGCTCGCCTTTCATAGCTGGAGCCCTATCTGTTATAACTCCACACAGCTTGTCCCATCTTGTCAATTGCATCTGACACAGCTTCAAACACGTCCTTACCTGTTGTTGTGCTCTTTAGACTCCTAAAATCAAGCAGCTCCTAAAGCAGAAATGATCGTCAACTCCCCGCAAACAAATGAACAGCTGTGCGGTGTCTGTGGCATCTCTGCTCTCATCATATGCAATGGAGTAAAAAGCAAAAGCACGCGCTTTATCTGACACTTGATGGTTTAGGTTAGCTGACAAGTCTTCGATTCGCCGCACAACTGTGTTTCTGGACACGCTAACGTTGTTGAATTCCTGCATTTATTCCGGGCACATTATACTTGCGACTTTAGTGAGGCACTGTTTTATGAAGTCACCATCTGAGAAAGGTTTCCCGTGGCGGGCAATGAGTTGAGCTACCTCGTGGCTGCTATTGTGATTTTTTCTTGTGTTTTGTTTGCACGGAAAAAAATACTCTTATTGAGCTAACTGCCATTTAACTTTCTGTTCTCGCTCGGCACCAGTGTAGGACGTGTCATCATCCGGGGCTAAACGTTTCTTTGATTGCTCTTATTTTGTGGAAAAGCTGCCTTGTTCAACACAGTATCTCCACCTAGTGGTGAAACTAAGAAGTACAATACAGTCAAGCGCAAGTTTCAAGTGTGGGCCATATTACATTATATTTTTAGAAGTTGCTGCGGGCCAATTAAAAATGGACCGCGGGCCGTACTTGGCCCGCGGGCTGTAGTTTGGACACCCCTGCTCTACGATCATTCATCAGCCGCATTCATCCCCTACAAGCAACACTAGCTCCCCCTGGCGGCATGGAGGGTATCCTACTACTCTTTCCCTTGCCTCTACCGTAACCTCTACTCCAAGACCCATGAACATTCCCGTGAGAATCACAGTTTCGCGCTCACGCCCTAGTTATGGTCGGGTTTGAGGTGCTGCACGAGTGATCCGTCATGTTGCACATACCCCCAAAGCTTCCTGTGCTGATGACGACACAGTGTCTTCCCCTATCAAAATGTGTCTGATTAATGCACGCTGTATAACAAACAAGGCTCACATTTTAAATGACTTGTTCACAAGTCATAATTTAGCTTTTTTATTTCTGACCGAGACCTGGCAACGGAATATGGAATGCATCCATTTCAATGAACTCTGCCCTGTGGACTGTTCTCATGTTGGGACACCGCGTCTGACAGGCCGCGGTGGAGGTCTCGCCGTATTCTGGAAGAATCAGTTTTCCTGCCACTTGGGTAGCACAGAATCCTGTGCTACTTTTGAACTACAGCTGACAAAAGTGGGCCGGCGTTTTACTGTTTTTTAATTTACCGACCTCCAGGTCCTGCAGGTCAGTTTTTATCAGAGTTCACAGACTTTCTGACCTCTATTATCAAGCTAGACAAAGTGCTTCTGGTTGGTGATTTTAATCTGCATATCAATGATGCCACAGACTGTATAGCCACTGAGTTTCTCAATATTACTGAATCTTTTAATTTCACGCAACATGTTTCTGGCGCCACTCACAGGGGTGGTCACACCTTGGACCTTGTGTTCTCTCTGGGTCTTGATATTGATAATACCCGTTGTGAGGACCTACTGATCAGTGACCATAAATGTATTTTCTTTGATCTTTCTGTCAATGCTGACCCCTTGCTGATCAGTTCTCTATGCACTTCTGCTGTGATATTAACTCAAATCTCAATAATGTTGAACTCTCGATACAGTCTTTTAATGAACATTGCACCACTTTGCTGGATGAAGTGGCACCTCTTAAAGAAAGGACCAGGGCTGCCTACAACACTTCTCCGTGGATGACAGATGCTGTCTGCAGCCTGAGACGGAAGTGTCGCAGGACAGAGCGGCTCTGGAAAGCTACTGGGCTAGAAGTGCATCACTCATATCTCAAGGACCTCAGAGTTTCCTTTAATACTGGAGTAAAGGAAGCTAGAACTGCTTATTTTGCCAACTTAATCTCTTCCTCAAAGAGAAATCCCAAGATTTAGTTTGACACAATTAAGAGAATTGTTTCACCGTCTGTCTCTACATTACCATGCTGTTCTGTTGACGATTGCAACAAATTCCTTACCTATTTTATTGATAAGGTAACAGGTATTAGGTCTGGCATTCAGCCTGGGATCTGTTCATCTACATGTAGCTCCTCGCAATCTCCTGCTGTTCTGGACTCTTTCCAGCCTATCAGCCTTCAAGACCTGATGGACTTAATTAACAAAACAAAGCCATCATCTTGCCCTCTGGATATAATACCAACCTCCTGTTGAAGAAAGTTCTGCTAATTATTGGCCCTGCAGTAACATCTATTATCAATTCCTTATTGTCTACAGGAATTGTCCCTTCCTATTTCAAACATGCCACTATCCAGCCCATATTAAAGAAACCAAACTTAGATCCAGCTTTGCCCATGAACTACAGGCCCATATCAAAACTTCCTTTCCTGTCCAAAATTTAAGAGAAAGTAGTGGCCAAACAATTTACTGCTGCACTGGAGAGGCACAACATGTACGACAAGTTCCAGTCTGGGTTTCGCAGACAACACTCGACTGAAACCGCTCTCCTGAGGGTTTCAAATGACATTCTCATGTGTGCTGATGCAGGTGACTGCTCTGTGTTAGTTCTTCTGGACCTCAGTTCTGCATTTGACACTGTTGACCATAACATCCTGATTAAGAGGCTACGTGATTGGGTGGGCATATCTGGCATAGACTGGTTCACGTCTTACCTCAATGACAGAAGCTTCAATGTCTCTGTGGGTGACTTTGTGTCTGTTACCTCTCCACTGTCATGTGGCGTACCGCAGGGCTCGGTTCTGGGGCCTCTGTTATTTTCCCTTTATCTTTTGCCTTTGGGGCCGATTATAAAAAGTTATAATGTGTCCTATCATTTATATGCAGATGATATCCAACTCCATCTGTCATTCAAACCCAGCGAGGCATTCACATTAACTAGGCGCCTGGACTGTGTCAATGCCATCAGAGACTGGACGGCAGAAAACTGCTTACAACTCAACGACTCTAAGACGGAGGTCCTAGTTATTGCTCCAGAGGAGTTTGTCCCCATGATCAGGCAGATTATTAGTCCTCTCTCCTCTGCTGCCCATTGCAACCTGCACAATCTAGGGATTTTCTTTGATCGATCCATGCCGTTTGACCCCCATGTTAAGCAGCTGTCCAGGTCATGTTTCTTCCATCTAAGAAATATCAGTAAACTGAGATCTGTAGTATCAACACCTGATTTAGAGATGATCATACACACATTTATCTCTTCACGCATTGACTACTGTAACTCACTTTTCACATCACTCAGTGTATCTGCTCTTAACCGTCTGCAGGTCATCCAAAACGCTGCCGCCAGATTACTCACCAGGACAAATCGACGGTCTCACATCACCCCGTACTCCGATCTCTCCACTGGCTCCCTGTAGCATCTAGGATACACTTCAAAATTCTCACCATCACTTACAGAGCACTTCACGGTCAGGCTCCGACTTATGTAGCTGATCTACTTCGCCCCTATTCACCCGCCCGCACTCTCAGGTCAAACGCTCTAGGTCTTCTGTCAGTCCCACGCACACGATTTAAGACATGTGGTGACCGAGCCTTTGAGGCAGTGGCCCCGAGGCTCTGGAATGCTCTGCATGCAACTCTACGCCTCGCAGATACTGTGAATACTTTTAAGAACCAGCTCAAAACGCACCTTTCTAGGCTGGCGTTTGAGTAAAAACCCATGTCCTAGACCTGCTCTTAAAATGTTTTCATTTTTATTATCTTATTTTTATTTTTTATTTCATTTTATTCTGTGTATGTAATTTATTGACCCTAGGGTCACATTGTGGATTTTTATGTTTTAAAAATTTCTGCTGTTAAGCACTTTGTGATGTCATGTCTGTGAAAAGCGCTCTATAAAAAAATTTCATTCATTCATTCATGTCTGCCACAACACAAAGCTGGATTTATGTGGATTTCCTGCAGCCAGTTGACAGAAATAAACATGGTTTTCCAGCCAGAATCTTGTCTCACGTGTTGGTCGTTTCCCCTCTCTACGCCGACTGTACTAATAATACAGCTTGAACTTTTCAACAGTAACAAAAAAGACTGAATCCAGAGAAACAGGAAGTGTAATGATGAGATAATGAATGAGTGGCTACCATCGTCACTTTTATTGGTGCTTAATTATGGAAATAAGCATGCAAGTTATGAAGAGGCAAAGTGATTGTCACCGCGGTGATTCATGAAATGAAATGCTATCCAATCACTGTTGAGGGAACATACTTACACAAGCGTTTCTACAGCGTTACCCAAACGTCTCCTCACACTCAGCCTAATGCACAGGGTGCTGAGAGGTGGAGGGACCTACTGTACAATCAGCCCCAGCCTGATTATATGGACTGTAAAGTTGAATGAGGTTATGGATAAATGCTGTATATGATTAGAAGGGGCATGGAACACCATAAAATGCCTTGCACACCTGTCCTACATGCACAGCACAGTGCATAGAGCGTGCACATCTCATCTACACGGAGTGCACAGTCTCCAGCTGAGATACTGCTGTCTGACCAGCAGATGGCAGTGTGTCCTTCACTAAAGCCATTCTCCACACCGTGTGCTGACCTGTACATCTCAGGGTGAACAGGGTGATGGAGGTTTTGTTTTGAGGTGTGTGTGTGTGTGTGTGTGTGTGTGTGTGTGCGTGCGTGTGTGTGCGTGTGTGTGCTCGTGCGTGTGCGCGTGCGTGCGTGTGTATGCATGTGTGTGCATGTGTATGCGTGCGTGTGTGTGTGCGTGTGTGTTTGTGTGTGTGTGTGCGTGCGTGTGTGTATGCGTGCGTGTGCATGCGTGTGTGTGCATGTGTGTGCGTGTGTGTGTGTGCGTACGTGGGTTTCGAGGCCTCAGCCTGGTCTGTCTGCAGCTTGTGTCCTCCCTCCACCTCCATGGTGCAGTAAACAATCCTGTTTGGAGCCAACGACCTCAGACCCTGGACCTCCATGATGACCACCTGCAACACACACACACACACGCACGCACGCACGCACACACACACACACATTTTATACATAATAATGGAAAGAGGGAAATACAGCCACCATCTGTCGTTCTTCTTTCAGTGGAGCCGATCACACTGTTTGTGTCTTTATGCTGTCAGACGACTGCGTGAATGTTGATTACATTTGAGGGTCTGTTAGCTGAGCTTAGCATTTATTAGCCACAATTAAATCATTGTGTTCTACGTGTGCAGCTGTCTCTCATCACTGTATGGAATCATAAGACACGTCTGGCTGTCTTTTGAGTTCTCTGAGCTTCTTCCAGCAGCTGATCACATCCTCTCAGCTCAAAGACAGCAAACATCCAAAGGAAAGACATGCGGACGGGAGCACACTGATCTCTCTTCACAAACAGACGAGCATCTCCATCCGAGTGCAGGTGGACCTGTGTGATGTGGTGGCTGTCCTGAAACACTAAAAAGCCTTCAGAGAGCGAGTTGGTGGGCCGGCCTGGAGCTTCACCTCGCTGAGACCAAGCAGAGCATTTACCAGGTCAAACCACCTGATGGTGGATCCTAATGTTGTGTTGACAACTGAAAGAGGACGGAAGATAAGTGATTTAACCATGTGTGTGTGGGGGGGGGGCGCTCTCCTTTTGTTTTGAAAATACATGATTCATTAAATTCATTGTTCGTTTCAATGTGAACAACAAGCAAAACAAAACAACGCAGACAGGAATATGATCTTTGTGTTGCTGTTCGAGTGCGACTTGCTCAAAGTGCACACGGTGCTGATGCTGTGCGTCTATTCCTGCTGTTACGGTACGTAAGGCACGAGTTGCGTTTCTTCAACTTAAAACACAACAATTTTCCGAGGAACACCTTCCAAAATAAATGAGAAAAACAACATGACAAAGAAAAGGAGAGAAAATGAACTGGTGGGTGAATACATGCACGTTTTAAAGATCCCTCATCCCTCCTTCCATTGAACACTCATCCCTTTACTGCCACTGCTAACGCTCTGCTTTACCTGATGCTGATTGTCCTCGTGATATTCAAACCTTTGAAATGATGCCTGTTCATTTGACGTTTTTTATTTATGTGGATTCTTCAGCACATTTAGATACAAAAATCACCAACCTCATTACGTACACTCTGGATTATCTTCAATGGACGAGCATAGAAATACATACTGCACCTGACGGGCTGCTGGCGCTGAGATGTTATGAGTTTGACATATCCTGCATCATATAACTTCTGCTTTTAATGAAAACTCTTGGGATCAACTGAGCAGACAGTATGTGTCATTATTAGCAGAATAAGATGATTCTTTTGATGATGCTTGCCATTGTGGAGCTCCTGAACTTAAGAGAAACTACGTAGACGAAGGTTTTGTAAATAATAAATGCATCCGGCCTGTTTACCTCCGATTTACACACTTTGGGAAGTTATGGTTTCCTAGTTTAAAAAGTTTGCATCTGGTCTTCAAACTAGAAAACGGATGACTCAGCACTATGTCATCATAACAACTGCAGGTAGAGCGAGCGAGTGAGTGCAATCAATGTCCAGAGTAACTATTTCTTTCAGTCAGCAGAAGAGTTGTGTTTAGTTGTGTCTTCAGAGCTGCTCAGCCTCGTCTGTCTGCCTCCACCTCAGCTACTCAGGAACAGCACAAGACATCTGAAGTGACCACACATAGTCAATCATCTGCAGCAAAGCAACGTCTTCATCAACATTCATCAATCTCAACCCAACGCTCACTTTCAAATCTTGCAGATTGATGAAGGCTTGTCTGCTCTCTCAGGACTCTGCACTAGTCGCTTCCATACCTTTGTCCAGTGGGTTCATGTGGATATACTGGATGAGAGTAGCGTCCTGGAACTGAAGCCTGTCTGTAGTAAAGTCTACTGACCCCCAACGACAGAAGCAGGTGCTGCAGGCTTGTTCATTGAACAAAAGGTAGGACTTCTCCCAGCTCACTCACGTTATAAGTCTATCGTCTCGAAGAGATGGAGAAGTGCTAGAAACCATCAACAGGGAGGCAGTCAACTAATCATGGTGCTGCTGGACTGTTGTGCTCCACGGATCCTTGTGCAGGATGAACAGGTATTGGTGGTAAGGAGATACTGGCCCCGTCTCCTGTACAACATGACCTGTCTGCCAATTAAGCTGAGGTTCAAACAGTCCGTCAGTCAGTAGGAGTCCTGAGGGACGTCTCCTCTCATTAGCAGCTCCAGACGCTAGTCCTGAGAACCCACCGGGGTTCATGGGATACAAAAGCACTGCAGGTGGATTAATATGACAGTAGAATCAGAACAGAGCTTTATTTGCGGCTCTACTCCAGGCAGCAGGAGGATGTCTCTGTCTGTCTAAACCTGCAGCTTCCCTGGACCATCCTGACAGTCAATGCCTTGCTTAAGGGCGCTTATGTTACCCAAGTGTAGCAATAGTAGAAATGTTTTCTGAGCGCCACATCGCTATGTGGAGGTTTTGACCACAAGCACTAACTCTCCTTTCCCAATATGAAATATGATGCAATGCTATCACGAGTCACCACTAGCTAGTGAGCCAGAAGGCTAACTACGGGACTGAGCGATGACTTCTAGCAGTAGCTGGTACTGGCCCACTATGTTTATAACTGCTAGCTTCTCATTTTCATGGGTGTGACTTTTTGAGATATGACCTATGATAATTAAAGACTATCTTCCTATTCTCTCAGGGAACTGTGAGTAACACCAGAAATACTCAAATACATGTTCTGCTCCCGAGAGGATGAATGCTCATCCAAACTATGAGTCAACAGATCAACGCAGGAGTTTACCAGAGAGCCACATCCTGACATGTGTCCTCTATCTGCTACTACACCAACATTGTTCATAAGTGAAGTCCACCCACCTCCAGGGTGAAGGACAGCACCACGTCAGACTTGGACAGCGTGTTCTCGTCCTCCTGGCCCATGTCCATGATGGAGGCGTTGTGACCTCGCTTCAGCTTCTGCAGCTTGAACTCTCCTCCCTTGGACACTGGCATGCTCTCCAGGTTGGCCATCAGCAGGTTGACCGAGGACCGCAGCTCCTCGATGAACATGGCCTCCATCTCTCTGGAGGCAAACCTGGGGAACCTTCCACCGTACTGACCAAAGCAGGAAGGCAGACAGTGAGTGAATGAGCAGAACATCCTGCTAGAACAGCACCAGCTGTAACATCTGTGACATGAGTTTAGAGTATACATGAAAATGAATATCAGTTTATCATAAAACAAATGGAATACTGGAGAACTACAACTTCAAGCACACTGTGAGACCCACGGGATCGCCCTCATCCGGCCCGACATTACTGTCTCTGAGAGGCTGTACGCTCACATTCAATCTAGTTATGATACAATAGACAGTATATTGCTCTATATTGCTATGATCTAAAACTAGAAGACCCAATGCATGCACTGGCACCAACCATGTGGTACTAGCTTGTTGAGAAGGAGGCTAAATAATGAGGGAGGTTGAATGAAGATGGTTCTGTGGAACCCACGAGTCACACGCATAGACATCAAATGTAGCTCAAGCGCAAGTTCAATCAGGAAGACACTCACTAGTAATCTCTGTCTTTCCTCTCCTTGTAAGTACTCTATCAGCTGATTGGGGGCGTGCACTTGTAAGTAACCAACCAGATTCGGCACACCGGGTCCTCAAGCCAATCATATCGGTGCTGTCAATCTTTAAATAGTGTTCTCCTCTCTGCTGCTGTCAGGTGTCATTGCAGCTAAGCAGATGCAAAGCGATACTATTTCCCTTACATTTTAAACAACTAGTTGTGCGTAACTGAGACAATGACGGATTCCGACTTTGATCGTTTCAGGAAGAGTCGGGTCTCAACATCGTGTTTAGCCGGAGCCGGCATTCAGCCCGCCAGGTGGCCGGCGCAGGAGCACTCGCCCAGCGCGGCGCAGCGGCTCCCCTCAGACGAGCAAGAAGCCCTCCTGGCTCAGCTAGTAGTTTGTGGTGGTATCCTAGTAAGTCTAACAGTTACTCGCGATCAGTCGATCCAGCGCTGGGCTCATCCGAGCTCCGCAGGCGGCGTCCCGTACTCTCTCCACCAGCACTCCTGGCCTCCATTGCAGACAAAGCCGTCATTTCCACCGGGTAGCTCCATCCGCTCCATCGATACTGGTCTTCAATCTCTGGTAAACGATGCAGCTTCTGTTATACTGTTAACAGCGGCGCCACCAGCCGCCAGGGTAAATCAGCTCCACGGGACAGTTCAAGGCAACGCAAGGCAAGTTTATTTGTATATCACATTTCAACAACAAGATAATTCAAAGTGCTTCACATAAATAAAACCATTAAAAGCATCAAAACGCAAGGCAAAAGAAAAGGAGATTTAAAAACAATTAAAAAAAAACAGTGTAAGAAATAAAATGCAGTAGTAAAATGCAGAAATGCAGGTAATTGATTAATATATGAATTGAACGTGGTTCAATTAAAGGCAGCAGCAAACAGAAAGGTCTTCAATCTTGATTTAAATGAGCTGAGGGTCTCAGCAGACCTGCAGCTTTCTGGGACTTTGTTCCAGATATGTGGAGCAGAAAAACTGAACGCTGCTTCTCCATGTTTAGTTCTGACTCTGGGAACAGATAGTAGACCGGTCCCAGACGACCTGAGGGGTCGGGATGGTTCATAAGGTAGCAGCAGATCAGAGATGTATTTTGGCCCTAAACCATTCAGTGTTTTGTAAACCAACAGCAGGATTTTAAAGTCAATTCTTTGTTGGACAGGAAGCCAGTGCAAAGACATCAGAACTGGAGTGATGTGATCCACCCTCCTGGTCTTAGTGAGGGCTCCTCGCTGTTGAAACGGAGACTTTGTTTCCGCTCCTGGTCATTTTCCGACAAAGGAGGAAGTCATGGGGCTGACACACGTCTGGAGCTCCGGAGCATGGCTCTCATTTAATTAGTATGAAAGCACCTGTCCCAGTAGTGGAAGTGGAGCGCTTTCATGAGACTACAAATCATTATGAGCCGAAATAAACATAACTAAGCAGCAGTTAGTTAGCAGTGAGTTTATCCTCGTCGTAGTGATGGGCGGCGCGATGGGTACTCGCGGCAAGTATTCACGGCAGATGCGTGATGCGGGTAGGCCCGCAAGTGATCACGGTTCGGTCATGCACCTCCGAATTCAATCTGGCACGGGCGGTTCTCGTGATCAATTGTATATCACAAATAGTGCACTGATAAAACACTATTGTAATGTCTGGGGAGTATAGGGGATGGGCCAATTATTTTAAGAGGCTTTAGAGCAGCAGGGTTTTCATTTTGAGTAAATGTTTGGCAGCCACATCCAGTAGTTACAGGATATTTAACCTGTGTTTTGTATGATACATTTAATACTTTATTTTTTCCCTTACAGGGCTTGGCTAAGGCGATCAGTAGTTTATGAATATGAGGTTACAGATGACTACAATCCCTCCTCGGCATTGGGGAGGTAGGCCATGGCTTGTGTCAGCTATGCCAACGTTCTATGAGTAACACGCCTCTGTTATTCTTCACAGCCCATGGTGTTGGTACGCCTCTGGTGTTTCAGAAATGACAACGCATAGAGCAGGGTGTTCAAATGAACTTCAACAAGCCCAGTTTGAGAGAGGTTCCTCATGCAAAGGTCCGGAACATCACGGTCGGTCTAACGTGCGGGATGATTTAGTCCCATATAAAGTGAAGTAGCCTAACAGTTGTATCAACGTTGGTTGGTTCGTAGTCAACAGCTGATGATTAAATCAAGAAGTTGAAGGAATATGTCGTGTAAAGTAAGGGATGCATTCATAGATTAAATTACATAACATAAGCTTTTAAGAACTTTCATCTTAAAAAGATAAAGTACCTAATTTGAGTAAATTAAGGCAACTGTATCGTCATGCAGCGTTAAATTCAGTACAATCAGGGTGAAGCGATGTAAATGGAAGTATTACATCGTACGTTGAAGAAGATTGTGTGCAGCAACATTATTTGTTGTTATTAAACATTTGGTTCAGCTCTATTCCTCTTGTGACGTCATAGTTGGGCAGTGAAATCATGTGATAGGATTCTGATTATTGGGCTCATATCGGTGCCTCTATTAGTTTGGATTGAGCGGGTGAGTTTGCTCAAAATGTTTTGCTTAGTGGCGCTTCACCTGGCTGCTTGGAATAATCATAATGGTCTCTGGACATATGAAACACACTGGGTTAAACTGCATGGGAGGAATGCACTTTTAAGAGTCTGTCCATAGTGGTTAAGGCTGATTTATAAATGTCCACATTCTGTGTTTGGGAGGCAGCCATGTGTAATGTCGTAACCCGGCTCCCAAGCTATGACAAATACGGAAGGACACGAGGCAGGATGGGATTTAGAGGTAGTTATGACAACATACTAAAGAGCGGCTACCAATGGTGAGGTGTGACAGTCAGTAACATCAGTAAGGTAACGAGAATGCATGCCTGTTGAAGTGTGGGGCATGGTCAGCGGAAGTAAAAGACCACATCTTTAAACGGGCAGCACTGGCAGAGAGGAGTTCAGGTGCACAGAAGAGCAATGGAGTAGGCCTGTTACTCCTCAGAGCTCCAGGACCAGGGGCTCTGCAGCCAGTAATCTGCCACAACGGCGCTATTGTGACTCCTGACGGGGACGGTTAAGTGGCAAAACCATACGTGGACAGTTATACATAAAGTAGATCAGCTCCATTCAGGCTCATCCCCTAGGGACGCGCTTTCCCTCTCCTGCTCGTTTGACATGGCATCTTCCTTGGCCTAAGATGCACAAGCTACCTTGATGTTGGGTGCTGCGCTGACCTGCGTGTCAGGTCGCTGTGCGATCACTTGAATGGTGTAACAAGCTGAGTTTCGCTGATTCACTAAAACGTCGACATGGATGCAGACCATCCGTGGGTTTTGGGGGATTCTGTTAAGGCCAGTGGTTTGCTAGACTCAAAGGGTAACTCAAGCGCTTTAAAGCCTTAACAATGTGTACGGTAAGTCATGCATAATTCATGCATCATGTTGACATTGTTTCTGGCATTGTGGCTCGTCATGCAATTTGTCTAATAGCATGATCTCATTCATGCAAAATGTATTATCTCTAGAGCTACCTCTCGCATGCTGTGGTTACAGTGGATCTTCGCGCATCACGGTATAAGGCCATTGCACGAAAGTCTGTTGGACTCACACTATTCTGGTCTAATGGGTACGTGACTTGGCTGGTAACTCATGGCCTAAACACTCCAAATGCGGAGGTGCTTGCACAGTCGGTGTGGCTTGGATAGACTCTACTATTCTTACTCCAGCTATACTCAGGGCACTCTTTTAGAATAGGGGCTGCTACTTCGGCAGCTAACTAAGGCATCTCTGCTACTACCCTACAACAATTGGGACGTTGGTCATCCTCTACCTTCACATCTTACATTCGCCCCGATCTCAACACCGTCTAGATAATCAAAGATCATTGACGCCTTAAAATCCGGTAAGGAATGCATATAACTGGTGGTGGTGACATGTTTACATCGATTGGCGTATCGTTGGTAGGTCACATTATTGGTATTGGTTCATAGCAGGGGATAGCATTATACCCTTCTTGACATGTTCCTTATAGTAACACTAAGGTATGGTTCACATTATATTGTGCAAATGGATATCCTATCAGCACTGTCTATTACTGTGCTCTGCATTTATCTTGCTCTATTCCTCTGGTGTGACTCGACCGTTTTCTCCATCTGATTGGTCTAACACGGTTTCCCAATCTCCTGGTCTCATGTGACCTGGCTTATCGTGACTGTTTTCCTAGGTGAACGTGACCTGGTTTAACGTGTCTGTGTTTCCTAGGTGACCGTGACCTGGCTTAACGTGTCTGTTTCCTGGTCCGACGGGACTGTTTTACTTTCCTAAAAGAAAAGGTGGGTCTGAGGTGCCCCGTTTCTAATTTCCTGGTCCGTATGATAAGAGACCCGTCCAGAGTTGACAAATTTCTAATTTCGCAGTCAGATATGACACAATTTCTGTTTCGCGGTCCGAATGATGCGAGACCTGTCAAAGTATGACATACGTTCTAGTTTCCCGGGTGAGCTCACCCGGTCTGGTTGTGCTGAGGCAGTCAGACCCCAAACCTGTGGGGGCCGTAAGACCCCCAACCGTGCTGTTCTACGTTCTCTCTTGAACCCCCCTATTCTGCTCTGTGGTCTAAACGTGACCCATTACTATCCTACGCTGCGGTCTCAATATGACCCCACCTATCCTTGTCTGCGGTCTAGCTTGACCCTCACCTATCCAGTCCTGCGCTCGGACCCTCCGCAGGGCCGACCCCGCCATATGTTTCGGGATCTGTTGAAATCCTACCATACTCCCCTAGGGGCTATCTAGACCCGCCCTATCCTGTGTCTGCGGTCTTCCAGACCCCCGTATCCTAGTCTGCAGTCCGTCGTGACATTCCTCTATCCTTTGCTTTGACGCAACCGGTCATCTTACCTCTGGTCTAACCTCTACTTGTTCATGTTCTACCCTTAGAGTTCTCTCATGACTAATTATCTATTTTCTTAGGAAATTCACCACAGCAGTAAGGTATGTATGTCTGTATTTATTTATTTATTCATATAAATAAATGTCATTTTGGGGATTAGGCCTGTTGGACCTCAGTATCCCTACCCTCGGTGATAGTACTTCAGGATGGAGTCCAATCGCCAAAGACTTTGCACTTTTTCATATTTGACGCTTGTATAATAAATCATTGTTAAACTTATGAAACAAGTCTCTCCTGATTGAAATGTAGCTCAAGCGCAAGTTCAATCAGGAAGACACTCACTATATCTCTGTCTTTCCTCTCCTTGTAAGTACTCTATCAGCTGATTGGGGGCGTGCACTTTTAAGTAACCAACCAGATTCGGCACACCGGGTCCTCAAGCCAATCATATCGGTGCTGTCAATCTTTAAATAGTGTTCTCCTCTCTGCTGCTGTCAGGTGTCATTGCAGCAAAGCAGATGCAACCCTCCTCCACCCAGTGGCCTCCAGTCAGCATCACAGTCGTGCTCCTGATTCATCATCAGATAGCAGCGACTCCTTTCATCACCACCACCAGTGTCTGGACTCCAAGGGGGGATTAGGCCTGTTGGACCTCAGTATCCCTACCCTCGGATGGAGTCCAATCGCCAAAGACTTTGCACTTTTCATATTTGACGCTTGTATAATAAATCATTGTTAAACTTATGAAACAAGTCTCTCCTGATTGAACTGTACTCATCCACAGGGGAGCCGTTTGTAGCAGCAATTTACAGTGAAATAAAATATTAAAGTATGGAAATGCACAATATATACAGTACAATAAGATAACAGAGCAGATGTTGAATTTGAAGAAATAGAATGACAACAAAATAGAATAAAAAATAAGAATGCACAGTATATACAACAGATTAGAATGAACAACTAAACAGTAGAGCAAGGATCACCAACAACAAGCAGCACATGCTTCACATGACTACATGATAACCATATGCTTCACATGACAATATGATAACCATATGCTTCACATGACAATATGATAATCACATGCTTCACATGACTACATGATCATCATGTGCTTCACATGACTACATGATATTCACATGACTACATGATAATCATATGCTTCACATGACTACATGATAATCATATGCTTCACATGACTACATGATAATCATATGCTTCACATGACAATATGATAATCACATGCTTCACATGACTACATGATAATCATATGCTTCACATGACTACATGATAATCATATGCGTCACATGACTACATGATAACCATATGCTTCACATGACAATATGATAATCACATGCTTCACATGACTACATGATAATCACATGCGTCACATGACTACATGATCATCATGTGCTTCACATGACTACATGATAATCACATGCTTCACATGACTACATGATAATCATATGCTTCACATGACTACATGATAATCATATGCTTCACATGACTACATGATCATCATGTGCTTCACATGACTACATGATAATCACATGCTTCACATGACTACATGATAATCATATGCTTCACATGACTACATGATAATCATATGCTTCACATGACTACATGATAATCATGTGCTTCACATGACTACATGATAACCATATGCTCAAAATGTGTCTGATTAATGCACGCTCTATAACAAACAAGGCTCACATTTTAAATGACTTGTTCACAAGTCATAATTTGGCTTTTTTATTTCTGACCGAGACCTGGCAACGGAATATGGAATGCATCCATTTCAATGAACTCTGCCCTGTGGACAGTCCGTCAGAAAGCTGCAGCTGATTCAGAACGCTGCAGCTCGAGTCCTCACTAAGACCAGGAGGGTGGATCACATCACTCCAGTTCTGAGGTCTTTGCACTGGCTTCCTGTCCAACAAAGAATTGACTTTAAAAACCTGCTGTTGGTTTACAAAGCACTGAATGGTTTAGGGCCAAAATACATCTCTGATCTGCTGCTACCTTATGAACCATCCCGACCCCTCAGGTCGTCTGGGACCGGTCTACTATCTGTTCCCAGAGTCAGAACTAAACATGGAGAAGCAGCGTTCAGTTTTTCTGCTCCACATATCTGGAACAAAGTCCCAGAAAGCTGCAGGTCTGCTGAGACCCTCAGCTCATTTAAATCAAGATTGAAGACTTTTCTGTTTGCTGCTGCCTTTAATTGAACCACATTCAATTCATATATTAATCAATTTCCTGCATTTCTGCATTTTACTACTGCATTTTATTTCTTACACTGTTCTTAATTGCTGTTAAATCTCCTTTTCTTTTGCCTTATGTTTTGATGCTTTTAATGGTTTTAAAAGGACTGCACAATATGTCGCCATTTCCTCCGGGACCGAGTTCGTGCAAGGCGTACACTATAAAACGCAGATCTTTTCCAGACGTGGTTTGTGTGCGAGTAATTGCTTGATTGCTTGAAGTATGGTTGATTGCGTGCAGCGTAATGTCTCAGGGAGACATCGATTATTGTTTCAATGTATGTTTTAAATCTCCTTTACTTTTTACTACTGAATTTTATTTCTTACACTGTTTCTTTAATTGTTTTTAAATCTCCTTTTCTTTTGCCTTATGTTTTGATGCTTTTAATGGTTTTATGTGAAGCACTTTGAATTACCTTGTTGTTGAAATGTGCTATAGAAATAAACTTGCCTTGCCTTGCCTTGGACTGTTCTTATGTTGGGACACCGCGTCTGACAGGCCACGGTGGAGGTCTCGCCGTGGTCTGGAAGAATCAGTTTTCCTGCCACTTGGGGAGCACAGAATCCTGTGCTACTTTTGAACTACAGCTGACTAAAGTGGGCCGGCTAAAGCCGTTTTACTGTTTTTTAATTTACCGACCTCCAGGTCCTGCAGGTCAGTTTTTATCAGAGTTCACAGACTTTCTGACCTCTATTATCAAGCTAGACAAAGTGCTTCTGGTTGGTGATTTTAATCTGCATATCAATGATACCACAGACTGTATTGCTGCTGAGTTTCTCAATATTACTGAATCTTTTAATTTCACCCAACATGTTTCTGGCGCCACTCACAGGGGTGGTCACACCTTGGACCTTGTGTTTTCTCTGGGTCTTGCTATTGATAATACCCGTTGTGAGGACCTATTGATCAGTGACCATAAATGTATTTTCTTTGATATTTCTGTCAATGCTGACCCCTTGCTGATCAGTTCTCTATGCACTTCTGTTGTGATATTAACTCAAATCTCAATAATGTTGAACTCTCGATACAGTCTTTTAATGAACATTGCACCACTTTGCTGGATGAAGTGGCACCTCTTAAGGAAAGGACCAGGGCTTCCTATAACACTACTCCGTGGATGACAGAAGCTGTGTGCAGCGTGAGACAGAAGTGTCGCAGGGCAGAGCGGCTCTGGAAAGCTACTGGGCTAGAAGTGCATCGTTTATATCTCAAAGACCTCAGAGTTTCTTTTAATACTACAGTAAAGGAAGCTAGAACTGCTTATTTTGCCAACCTAATCTCTTCTTCAAAGAAAAATCCCAAGACTCAGTTTGACACAATCAGAGGAATTGTTTCATCACCTGTCTCCACTGTACCATGCTATTCTGTTGACGATTGCAACAAATTCCTGATCTATTTTAATGACAAGGTAACAGGTATTAGGTCTGGCATTCGGCCTGGGATCTGTTCGGCTACTTGTAGCTCCTCGCAATCTCCTGCTGTTATGGGCTCTTTCCAGCCTATCAGCCTTCAAGACCTGATGGACTTAATTACCAAAACAAAGCCATCAACTTGCCCTCTGGATATAATTCCATCCTCTCTATTTAAGAAAGTTCTGCTAACTATTGGCCCTGCAGTAACATCTATTGTCAATTCCTCATTGTCTACAGGAATTGTCCCTTCCTATTTCAAACATGCCACTATCCAGCCCATATTAAAGAAACCTAACTTAGATCCAGCTTTGCCCATGAGCTACAGGCCCATATCAAAACTGCCTTTCCTGTCCAAAATTTTAGAGAAAGTGGTGGCCAAACAACTTACTGCTGCACTGGAGAGGCACAATATGTACGACAAGTTCCAGTCTGGGTTTCGTAAGCAACACTCTACTGAAACCGCTCTCCTGAGGGTTTCAAATGACATTCTCATGTGTGCTGATGCAGGTGACTGCTCTGTGTTAGTTCTTCTGGATCTCAGTTCTGCATTTGACACTGTAGACCATGACATCCTGATTAAGAGGCTTCGTGATTGGGTGGGCATATCTGGCATAGCGTTAGACTGGTTTACATCTTACCTCAGTGACAGAAGTTTCAATGTCTCTGTGGGTGATTTTGTGTCTGTTACCTCTCCACTTTCTTGTGGTGTACCGCAGGGCTCGGTTCTGGGGCCTTTGTTATTTTCCCTTTATCTTTTACCTTTGGGACCGATCATAAAAAGCTATAATGTGTCCTATCACTTATATGCAGACGACATCCAACTTCATCTGTCATTTAAACCCAGCGAGGCATTCACATTAACTCGGCTCCTGGACTGTGTCAATGCCATCAGAGACTGGACGGCAGAAAACTGCCTGCAACTCAATGACTCTAAGACGGAGGTCCTAGTTATTGCTCCAGAGGAGTTTGTCCCCATGATCAGGCAGATTATTAGTCCTCTCTCCTCTGCTTCCCATTGCAACCTGCGCAATCTTGGGATTTTCTTTGATCGATCCATGCCGTTTGACCCCCATGTTAAGCAGCTGTCCAGGTCATGTTTCTTCCATCTAAGAAATATCAGTAAACTGAGATCTGTAGTATCAACACCTGAATTAGAGATGATCATACACACATTTATCTCTTCACGCATTGACTACTGCAACTCACTTTTCATATCACTCAGTGTATCTGCTCTTAACCGTCTGCAGGTCATCCAAAATGCTGCCGCCAGATTACTCACCAGGACTAATCGACGGTCTCACATCACCCGCGTACTCCGATCTCTCCACTGGCTTCCTGTAGCATCTAGGATACACTTTAAAATTCTCACCATCACTTACAGAGCACTTCACGGTCAGGCTCCGACTTATGTAGCTGATCTACTTCACCCCTATTCACCCGCCCGCACTCTCAGGTCAAATGCTCTAGGTCTTCTGTCAGTCCCACGCACACGATGTAAGAGCCGTGGTGACCGAGCCTTTGAGGCAGTGGCCCCGAGGCTCTGGAATGCTCTGCCTGCAACTCTACGCCTCGCAGATACTGTGAATACTTTTAAAAAACAGCTCAAAACCCACCTGTTTAGGCTGGCGTTTGTGTATAAAGTAAACCCATGTCCTAGACCTGCTCTTAAAATATGTTTTACATTTTTATTTTATTTTAATTTTATTCTTTAACATTTTTTATTCACTCTGTGTAGATAATTTATTGACCCTAGGGTCACATTGTGTTTTTTATGCTTTTAAATGTCTGCTCTGTTAAGCACTTTGTGATAGTACTGTCTTTGAAAAGCGCTATATAAATAAAATTCATTCATTCATTCATTCATTCATTCATAATCATATGCTTCACATGACTACATGATAATCATGTGCTTCACATGACTACATGATAATCATATGCTTCACATGACTACATGATAATCATATGCTTCACATGACTACATGATAATCATGTGCTTCACATGACTACATGATAATCATATGCTTCACATGACTACATGATCATCATGTGCTTCACATTACTACATGATAATCATATGCATCACATGACTACATGATAATCATATGCTTCACATGACTACATGATAATCATGTGCTTCACATGACTACATGATAATCATATGCATCACATGACTACATGATAATCATATGCTTCACATGACTACATGATCATCATGTGCTTCACATGACTACATGATAATCATAGGCATCACATGACTACATGATAATCATATGCTTGTGTGATGATGTCGGTCCTCATGGTGGCCATTTGACATCGTGAGACCATGTTTCAATGAATGAGCTGTTGTAACCTTTATGATAATCACAGCCTCATGCAACTTTACAAGCACAAACTAGAGAGTGAGAGCATCCAGACAGTGTACTGCTTCACTCTGTATATTATAATATTTTATAATATTGACATTAAGGGCCTTACTCAGACGTTTCCATGACAGAGGTGCGCGCCATTCAATTGCAGAAAAATATGATTATTTTAGAATTCTCCAAATAAGAAAAGACTTCGATACCACATCTATGTGCTATCGATAGTTGACCTGCTATCTCCCCCTGAATACCCCCCCCCCCCCCCGACACACACAGAAAGGTCTATATTACAGTGACGGTTAAGTGCTTGATATGTAATAATTACTCATTCATATATTCAAAATTAGTTCAGTCCATCCGTCCTCGTCCCTTACCCGAGCTATCTGGTCTGCCATTTGCAGTCGTCCGTCCAGCTCTCTTCTGATCTGTGCTGCCTGCTCATCAGGGTTGTCCAGCTGGAGAAACACAGACAGACACAGTGTGCGTCACGAGCTCAGCCACAACAATGTACACGAGTAATTAGTACAACAGCAGCGACAGTGAACTGACACCAGATACCGATGCAGTTTACAGGTAAATCACCAGCCATCACTCAGCTGAACCAGGACATGCCATGCAGGTACAATAGCACCTTGCTGTTCACATATCTATCTACACATGCTCACTCAGCTAAATATGTTTTATATTAATATGTCTTCATTATCTAATACACTAAGCATTAGGCATAAAGTTAACTGTTAAACTTGTTTTTTTTAACCATACTTATATACTAAACATATGTAAAATGTATCTGTCATTATTATTGTATTATTATTGTATTATGTATATTTGTTTTCTGTTCTACACAGCTCACAGCAGCATGCTTCATGTGTCTGTGGTCGTGTTTTAAAGGTGCCCTTCGGAGCTTTTGGCCACTAGTAGTGCTCTGGAGCAATTATCATGGTGCATGTGCACTCAGTATTACATTCAGAAGGGAACAGCAGCCCTGTGAAGTGTTACCTACCAGACAGATATAAAACATTCTATCCATTCACTGCTGACATGACAACTTCTCTATGTGCAACACGAACACCTATAAGACTGCTCAACTCTAACAGCGCTCCATCCGGCTGCTTTGTCATTTCAAAAATAATTCATTATTTAGAATTGTATTGAGTGAACAGACTGATGACTTCAGTGGAAGCAACTTGATGATTGACCAGGAAACATAAGCCATAAGCATGTTTTTGTTAGATAGATCGTTTAATTTAAAACGAATACAACATAACATTAAAAACATATTCCCCTAAAAAGAACCTCGTTTATTCTGGCTGATGTCTTGATAGATGGTACGGTGAGGGTGTCAATAAATATTCAAAGAATAATAGATAGGGTCCAATGATTCTAAATGATAAAAGTTCAGTCAGGAATAGGCGTGGTTTTATATTATAGCTCAATAGAAACAGCGTGGTCACACTCATGATGACATGGAGGAATGTGTGACATAAACTCTTGTTCTGATCATGCTTTTTCTTCTCTAAATGCTGTTACCCAGAAGCACGGAGGCGAATGTCCTCTGGGGGATATCACTGCCACCGTATTTGAACACCTTCCATTTCCAGGTGGCGAGAGAAGCCTCGCTGTGTACAGAGGCCTGTGATACAGAACAGAGAGCAGCAATCGATCTGAGAACCATGTGAAAGTGATCAGGCTGCAGGACCAGAAGGAGCTGCAGCAGGCTAACGTCTGGTTCATGCTCGCACTTGTGCCCCCGGCGCCAGACAACAATGTCGTCATCACGTATTCTACGTAAAGTTTCTCTGCACAGCAGCAACACATGACTTAAGAATGCATCTGAAGCGCCTCCTGTACAGACAGGCGGGGGGCTGTTATTACAGGCGGGGGGCTGTTACTACAGGCGGGGGGCTGTTATTACAGATGGGGGGCTGTTATTACAGATGGGGGGCTGTTGGCTGTTATTACAGACGGGGGCTGTTATTACAGACGGGGGGCTGTTATTACAGACGGGGGGCTGTTGGCTGTTATTACAGACGGGGGGCTGTTGGCTGTTACTACAGGCGGGGGGCTGTTATTACAGACGGGGGGCTGTTGGCTGTTATTACAGACGGGGGCTGTTATTACAGACGGGGGGCTGTTATTACAGACGGGGGGCTGTTGGCTGTTATTACAGACGGGGGGCTGTTGGCTGTTATTACAGGCGGGGGGCTGTTGGCTGTTACTACAGGCGGGGGGCTGTTATTACAGACGGGGGGCTGTTGGCTGTTATTACAGGCGGGGGGCTGTTGGCTGTTACTACAGGCGGGGGGCTGTTATTACAGACGGGGGCTGTTATTACAGGCGGGGGGCTGTTATCACAGACGGGGGGCTGTTACTACAGGCGGGGGGCTGTTACTACAGGCGGGGGGCTGTTGTCTGTTATTACAGGCGGGGGGCTGTTACTACAGGCGGGGGGCTGTTATTACAGACGGGGGGCCGTTATTACAGACGGGGGGCTGTTGGCTGTTATTACAGACGGGGGCTGTTATTACAGGCGGGGGGGCTGTTATTACAGACGGGGGGCTGTTGGCTGTTACTACAGGCGGGGGGCTGTTATTACAGACGGGGGCTGTTATTACAGGCGGGGGGCTGTTATCACAGACGGGGGGCTGTTACTACAGGCGGGGGGCTGTTACTACAGGCGGGGGGCTGTTGTCTGTTATTACAGGCGGGGGGCTGTTACTACAGGCGGGGGGCTGTTATTACAGACGGGGGGCCGTTATTACAGACGGGGGGCTGTTGGCTGTTATTACAGACGGGGGCTGTTATTACAGGCGGGGGGGCTGTTATTACAGACGGGGGGCTGTTGGCTGTTATTACAGATGGGGGGCTGTTGGCTGTTATTACAGACGGGGGCTGTTATTACAGGCGGGGGGCTGTTATTACAGACGGGGGGCCATTACTACAGGCGGGGGGCTGTTATTACAGGCGGGGGGCTGTTGGCTGTTATTACAGATGGGGGCTGTTATTACAGGCGGGGGGCTGTTGGCTGTTATTACAGGCGGGGGGCTGTTATTACAGACGGGGGCTGTTATCACAGACGGTGGGCTGTTACTACAGGCGGGGGGCTGTTACTACAGGCGGGGGGCTGTTGTCTGTTACTACAGGCGGGGGGCTGTTATTACAGACGGGGGCCGTTATTACAGGCGGGGGGCTGTTATTACAGACGGGGGGCTGTTATTACAGGCGGGGGCTGTTATTACAGGCGGGGGCTGTTACTACAGGCGGGGGGGGCTGTTATTACAGGTGGGGGGCTGTTACTACAGACGGTGGGCTGTTACTACAGATGGGGGGCTGTTACTACAGGCGGGGGGCTGTTACTACAGGCGGGGGGCTGTTATTACAGGTGGGGGCTGTTATCACAGACGGTGGGCTGTTACTACAGGCGGGGGGCTGTTACTACAGGCGGGGGGCTGTTGTCTGTTACTACAGGCGGGGGGCTGTTATTACAGACGGGGGGCCGTTATTACAGGCGGGGGGCTGTTATTACAGACGGGGGGCCGTTATTACAGGCGGGGGGCTGTTATTACAGGCGGGGGCTGTTATTACAGGCGGGGGCTGTTACTACAGGCGGGGGGGCTGTTATTACAGGTGGGGGGCTGTTACTACAGACGGTGGGCTGTTATTACAGGTGGGGGGCTGTTACTACAGACGGGGGGCTGTTACTACATGCGGGGGGCTGTTGGCTGTTATTACAGGCGGGGGGCTGTTGGCTGTTACTACAGACGGGGAGCTGTTACTACAGGCGGGGGGCTGTTACTACAGGCGGGGGGCTGTTATTACAGACAGGGGGCTCTTGGCTGTTATTACAGGCGGGGGCTGTTGGCTGTTACTACAGGCGGGGGGGCTGTTATTACAGACGGGGGGCCGTTACTACAGGCGGGGGGCTGTTATTACAGGCGGGGGGCTGTTGGCTGTTATTACAGGCAGGGGGCTGTTATTACAGACGGGGGCTGTTATCACAGACGGGGGGCTGTTACTACAGGCGGGGGGGCTGTTGGCTGTTATTACAGGCGGGGGGCTGTTACTACAGGCGGGGGGCTGTTATTACAGACGGGGGGCCGTTACTACAGGTGGGGGGCTGTTATTACAGACGGGGGGCCGTTATTACAGGCGGGGGGCCGTTACTATAGGCGGGGGGCCGTTATTACAGGCGGGGGGCTGTTATTACAGGCGGGGGGCTGTTACTACAGGCGGGGGGCTGTTATTACAGACAGGGGGCCGTTATTACAGGCGGGGGGCTGTTGGCTGTTATTACAGGTGGGGGGCTGTTATTACAGACGGGGGGGCTGTTATTACAGACGGGGGGGCTGTTATTACAGGTGGGGGGCTGTTATTACAGGTGGGGGGCTGTTACTACAGGCGGGGGGCTGTTATTACAGACGGGGGGCCGTTATTACAGACGGGGGGCTGTTGGCTGTTATTACAGACGGGGGCTGTTATTACAGGCGGGGGGGCTGTTATTACAGACGGGGGGCTGTTGGCTGTTATTACAGATGGGGGGCTGTTGGCTGTTATTACAGACGGGGGCTGTTATTACAGGCGGGGGGCTGTTATTACAGACGGGGGGCCATTACTACAGGCGGGGGGCTGTTATTACAGGCGGGGGGCTGTTGGCTGTTATTACAGATGGGGGCTGTTATTACAGGCGGGGGGCTGTTGGCTGTTATTACAGGCGGGGGGCTGTTATTACAGACGGGGGCTGTTATCACAGACGGTGGGCTGTTACTACAGGCGGGGGGCTGTTACTACAGGCGGGGGGCTGTTGTCTGTTACTACAGGCGGGGGGCTGTTATTACAGACGGGGGCCGTTATTACAGGCGGGGGGCTGTTATTACAGACGGGGGGCCGTTATTACAGGCGGGGGGCTGTTATTACAGGCGGGGGCTGTTATTACAGGCGGGGGCTGTTACTACAGGCGGGGGGGGCTGTTATTACAGGTGGGGGGCTGTTACTACAGACGGTGGGCTGTTACTACAGATGGGGGGCTGTTACTACAGGCGGGGGGCTGTTACTACAGGCGGGGGGCTGTTATTACAGATGGGGGGCTGTTATTACAGATGGGGGGCTGTTGGCTGTTATTACAGACGGGGGCTGTTATTACAGACGGGGGGCTGTTATTACAGACGGGGGGCTGTTGGCTGTTATTACAGACGGGGGGCTGTTGGCTGTTACTACAGGCGGGGGGCTGTTATTACAGACGGGGGGCTGTTGGCTGTTATTACAGACGGGGGCTGTTATTACAGACGGGGGGCTGTTATTACAGACGGGGGGCTGTTGGCTGTTATTACAGACGGGGGGCTGTTGGCTGTTATTACAGGCGGGGGGCTGTTGGCTGTTACTACAGGCGGGGGGCTGTTATTACAGACGGGGGGCTGTTGTCTGTTACTACAGGCGGGGGGCTGTTATTACAGACGGGGGGCCGTTATTACAGGCGGGGGGCTGTTATTACAGACGGGGGGCCGTTATTACAGGCGGGGGGCTGTTATTACAGGCGGGGGCTGTTATTACAGGCGGGGGCTGTTACTACAGGCGGGGGGGCTGTTATTACAGGTGGGGGGCTGTTACTACAGACGGTGGGCTGTTATTACAGGTGGGGGGCTGTTACTACAGACGGGGGGCTGTTACTACATGCGGGGGGCTGTTGGCTGTTATTACAGGCGGGGGGCTGTTGGCTGTTACTACAGACGGGGAGCTGTTACTACAGGCGGGGGGCTGTTACTACAGGCGGGGGGCTGTTATTACAGACAGGGGGCTCTTGGCTGTTATTACAGGCGGGGGCTGTTGGCTGTTACTACAGGCGGGGGGGCTGTTATTACAGACGGGGGGCCGTTACTACAGGCGGGGGGCTGTTATTACAGGCGGGGGGCTGTTGGCTGTTATTACAGGCAGGGGGCTGTTATTACAGACGGGGGCTGTTATCACAGACGGGGGGCTGTTACTACAGGCGGGGGGGCTGTTGGCTGTTATTACAGGCGGGGGGCTGTTACTACAGGCGGGGGGCTGTTATTACAGACGGGGGGCCGTTACTACAGGTGGGGGGCTGTTATTACAGACGGGGGGCCGTTATTACAGGCGGGGGGCCGTTACTATAGGCGGGGGGCCGTTATTACAGGCGGGGGGCTGTTATTACAGGCGGGGGGCTGTTACTACAGGCGGGGGGCTGTTATTACAGACAGGGGGCCGTTATTACAGGCGGGGGGCTGTTGGCTGTTATTACAGGTGGGGGGCTGTTATTACAGACGGGGGGGCTGTTATTACAGACGGGGGGGCTGTTATTACAGGTGGGGGGCTGTTATTACAGGTGGGGGGCTGTTACTACAGGCGGGGGGCTGTTATTACAGACGGGGGGCCGTTATTACAGACGGGGGGCTGTTGGCTGTTATTACAGACGGGGGCTGTTATTACAGGCGGGGGGGCTGTTATTACAGACGGGGGGCTGTTGGCTGTTATTACAGATGGGGGGCTGTTGGCTGTTATTACAGACGGGGGCTGTTATTACAGGCGGGGGGCTGTTATTACAGACGGGGGGCCATTACTACAGGCGGGGGGCTGTTATTACAGGCGGGGGGCTGTTGGCTGTTATTACAGATGGGGGCTGTTATTACAGGCGGGGGGCTGTTGGCTGTTATTACAGGCGGGGGGCTGTTATTACAGACGGGGGCTGTTATCACAGACGGTGGGCTGTTACTACAGGCGGGGGCTGTTACTACAGGCGGGGGGCTGTTGTCTGTTACTACAGGCGGGGGGCTGTTATTACAGACGGGGGCCGTTATTACAGGCGGGGGGCTGTTATTACAGACGGGGGGCCGTTATTACAGGCGGGGGGCTGTTATTACAGGCGGGGGCTGTTATTACAGGCGGGGGCTGTTACTACAGGCGGGGGGGGCTGTTATTACAGGTGGGGGGCTGTTACTACAGACGGTGGGCTGTTACTACAGATGGGGGGCTGTTACTACAGGCGGGGGGCTGTTACTACAGGCGGGGGGCTGTTATTACAGGTGGGGGCTGTTATCACAGACGGTGGGCTGTTACTACAGGCGGGGGGCTGTTACTACAGGCGGGGGGCTGTTGTCTGTTACTACAGGCGGGGGGCTGTTATTACAGACGGGGGGCCGTTATTACAGGCGGGGGGCTGTTATTACAGACGGGGGGCCGTTATTACAGGCGGGGGGCTGTTATTACAGGCGGGGGCTGTTATTACAGGCGGGGGCTGTTACTACAGGCGGGGGGGGCTGTTATTACAGGTGGGGGGCTGTTACTACAGACGGTGGGCTGTTATTACAGGTGGGGGGCTGTTACTACAGACGGGGGGCTGTTACTACATGCGGGGGGCTGTTGGCTGTTATTACAGGCGGGGGGCTGTTGGCTGTTACTACAGACGGGGAGCTGTTACTACAGGCGGGGGGCTGTTACTACAGGCGGGGGGCTGTTATTACAGACAGGGGGCTCTTGGCTGTTATTACAGGCGGGGGCTGTTGGCTGTTACTACAGGCGGGGGGGCTGTTATTACAGACGGGGGGCCGTTACTACAGGCGGGGGGCTGTTATTACAGGCGGGGGGCTGTTGGCTGTTATTACAGGCAGGGGGCTGTTATTACAGACGGGGGCTGTTATCACAGACGGGGGGCTGTTACTACAGGCGGGGGGGCTGTTGGCTGTTATTACAGGCGGGGGGCTGTTACTACAGGCGGGGGGCTGTTATTACAGACGGGGGGCCGTTACTACAGGTGGGGGGCTGTTATTACAGACGGGGGGCCGTTATTACAGGCGGGGGGCCGTTACTATAGGCGGGGGGCCGTTATTACAGGCGGGGGGCTGTTATTACAGGCGGGGGGCTGTTACTACAGGCGGGGGGCTGTTATTACAGACAGGGGGCCGTTATTACAGGCGGGGGGCTGTTGGCTGTTATTACAGGTGGGGGGCTGTTACCAAAACTAGTATTATCAAACAGTGTTTGCCTCTTTTTAGGTGGCAGGAGTGACAGTGAGTCATCCTCAACCTTTGTTGTGTTCCGGTTCAAGAATGATGAAGACAGTTGGAGAACAATGAATACAAAATGGGACGTCAGCGGTTTCTTTCCTTGGCCACTATCATGTTTTTCCCAAATGATGCACAAACATCAACATTCTAGTCTGTCGCATTGCTGCTCGTCTGTCTCATGTGGTGCTGAACAGAGAGCTCTGGTAAAGTAACTGTCCTTTAATCAGGAGACTAGTCAGATGAAGAAAAGATAATTGTTGACTACTAACAGATGATGTGGGATGATAGTCTTTGGCGCGTGGACTCTACAGGGACA
Source organism: Melanostigma gelatinosum (assembly GCF_949748355.1). Taxonomy (NCBI): domain Eukaryota; kingdom Metazoa; phylum Chordata; class Actinopteri; order Perciformes; family Zoarcidae; genus Melanostigma; species Melanostigma gelatinosum. Next base: position 30,543,019 of record NC_136636.1, read on the forward strand.
TTTGTCATGGAGGGGTGTCTGGCCTGACCCCCCCGTGGAGTCCAGACACTGGTGGTGGTGGTGCTGATGAGGCTGACAGAATGATGAGTTGATGAAGATAATGAATCTGATGGAGACTGGGAGGAGACGGGGAGGTGGAGGGGTGCGTAACAGCAGCATGAAGGAACTGAAGGTACAGAGACGATGATATTTAAAGAGACAGCAGATGATGATGATAGGCCAACGATCTCATTGTGTCCTTGTGCAATTGGATAGAAGAGACCAGCTGATCTAAACAGCTGATATCATGATTGACAGCCCCAAACACTAACAAGGAAATAATGAGTGAGCATGTGTGAGGAGTGATGGCAGATGTTTGAGAAATAAAGCTTCCTTACTATTCCTTCAGGGAACAAGCATTCATTATTCATCAGAAATATACTGTACACTGTTACTGTTGTCTCACTGAGTAAAGAAATGTAGCTTTACCAGATGACTGGTCACAGTAGCAAACGCTGTGAGTAAGCTGTGCCAGTGGGACAGCTTGAGCAATACCAGAGCCCTGGAACTGCAACACATACATGTAAATGCAAACAGATAATTACTCATCTGCGACTCAGTTTCTGCTGAGAGATATGTCTATTTGAGATAACAAACATTCAGAACAGCTGCTCTGAATCATCAAATAGGTCTATAAGGGGCAGAGGTTCATCAATACATACTCGAACATCTAGATATGTTTACATCTATTCCCACCCGAAGGGAGCTCTGAGTGGAGCCGCTGCTCTGTCACATATCCTTTCACATGGATCCTCCTGGACGCCTCCCTTTAGAGGTTTTACGAGCATATCCAACTGGTAAGAGGTCCGGGGTTGACCCAGAACATCCACATTACATATCCGGGTCCCCCATGAAGAGCTGGGAAAAGTTGGTGGAGAGAGGGACGTTAAAATGCAAACACATGCATGATTTCATCTCGTACTTCCTGAAAGTACATCAACAGTGCTCAACAATAACGACAAATTATGTTGAGAAATTAGCTGTATGAGCGTTTCATCATCTGGTGTCCCTCTCAGGACAACATCATCTGTCAGTGCATTCCAATGCATATGACCATTACAAACAGATTCAATGTGACTGTGTTTGTGTCTTTATTGTAGATTTCTCGGGGACATCCTGTGCCTCTCTGAGATGCAGCAGATATATGACAGGGTATGAGGGAGATATGAGGGAGAGAGGGATTGGTTGTCCTCTCTGGTGTAGAATGACATGAATGCTTTGTCCAGTAGAGGAAGGAGGAGGAGGTACCTCCTGTGCATACCCTTACTGTGGAACTAAGAAAGGATTATCTCGCTTTACCTTGAAGTCACAGGCAGGAGCTCATTCATTGGGCTTTTATTTGATTGCCCTAAATCCTGACAGCAGATAAGTTCCTCTGATGGCTGACAGCAGATCAGACAGTTGTGCTGTTGTCTTTGTAAAGGACGGTGGTCACTGGGAAGCTCAGAAGAAAATACCTTTATTGTTTGTCATGTGAAGTCATTTGTTTACCTCAGCCTATAGGGGCATCTTCAAGTAAAGAAATCTACTTGACGAACTCGGGGCGACTGTGGCTCAGTGGTAGAGCAGGTCGTACTTCAATCAGAGGATCGCTGGGATGCTCTTAACCCCAAACTCCCACAGGCTGGTCCTGCTGTGTGTGAATGTAGTATGAATGTTAGTTATTCCTGATGGGCAGGTGGCACCTTGCATGGTAGCCTCTGTCATCAGTGTATGAATGGGTGTGAATGGGTGAATGACGGCATGTAGTGTTAAAGTTATTGTATTTCAACTTAAGTCTCAGGCTTCAACACGAATGTTCAAAAGTGTTTTCCAGACTGACAACCATGCATCAGCTTTTGGTTGTTGCTGAAACTAAAATATGTTTGCAATTTTTCATCAACTTATTATAAAGACACTAAGCAGTTACGCAGCTTACAACTGAAAGATGTTCCCTCAAAGACTAAAGCTCAGTGCATGTCTAGCCTTGTGCTTCTGTAGATGTGCTCCCTTCAACGAGTGAACTGAATTCAAAGAAAGCAGACGGTACCAGTTTTGTTTATTGCTCTGGAGCTCACATTTTTAAGTGGAAGCAGAGACTGAAGAAGAGACTTCAAATCCACAGTAAATCATGTCAAAACCTACATAATCTCATGTCCAGCTCAAAGATGCAGAGATACGTTGCCTCCCGACACTTCATTCATTTCCTTTTACATTTATTTTGTAATGTTGACAGCAGTGGTGGGCCGTCAGGGCCAGCAAGGCCTTCTCTGCAGGCCTAAACAGAATCACAAAGTTGTATCTATTTTATAATTTAATAATCTTTCTTAAATACACTACATGTATTGTAATTTATAAAAATATTTCCCCATTAGCTTATGTTCTCATTGCACAGCTCCTGTCTTCCTCAGTTGCTCTGCTTCCAGTGCAGCTTGTTTTAAGTAGAGCTTTTATCCAATCAGATCTCACCTCTGTGTCTCTGGGTAAGAACAGAGCCAGAGGCCTGCAGACTCACAAGTGCATCCATGTGCACTATAAGTCAATGAGGACGATATTGTTGATTGTCATTGTGTTCAACCAATCAGATCTTTAGTTTGACATGTTGGGCGTATTCTTTGACGTGTCAGAGCTGCTAGCCGGCCTATAATGACGTCAGCATTACATGCAGCTCAGTGTCCATTTACAGGCTCTGCCGCGACTTGCAGAGTGTGCTGTGATTGGTCAGTGGGCGAGCACGTGACTATCGTAAAACGAAACTTAACAGCAGAGGCTTAGTCGGGTAGTGAATCACATCACGTGATGCAGCTCAGCCAATCAAATTTGGCCATTCTGACTGAGTGAGATGTACCACACACCGTGACACAGGGGACTGAGACAAGGAAAGACATTGCAGAGCAGTACGTACAATGTTCAAGTCATGAAAGTAAAATCATAAGACGATCTCTTTGGGCCGTGACTTGTCATTAAGGAGTGATGGTGGATCCCACAGCCAGACCAGCTGAGATCCACTGACCTCCATGAGTGCAGAAAACATTATGTTTTCCTGAATATAAGCTTCTGCATTTTCCAGATGCTGTAGTACAGGGGTGCCCACACTTTTTCGGCTTGCGAGCTACTTTTAAAATGACCAAGTCAAAATGATGAACCTACATTAAAAATGCTGAATATCTATTTATTTATAGATATAGATATATATATATATATACTGAGTATACTTTATATTTACAATATATGTTGGCGTACCTTGCGTAACGGCATGAACCCTTATGGCACAATACAGTTCTGTACATTTTTGGTCATTCCCTTACTCTGATGACTTGCACTGAATGGAAATGGCCAGAGTTGCATAGTCCGGACAGTAGCTGCTGGTATCCGCCTCAAGCAGACTTCAGATGATCATCAGTCATGGTGGAACGGTGTTTGGACTTAATGTTCTTCATGTGGGAAAAGGCTGACTCACATAAATATGTAGAGCCGAATAATGCAGTCAGGAAGGTATCACATGTCCTCATGTTTGGCTACTTTTCCTCTGTGAGTAAGTTCCAAAACTGTCCATGAGCCCTAGGCTTCAGCTGAATATCAGCTTGCAGTGTCAGGATCTCATCCTCCACTCCAGACGAGTTCAGGTGAAACAGCGTTGACATTTTTGATGCGAGTGAATCAACCTCAATATCTTCCTGAAATGTGCAGCACATAAGTGCAGCAACTGGCTCGAGTAAAGCAAAGTCTGGAAAGCGTTTGTCAAACTCTGACAGACACTTGTCAACCTGCTCTGTGTAGCGCGCACTGTCAAGTTGCGCACACGCCTTCTGTTGCGTCTCCAGCTCTGACGCGAGGTTTTGGAAGTTCCCCAAATCATGGCGCTGCAGCTTTGAGGACTGATGTTGCATTTTCCGTTTGAAAGCATGAACTGAGCTGATCATGTTGACCACGGTTTTGTCTTTTCCTTGCAGCTCTAAATTAAGCTCATTCAACATGTTGGTCAGATCGGTTAAAAATGCCACATCTAGCAGCCACTGATCGTCATTTGGCTGTATTCTGCATGTTCAACAACAAGGAGAAACTCCTTTATCTCTGGACAGAGCTCTCGGAATCTCTGCAGGAACTTCCCCCTGCTAAGCCATCTCACATCAGTGTGTAGCAAGAACTCAGAGTGGTCGCAGTCAGCCTTCTCCAGATGTGCACGGAACAGCCGTATTTGAAGAGCTCTCGCTTGAATAGAACAGGCAATCTTCGTTGCCACATCCATTATCTCTTTCATGTTTAGCATTTTAGCGCATAATGCTTATTGGTGTATTATGCAGTGGTAATTAAGGAAGTCGGGGAAAGCATCGTCCTCCCTGCACTTGGCAATAAATCCATTTGAGCGGCCAAACATTGCGGGCGCACCGTCCGTGGTGATTGACATCAATTTGCACACTGGGAGCTGGGTTTTGTCAATAAAGTTTTTGAAAGACTGAGAAATGTCCTCTCCCCGAGTGTGTTCTTTCATGGGCAGTATTGTTAACAGCTCTTCCTTTGCAGTCATATCTGTAAACACCATCCGAATAAAAATGCACAATGGGCTGTATCACTTACGTCCGTAGACTCGTACAATTGCAGGGAGAAACACTCTCAGTCCGCGATGTCCTTCCAAAGCTGCTGTCAAATCCTCGGCCATGACTTTACAGCGCTGTGTAACTGTACTTCTTGATAGCTGGAGAGCTTTGATTGACGATAATATTAGTTTGTTTTTAAAGTCCCGAAACGAGTCAGCTGCTTCAACGAATGCCTCTTTTATCATCTCTCCATCTTGGAAGGACTTCTTGTGCTTAACGATGGAGTGACTCAACCGGAACGATGCTTCGGTGGCAGCCTTCGATTTTGAAGTCAGCTGTGAGAAAAGTGACTGCTGTCCGGACAACTGTGATTTTAGTTCCTTCACCTTTCTCTTTCTCAGCTCGCTTTTCTGCGGGAAGTCAGTGTCATAGTTTTTATGAACAGTCCGAAAGTGCCGCTCCACATTTCCCTTCTTCGGAATAGCGATGGTAGTTTTGCAGATCAGACAAACGGACTTCGGAAATGACATCGTTAAAAAAAGTCCTCCTCCCATTCCGCATGGAAGTGGTAAGTTTTTGGTTTCTTACTTGGTCCAGCTACCCCACTCATTTTTATACCCTTTCTTCAGTATAAATACATTGGAAGGTTAACAAATTAGCTCGCCGGAGTTTTGCAGTAGCTTCTGCGGTTGACTGCGCATGTGTGGTTAGAAAAGACGTGATCTCAGACTGGCTGCCCTGTACGTCAATCAAGTGTCAAATGCCATAGGGAGGATGGACGATGATAGACTTTGTCATGTCTGTCTTATAAGTGCCCCTCATACACGAACCTAGGACGCTCGGTCACAAGAGGCTAACATCAAATTTTTTTTGAATGGCATGAGATCTACCTGCACTTCCTTCGCGATCTACCCGCATCTCCTCCTCCGATCGCGATCGACGCATTGGGCACCCCTGCTCTAGTACTATTCAAACGTATTGCAAGTCTCGTACCGAACGGTACGTACATTTAATACGTACATAGTTACAGCCTTAGAAACTGATAACTCTGGTGCCATCATGTGGTTATAAGGTGGTATTTCAGCTGCAGGACAACAGTGAAGGCCCAGGTATAAAATGCACGGCCCGCCACTAGTTGACATGTAAGTCAAACACAAGGGCTTAGCTTTCATTTCAACTCTGGTGGGTCACATACAGAGTGGGGGATATTTTGGTGTCTTTACATGTGTGTGTGGCACCTATTCAGGTCAGTGACATTTCAACACGGCATAAAGCTCTCGTCTCACGCACCTCCAGCGTTGGCTCATCCTGCTTCTGATTGTGACAGCGATACTTGAATATCACTAATGCAAGAAATATTACAAATGTATTCGATGTGGGATGCATGTTTTCCTGTCCCTGTTTGTCACATGTTGTCACTGATGGTAAACAGAGGCAGAGGATCGATCGCCACCTTCTCAGAATGGTTGCTGATGTGTGTGGGCCCTGCTGGCTGAAGCATTACTTCAGACAGGACAGTGAACGCCCCGGAGCAGCAGACGAGATGATTGTTGTATAACACACTACACACATGATATAAAGAGCAGCGGGTCAAACAGCAAGGCACATCTCTTCTGATGGATGAGCCTTTGGCAGTAATGATGGCTGAGGCCGCGAGACAAATTGAATTGCAGGCCAACGCAGCGGATATGTGGTGAGGGGGGAACAGAGTGGGTGTTCTCTCCTTTTATCAGATGGGTTTCAGCCATTAGGGCTGCGGTGGAGTCAGCAGCCACTGAAAGCCTCTAACTGGTCACAATAGACTGGAGACAACACACCGGAAAGCACGGTGAGTGCTGAGACACTCAGTCCATGAATCCATAGAACAATAATCAATGATGATCAATGATCAATTAAAGGCTGAGTTCACTCAAATGGCTTCAACAGTACCGTCCCTTCTCAGGAACACTCTCTGAGTAACTGTTTAGTTTGTTTCCTGTTTATCTTGAATCTCCCTACCTCCTGTGTCCTGTGGTTGTTGACTTCCTGTCCTGTGGTTGTTGACTTCCTGTCCCATTTGTCCTCCTGTGTTCTGTGGTTGTTTGACTTCCTGTCACATTTTCCCTCCTGTGTCCTGTGGTTGTTGAATTCCTGTCCCGTTTTCCCTCCTATGTCCTGTGGTTGTTTGACTTCCTGTCCTGTTTTCCCTCCTGTGTTCTGTGGTTGTTGACTTCCTGTCCTGTTTTCCCTCCTGTGTCCTGTGGTTGTTTGACTTCCTGTCCTGTTTTCCCTCCTGTGTTCTGTGGTTGTTGACTTCCTGTCCTGTTTTCCCTCCTGTGTCCTGTGGTTGTTTGACTTCCTGTCCCGTTTTCCTGCCTGTGTCCTGTGGTTGTTGACTTCCTGTACCGTTTTCCCTCTGTGTCCTGTGGTTGTTTGACTTCCTGTCCTGTTTTCCCTCCTGTGTCCTGTGGTTGTTTGACTTCCTGTCCTGTTTCCCTCCTTTGTTCTGTGATCACCTTTGTTATATTAGTCTCATCAGCCTTGCTCTGTCCCATTATGTTTCGTCCACTAATCAGCTTTCAGGCTGCCCTTGTGTCTGCCCACCTGTGTCTTGTTGTCTGGAGTAGTTTCTTGTGTATTCATAGTCCTGTCGTTTGTCTGCTGGTTTGTCTGCTATGTTCCCGTTGGTATCGCTTGTGCATGTCTGAATTACCTGATCCTGTTTTGTGTCGTTTTGTTGGATTTTCAGTTACACATTTTTGGACTTGAGTTCTTTGTAGGTTTTGGTTTGGATTATTTGTTTATTAATATCACTGTTCATCCTCCTTCTGCTCCCCTTGTATTCCTGCATTTGGATCCATCCCCTGTTGCCTTTTCCCCCATCGTGACAGCGATGATGAAGCACAATATTTCTGCGAATAAAACCAAAACTAACATTTAATCATGTCATTTGTCAAATAAAAGTATCAAATATTAGCCAGTTCCAGCTTCCTCCAGTTTAAAGAGTAACCTTGGTTTTCAGCCGTGCCATGAGAAGGCAGGTCCGTCCACCACTTTGGTCCAGACTGAAGTCTGTCAACATCTACTGGATGGATTGCAACAGAATTTGGTACAGCTGTTCATGGCTCTCAGAGGATGAACCCTGGTGACTTTGATGATTCTCTTGACAGTTGTTCATCCAGCACAACTGTGAAGTGGTTTGTGGCTTCGAGTGAATCGTCCCAACAAATGTTGGATGGATTGCTGTGACATTTGGTACAGACATTTATGCCCTCCTCATGGTGAATTGTAAAACATTTGAACTCATGACTTTTCATCCAGCACCACCATCAGCTTGGTTGGTCACTTGCTTTTACAGCCAAACTAAATGAGAACTCAGCTTTCATGTTTAGGAAGAGCTGGAATATCATACCTTGAACAAATGAGATGGATTTACCATCTAGGGAACATATTGCATGAAAGTCCCTTTTCCCTGCTACAATGAGATCTGTGTTATCTAAAGCTGAAACTATTGATTGATTAATTGATTAAACATTACATGTAGCAATTTGATCATCAATTCAAGATTCATTTTCAAAAATGTTTGGTCCCAGCTTTTCAAATCTTTTATAGCATTATCTTTCCTCCTTTTCCCAGCACTTATGTAACAACAAAGTATTTTAAAAAATGACAGGATCAGCTGTTCAAACATCTGAAGTATGACCTAGGTTGATGTGTAAGTCTAGAGGCAGTTGTACTTCACACACCAGAAATTGCTTTTTTCTAAAATAAGGGCAACCACAGCATTTACAGACACTGTGCAGCAGATCTGAGGAGTTAACAGGACTCTGTATTCATGTTGAATTGTTTTAGAGTCAAACTGCAGTTGCAAAGGCTCTGCCCTTTTGTCTACAACTTTCCAACAGCATTTCCGATTTGTCTGAGTGACAGAAGATGCAATTGCAAACATGTTAACCTGCCATACCCGCATTTTCCACAGCGTTTTTTGTAAACTCAAGTTTTTTTTTCTCTCATCCTGTCTGTCAAATGATCTGCTGGCTTGCTGTTGATGAAATGTAAAGATGGGGCAGGACATGTTCTGTGGTTGAGAAGTTGTACAGTATTTCTGTGAAACCTTAACTTGTCTGTGACAGAAGAAAGACCAAATAACCCGCAACTGTGCTTCATCAAATAACTGCTGCTGTCCTGGTCCACTTTGAAGTACATCTCAATGCTGTGTGTGTGTGTGTGTGTGAGAGAGAGATATGAATTCTGTACTGATAATAACATTAAACTCAAACTCCTTCCTTAGCGTTCAATTGGTTGTACACACGTGAGCACTGCACAGACACACAAACAGTCCCCGGTGCCCTTTATCCTCTTGTATGTGGTCGCCATGACGACTGTACACAGAGGCTACCGCTCGTACCCCTCCCCCTTCGGTTTGCCATGCCAACTCTTGAGCCCTTATCTGAATCAAGGGCGAGTAATTGCTTTTCTTATGATCAGGGTCTGGGCCTGTTAATCCATGTAGAGGAGATAGCAACTTGGAGAGAGCAAAGGTTTAGGAGGGGGGGGGCTGTGGAAGGACGGATGAGGAAGTAGTAGGCTTGTCAATCTAATATTCTCTCAGTATTCTTGGTTGGCTGAAGGCAGCAACCTCTGGTTCTGCCAAGTGAAGTCAAAGCGTCACGTGTTAAAGCTGCATTCTCTCTAGTGTCCACCAGGGGGCGACTCCTCTGGTTGTATAGAAGTCTATGAGAAAATGACTCAACTTCTCTCTTGATTTATTCCCTCAGTAAACATTGTAAACATGACTTTATGTCTCAATCTCTAGTTTCAAGTCTTCTTCAATACAGCATGATGTTCATTTAGTACATTATGGTCCATTTAGAGTCACACAGACCATAAAGCAGGGGATGCTTTAGGGCGGGGCTACACAGTGATTGACAGGTTGCTACCAGAGCTGTATACAGCATCTCTATCAGTCACTCCTCAATCTCAATCGTCAGTCAAACCTCTTATATTTGTGGGTTTAGTCATTCTGCCTCACAGAAATCTCTCACACAAAGGACAGCCGTGAGATACATGATAGAAACAAATGGTTTGATGTAGAGGGGTTTTTTGAATTAGAATTCAGTATCAATATCAAACCATAAATCCATAAACACGTTAGATACATGTGCTGTGTCACTGATTCACCACTCCTTCATAACTGGAAAGGTGCAGATCTGCACCGTGTGTGTGTGCAACAACCGCTGCTGAATTGCCTGATTGACTTATACAACCTGCAATTTGCTAACCCAATGAGCTGTAAGGCGTCATAAAGCACAATTCATTCAAACTCAAAACAAGCGGCGATGTATGCCGGCAATCAGCAAAAAACAGGCAATAAAAGCTGTTTTGAGAAAATGTGAGTCACCGCAACCACGAGAGGTCCCTCACGGACACACACACACACACACAACCGATCACATGACCCTCCTATGAAGATATTAATAAACCCTCTCCCATCACTCTCATCTATGCATCCATCAATGGCCAAGAAAGTTGTGTACACCATACATTACATTTTGTTTTATATAGATTCAAAATCTGGACCCTCAAATAAACAGTAAATATAGTGCGCTAGATAGTATACAGCGAGTTACAGGAGTTGTTACTGATGCTGCAATGTGACATTAATATAATCATATTAATGTGATCATTTCTATCCAATCGGTCTCTTGTCATACCCCAACTCGATAGAAATGCAATAGTAGCTCTCTAAAGTATCTGTTCCTTTGTTCAGAGCCAGACATTTTCTTCTGTATGAAGCTTTTTTAGGAAGTCAGTTGCTGGGTGTTGATATCAGGAGATTGAAGGGTTACACTCAGCTCAGCTCAATTTTGAACTGTTACATCGCAGGGGACTGCCTCCATTCTACATAAAGCTACCATTGTATGAAACCAGTAGCTCTTTGGAGCAAGAGAGGATACGTAGATAGTTTCAGACTTAAACGAACTAGAAGGAAATAATCAGGCTGGTCCCATCCAGCATTCGCAGCCATGTCTATGAAAAGGAATGCTCCATAATTTGTAGACATCCCACGACAAGTGTTTTGTATAATCCATGTAACCGTGAACGAGGAAGTACAAAGGCAGCTAGAGCACACAGAGCAGGTGACTGGTGGATGGGTCCAACAAACAGACATCTGTTTGTTCCCGTGTGAAATGAAAAGTCAACGTTCATTTATTTCCCATCTAACTTGTATAATGTAGATACAGCACGACCAACACAGAGGAGTAACCTTTGGTAAGATATCATAGCAACTATTGTATACATTATATCTCTTTGTCCTTTGGTTGTCACACAGCTTCAGCCATGTAGTACTGAATAACTGGCTAACAGGCTTGATAATACAGGAAGTGACTTTCTGCAGCGTCTGCCTGTAGGAGCGTAAACATGCTCTCTGATAGGTCATCGTTGTATGCCTCTTGGGTTGAGCTTCTGTACAGAGATGCTCATGATCTGGCTGATTGTGCATGAATCATACAGTAGTCACTCCGTAATGAAGACAGCTGCATGTTGCTCTGAAACCCGTTGGGAGGGGCAACGATCTGTCTGGCTCTTCTTCAAAAGCATGCGAGTAGAGCCACGGGCGGCAGAGGATGACAGCAGGGGGACAGAACCAAGTCCAGCTGCCATAACCTGCTGGTCCTCACCAGCACCACCTCCAGGTTACACACACGCTGGTTAGCCTGCTGGGGAGAGCCAAAGTCAAGACAAGCTTGTGTGGCAAAGGATGTTTCAACATCCCGCTAAGTGGAGGGATTTCCAAGATCACAATGTGGATTAAAGGATTAGCTCATATGCTGTCGCTTTGGATTCAGAGCATGTTCAAATGATGTGCATGTGTTCGACGCACGTAAAAAAAGATTTCTGCAAAAGTTACAATTGATGTCAAGCCAGCTGTCAGTGCTCTCAGAAGGCTTACATGCAATGATTTCTTTTTGTGCCATCTCCACTGCAAGTCAACGCTCTGTTGTACAGTAACCACAGGCCTCGTGCCACATTAGTTATCTAACTGTGGCTTGGTACGGAGGAAACCGCTCTGGGGAAGAAGCTGTTCCTCAGCCTGTTAGTCCGGGTTTTGATGGTCCTGTGATGTGAATGAATGAATGAATTTTATTTATATCACGCTTTTCACAGACAGTACTATCACAAAGTGCTTAACAGAGCAGACATTTAAAAGCATAAAAAACACAATGTGACCCTAGGGTCAATAAATTATCTACACAGAGTGAATAAAAAATGTTAAAGAATAAAATTAAAATAAAATAAAAATTAAATAAAAATGTAAAACATATTTTAAGAGCAGGTCTAGGACATGGGTTTACTTTTACACAAACGGCAGCCTAAACAGGTAGGTTTTTAGCTGGCTTTTAAAAGTATCCACAGTATCTGCGAGGCGCAGAGTTGCAGGCAGAGCATTCCAGAGCCTCGGGGCCACTGCCTCAAAGGCTCGGTCACCACATGTCTTAAATCGTGTGCGTGGGACTGACAGAAGACCTAGAGCATTTGACCTGAGAGTGCGGGCGGGTGAATAGGGGCGAAGTAGATCAGCTACATAAGTCGGAGCCTGACCGTGAAGTGCTCTGTAAGTGATGGTGAGAATTTTGAAGTGTATCCGAGATGCTACAGGAAGCCAGTGGAGAGATCGGAGTACGGGGGTGATGTGAGACCGTCGATTTGTCCTGGTGAGTAATCTGGCGGCAGCGTTTTTGGATGACCTGCAGACGGTTAAGAGCAGATACACTGAGTGATGTGAAAAGTGAGTTACAGTAGTCAATGCGTGAAGTGATAAATGTGTGTATGATCATCTCTAAATCAGGTGTTGATAATACAGATCTCAGTTTACTGATATTTCTTAGATGGAAGAAACATGACCTGGACAGCTGCTTAACATGTTGGTCAAATGACATGGAGCGATCAAAGAAAATCCCAAGATTGCGCAGGTTGCAATGGGAAGCAGAGGAGAGAGGACTAATAATCTGCCTGATCATGGGGACAAACTCCTCTGGAGCAATAACTAGGACCTCCGTCTTAGAGTCATTGAGTTGCAAGCAGTTTTCTGCCGTCCAGTCTCTGATGGCATTGACACAGTCCAGGAGCCGAGTTAATGTGAATGCCTCGCTGGGTTTAAATGACAGATGAAGTTGGATGTCGTCTGCATATAAGTGATAGGACACATTATAGCTTTTTATGATCGGTCCCAAAGGTAACAGATAAAGGGAAAATAACAAAGGCCCCAGAACCGAGCCCTGCGGTACACCACAAGAAAGTGGAGAGGTAACAGACACAAAATCACCCACAGAGACATTGAAACTTCTGTCACTGAGGTAAGATGTAAACCAGTCTAACGCTATGCCAGATATGCCCACCCAATCACGAAGCCTCTTAATCAGGATGTCATGGTCTAGTGTCAAATGCAGAACTGAGATCCAGAAGAACTAACACAGAGCAGTCACCTGCATCAGCACACATGAGAATGTCATTTGAAACCCTCAGGAGAGCGGTTTCAGTAGAGTGTTGCTTACGAAACCCAGACTGGAACTTGTCGTACATGTTGTGCCTCTCCAGTGCAGCAGTAAGTTGGTTGGCCACCACTTTCTCTAAAATTTTGGACAGGAAAGGCAGTTTTGATATGGGCCTGTAGTTCATGGGCAAAGCTGGATCTAAGTTAGGTTTCTTTAATATGGGCTGGATAGTGGCATGTTTGAAATAGGAAGGGACAATTCCTGTAGACAATGAGGAATTGACAATAGATGTTACTGCAGGGCCAATAGTTAGCAGAACTTTCTTAAATAGAGAGGATGGAATTATATCCAGAGGGCAAGTTGATGGCTTTGTTTTGGTAATTAAGTCCATCAGGTCTTGAAGGCTGATAGGCTGGAAAGAGCCCATAACAGCAGGAGATTGCGAGGAGCTACAAGTAGCCGAACAGATCCCAGGCCGAATGCCAGACCTAATACCTGTTACCTTGTCATTAAAATAGATCAGGAATTTGTTGCAATCGTCAACAGAATAGCATGGTAAAGTGGAGACAGGTGGTGAAACAATTCCTCTAATTGTGTCAAACAGAATCTTGGGATTTTTCTTTGAAGAAGAGATTAGGTTGGCAAAATAAGCAGTTCTAGCTTCCTTTACTGTAGTATTAAAAGAAACTCTGAGGTCTTTGAGATATGAGCGATGCACTTCTAGCCCAGTAGCTTTCCAGAGCCGCTCTGCCCTGCGACACTTCTGTCTCACGCTGCACACAGCTTCTGTCATCCACGGAGTAGTGTTATAGGCAGCCCTGGTCCTTTCCTTAAGAGGTGCCACTTTATCCAGCAAAGTGGTGCAATGTTCATTAAATGACTGTATCAAGTGTTCAACATCATTGAGATTTGTGTAAAAGTCACAGCAGAAGTGCATAGAGAACTGATCAGCTGTACTCTGAGTAATAATGCGTGAGTGGAATGTTTGTTTCAGACACAAGGGGTCAGTATTGACAGAAAGATCAAAGAAAATACATTTATGGTCACTGATCAGTAGGTCCTCACAATGGGTATTATCAATAGCAAGACCCAGAGAAAACACAAGGTCCAAGGTGTGACCACCCCTGTGAGTGGCGCCAGAAACATGTTGCGTGAAATTAAAAGATTCAGTAATATTGAGAAACTCAGTAGCAATACAGTCTGTGGTATCATTGATATGCAGATTAAAATCACCAACCAGAAGCACTTTGTCTAGCTTGATAATAGAGGTCAGAAAGTCTGAACTCTGATAAAAACTGACCTGCAGGACCTGGAGGTCGGTAAATTAAAAAACAGTAAAACGGCTTTAGCCGGCCCACTTTAGTCAGCTGTAGTTCAAAAGTAGCACAGGATTCTGTGCTACCCAAGTGGCAGGAAAACTGATTCTTCCAGACCACGGCGAGGCCTCCACTGTGGCCTGTCAGACGCGGTGTCCCAACATGAGAACAGTCCACAGGGCAGAGTTCATTGAAATGGATGCATTCCATATTCCGTTGCCAGGTCTCGGTCAGAAATAAAAAAGCCAAATTATGACTTGTGAACAAGTCATTTAAAATGTGAGCCTTGTTTGTTATAGAGCGTGCATTAATCAGACACATTTTGATGGGGGAAGACACTGTGTCGTCATCAGCACAGGAAGCTTTGGGGGTATGTGCAACATGACGGATCACTCGTGCAGCACCTCGAACCCGACCATAACTAGGGCGTGAGCGCGAGTCTGTGATTCTCACGGGAATGCTCATGGGTCGTGGAGTGGAAGTTACGTTAGAGGCTGGAGACCCTCCATGCCGCCAGGGGGAGCTGGTGTTGCTTGTAGGTCAATGATTGTCAATGAAGCTCACGTTGTTGGTCCTGCAGGCGGCCTGGAGCCAGGTGTGGAGGCTGAGGACTCTGCTGAACCGCTGTGATCCACTGATAAAAACAGACAGTCCACAGCTGTTTAAAAAGCTTAAAAGATATGTAAAATCCATCTTGGTCAACTCGGACTGGTGGAGGGCTGTGTCGTTAATTCCCACATGAACGATAATTCGCGGAATGGAAGACGGGAGGGCGCGCAGCAGGCCAGGCAGTGTCAGCAGGATGTCTGGAGCCGTTGCTCCGGGGAAGCAGTGTGTCTCCGAGTTGAAGAAACGGGTGTTCCTGATTATTGAGTCCCCGACTATCAGCGTCGTCGGGGCGAAGAGGGGACGAGGCGGCAACACTGCGCGTGCAATACGCGTGGATGGAGGTGTTGGGGTCTGACCAAGTGGCTTCAATATGTGCTGTGGACAAAGAGAATCAGGCCTTCACTGTTTCAAGCAAAGGCTTCATCCTGACCTGTAGTTTGATGAGAGCCAGCTCCTCTGGGTGGAATTTCACACTAGGGTGTGAATTCCCCCTACCCCCAAAAAACTATGGTTCCTGAAGTCACCTGAATGCACCGCTGCAATCTCATTGGCCGAAGGCCAAGCGAACCCAGGACCCCTGTGGTTCAACCCCTGTTCTACAAAACTGTCTGCAGTTTCACACTTCTAGGCTTTTCCAATCGACCTCGGTTGAGTAAGGGAGCACGCAACCGCTCTTCACCCGGACCTTCGTCCTGGACGCATGAAGATACATCGGCCTCTCCTCCCCCCTCCAGCACGACGGAGGCCACGAGGACGCAACGGCCCTTCTCCCATACTCAAACCATGACAGGTCACGAGCCATTTCGCTGGACGAAACAGCCCGCGATAACGAATCTGCATCAGCGATCCGTTCTCCGCTTTTATTTTTATTTTGTGCACAAACCGGCACAGAGGAGCCCGACGAAGCCTCGCTCCTCTCGTGACCGAGGATTCCCGGCAAGACGCGCAGACACGTCGTCTCATCCGAAGTTACTTGTCCTCCCTGCAGCGAGTACAGATCGGACCTGCGTTTGCTCCAGAGCCACGCCGACGGACCGAAGCCGCACCAGCAAACGCCGTGCGACACACAGCGCCCGCTGCAAAGCCGCGCCGACCCGCAAGCTCCCCCCTGACCCCCTTCCCGACGAGGAAGACGAACCACTTTGCTCACGAACACTTCAACGTTGCAACGAAGCATCGACAAGTAAGATTCTTGGCATTTGGGCATAGCTTAGCTTAAATTAACGTAAGTTTAATTCAGGTCATTCATTTATATGTTGATATTCCCGTGTTTTTGTGTGTTTAAGTTACTGTCGCGTGATATTGAGATATCACGCAACTCTTTACGGAGCAGAGAAGCTCCGCTGTATTGGTGTATTAACTATGACTGTTTGCTTGGGATTCATTTGATTTCTTTTCATTTGTTTTATTACACTTCGTGTAGTATTCTCTCCTCATTAAATCAACTCTGTGAGTGAACTGAGGTGCGTGGCTTATCACGGCATATGTTACCGGCAGTTCAAAGACGACAGCGGTATACTTATGCGTGATAGAACCAGCAAACTCAGGCTCATTACAATGCGGACCGCACGCAGAAGTCTGATTCATGAGCCCCCACCTTTTTCTCTTTCCTCCTCTCACGTAACACGCACACACACAGCTCCTAGCTCTACCCCGGGAAAAACCCCGTTGAAACGATCGCCTCACAACACACGTGCTGCATCGGCACACGTGATTACATACAGCAGCCTAACTGCCATTTTGTCCGAGTCACTCGACTCCGCCATCTTTGTAGTTTTTAGCTGTAGTTCTTAAGGCCCCTCCCCTTTTGGCCCGCGTCACTCGACGCCGGCATCTTTGTAGTCTCTAGCTGAAGCTGTAAGACTCCCCCTCCTTTTCACCCACAGACCCACACACACACACACACACACACACAGACATACACTTTCATCCATTTTATTCATTCTTTAGTTTAGGCATATAAAATTGTATGATAACGTTTGTTGGTTGCAATAGTAATTGATTTGATCATTTATTATTTTGATTTAATAAACTCTGTTATACTTTAAGGAGCAGTCGTCTGTGATTACTTGTGCATATGTATTTGATAAGACTGTATGTAGTAGCCTGTGCTCGAACTTAAAACCTTCACTGTCACTGAATGTATAGTCATACGCAGACTATTGACATTATGAGTGACTACTAATTATGAGACTTAGTTTTATCGTTTGGTTATTGGTCCCTGTTCGCAGGGTGGTGCCCCGTTTATATTAATAATCATTAATAATTGTTACATACATCAATAATTCTATTGATGTCAAGAATTCAGTTTCTTAAATGCTGATAACCCAAACACGCTCCTTTAGTTCCCAACAGAGGCGAGGATTCAACCAGTGGTGGCGGAGCAGACAAGCAAGGACTGAGAGAACAGGCGACCGAAGCTCGCCGCGGTGCTGGTGTAAAGCACGGTATGGAGCGGCGTGTCCTGGGGCGAGAGGAGGGCTCAGGAATGACTGGCGTAGGGATATCGGGGGACGGCAGCTGGTGTAGGAAGCTGGGAGTCCGTAGTCAGAGGAGGGAACTCGTGCAGGGCAAGGGCGTCAAATCCATTCTTCAGCTGGACATCGAAGCCATGGGGTGTAGGAGATGTGCGTCTCCCTCTCCGGCTGCCGCGAGCACAGACCAGGGACCAGGGCTCGTGATGTGATGGAGTAGAGCTGACCAGGGCATTAGGCTTAGCTCCGAGCCGTAGCCAGGAGGCCTCAGGAGCTGCGACCGGAGGAGGTGCCGCGGCAGCAGGACTGGAAGCGATGGACTCATGCACGCGGTCGCTGGCTGTGTCAGTCTGTGATGGACCGAAAATGATGGTGTCCATGAGGCTCTCGGCATACTGGATCCTATAGAGCGTGGATATTCTTCCCTCCAACTCTGTGATTTTATCCACCAGGCGGGCGCAGCTGACACAGTCGGATGGACAGGTGAGTGAAGCCATAGCAGATCAATGCAACAACAGTTCTAGTTTATGCACCTAGTTTATTAGTAACCAGTTTATGGGGGATGATGGTGTTGAAGGCAGAGCTGAAGTCAATGAAGAGCATCCTGACGTATGTGTTAGGGTGCTCCAGGTGAGACAGGGAGAGGTTGAAGATGTTAGTGAAAACCTCTGCTAGCTGGTCGGCACAGGTCTTCAGTGTGCGGCCCGACACTTTGTCTGGTCCCGCTGCCTTGGTGATGTGGATCCTCCTCAGAGCGGACCTCACCTGGTGGTGCTGGAGGAAGAGTGTCTGCTCCTCCTTGGGCCGGGTCTTCTCAGCTGTTGTTCCGCTGTGCTGTCTGTCAAAGCGGGCAAAGAAGCGGTTCAGCGTGTCGGGGAGTTCACTGTCCTGACTGATCTGTGTGGTGCTGCTCGTGTCAGTCAGGGTTTTAATACCTCTCCACATGCTCCGGGGGTCGTTGTTCTCGAAGTGTCCCTCAACGCGCTGTTTGTTTCTGCGCTTGGCCTCTCTGATGCCCTTCTTCAGGTCCCTCCGGGCACTTTTATAGGCCGGTATGTCACCAGACCTGAAGGCAGTGTCTCTTGCTCCAAGCAGTAACCGCACGTTTCTGTCCAGCAAAGGTTTTTGATTTGGGAACACTTTGATGGTTTTAGTGGTAGTTACTGTCTCAGTGCAAAAGTGTAGGTAGGCCAGGACAGCCGAGGTGTACTCCTCCAGGTCAGCTCCCTGTGCAAACACTTCCCAGTCCGTGCTTTCAAAGCAGTCCTGCAGAAGTGAAGCAGCATCGTTGCTCCATACTTGAATGGTTTTGACAGCTGGTCTAGTTTTGCAAATTACTGGTCATATAGAGCTTATACTTTATTGCACAAACAGATCAAAAATGTTTCATTCTCAGCTTAACTTTGAAAGATAAATGGATTTAGACAGATAGATAGATAGATGTAAACTTTATTTATCCCCAGGGGGAAATTCGTTTGTAGCAGCAGCAATTTACAGAGTAAAATATAACATATGGAATGCACAATATCTACAGTACAATAAAATAACAGAGCAGATATTGAATTGAAGGAATAGATTAATAAAAAATAAAAAATAAGCTGGAATAGAATAGAAAATAGAAATGCACAGTATATACCATGAATATAGTGGTATTAATTCAATAAAATTAGCAAGTAGTAAACTGAACTAAACAACCTGGACAGTAGAGGCAGGATCACCAACAACAAGCAACAGCCGTGTAGCGTTGTAGTCATGTGAAGGACGACGATCTGGCCCGAGCTGTTTTATTATAAAGTCTAATGGCAGTGGGCAGGAATGTTTTTCTGAATCTGTCCTTGTGACAGCGGAGCTGGATGAGTCTCTTGGAGAAAGTGCTCCGCTGTCCCTGCAGTAGGTGGTGGAGAGGGTGGTCCTGGTTATCCAATATGGATAATAGTTTCTTCAGTGTCCTCTCCACCACATCTTCCAGATAGTCTTGTTTGCAGCCAATGATGGAGCCGGCCTTCTTAACTAGTTTGTTAAGTCTGTTGGTGTCTCCGGCTCCAATGCTGCTCCCCCAGCAGACTACGGTGAAGTACAGTGCACTGGCCACAACAGACTGGTAGAACATCTCCAACATCCTGCTGCACACGTTGAAGGATCGAAGTTTCCTCAAGAAAAAGAGTCGACTCATCCCCTTCTTGTACACAGCGTTGATGTTGGTCTTCCAGTTCAGTCTGCTGTCGGTGGAGACACCCAGGTACTTGTACTCCACCATGTCCACATCCTCTCCCAGAACTCTCAGCGGTTGTGGAGCCGTCGTCTTCCTCCTGAAGTCGACCACCATCTCTCTGGTCTTGGCCACGTTCAGATGCAGGTGATTTCTACCGGCCCACTCCACAAAGTCCTCCACTACTGCCCTGTACTCCTCCTCCCGTCCGTCCCTTATACACCCGACCACTGCAGAGTCATCAGAGAACTTCTGCAGATGCATGACACACAGTTGTACTGGAAGTCAGTGGTGTACAAGGTGAACAGGAAGGGAGACAGAACAGTTCCCTGTGGGGCTCCAATATCACTGACCACCGTATCAGACAGCACACGGTCCAGTCGGACAAACTGTGGTCTGCCCGTGAGGTAGTCAATGATCCAGGAGACGGTGGACGCGTTCACCCCCACCACCCGCAGCTTCTCACTCAGCAGCACTGGTTGGATGGTGTTGAATGCACTGGAGAAATCAAAGAAAGTGATTCTCACAGAGCCACCGGATCCATCCAGGTGCGACTGAGCTCGCTGCAGCAGGTAGATGATGGCATCGTCCACCCCCACACGAGGCTGGTATGCAAATTGCAGAGGGTCCAGTGAGGATTTCACCTGCGGCCGGAGGCGGGCCAAGACCAGCCTCTCCAGCACCTTCATCACATGGGATGTGAGGGCAACTGGTCGGTAGTCATTGAGGCCAGATGGTGTCATCTTTTTCGGTACAGGAACCAGGCACGACATCTTCCACAGCACCGGGACTTCCTCCTGCTTCAGGCTCAGGTTGAAGAGGTGTTGAAGGACATTAGACAGCTGGATGGCGCAGGTCTTCAGGGCCCTGGGGCTGATGCCATCAGGTCCAGGGGCCTTGCCTTGGTGGAGTCTCTCCAGCTGTCTTCTCACCTGGCCAGTCGTCACAGAGAGGGGGGGGGGGTCATTATGTCCGTGGTGGCAGATCCCTTTGAAGTGGAGGGCTCTGAGTCCATGCAGCTCACCAGGGGGGGGAGGTGTTTGGGAGGTGTGTGGAGGAGACAGATGAGGGCTCAGAGCTAAACCTATTGAAGTGACAGTTTAGCTCGTTGGCCCTCACCAGGGAGCCCCCTGGTTGTCTGCCTCCCACCTTGAAGCCGGTTATCTGCTTCATCCCTGACCACACCTCCTTCACGTTGTTCTGCTGGAGTTTGGCCTCTAGCTTCCTCCTGTAGGTGTCCTTGCACTCCCTGAGCTTCACCCTCAGGTCACGCTGGACTGTCCTGAGCTTGTCCCTGTCCCCAGACCTGAAAGCTGCCTTCTTCTTGTTAACAAGAACTTTCAGGTCACTGGTAATCCAAGGTTTATTGTTGGGAAAGCAGCGTACAGTCCGGGATGGAATGGCAGTCTGTTTGCAGAATTTAATGTATTCAGTGATACAGTCTGTCATGCTGTTGAGGTCCTCCCCGTGTGGTCCACAAAGCACACCCCACTCCGTAGACTCAAAGCAGTCCTGCAGGGCGTCGATAGCCGCCTGAGACCACCTCCTCACAGCCCTGGTGGTCACAGGCAGCCTCTGCACCAGAGGAACATACCTGGGTGTCAACAGGATCAGGTTGTGATCGGACCTGCCAAGGGAGGGAAGGGCAGTGGCACTGTATGCATCCTTAGCATTAGCATACAGAAGGTCCAGAGTTTTATTGTTCCGAGTGGGGCAGTCAACATACTGGTGGAATGTTGGCAGGGCTTTATCCAGAGTGGTGTGATTAAAGTCTCCCATAATAGTCAAAAACGCACTTGGATGTTGAATCTGCAATCCAGACACAGTGGAGTGGATGGTGTCCACTGCTGCCTCAGCGTCAGCTGATGGGGGGACGTACACAGCCACAATGGCGGACGTGAACTCCCTCGGCAAATAAAATGGACGCATCCCCACGGCCAACAGTTCAATGTCCGGGCTGCAGAAGCGTTCCTTCACACACACACACACACGGTCGGGATTGCACCACCTCTCGTTCACATACACTGCAATCCCGCCACCTCTCTTCTTGCCGCTCTGTACAACGTCTCTGTCCGCCCAAACAGTCCTGAAGCCGGGAAGCGACGCACTGTGATCCGGAAAATCCGATCCTATGTTAAATAACACATTTTCAGTTATAGTTCTTGCAATTAAAACAATGTATTTATCAATAACTTTATTTAATTTCATTCACACATACATATATATTTACATGTACATATATATACACATGTATATATATATATACACACGTGTGTATATATATATACACACGTACATATATATGTACACATGTATATATATGTACATATATAGTCAATGACATGACGTGCATATTTTTGTGTCCGAGTTCACTTTTTCCTTTTAAAATAATTGTATCAATTCATGACATATATCATTTCATTCTATGAAACCTATCCAGTTTTGATACATTTTCAGTCCAATCAAATAATACATATTATTTTATGTTTTGGCTTCTCAAACCCTGAAAATGTCAGGCGGCGCACCTGTCCTAGCAGATGAACAGACCAAGAAAACTATTAAAAAATGTATTTAAATGATAATAAATTCAAAATAAAATACTATGGCATGCTCTTATTGTTGAAACGATTCAAATAAACCAAATCTTTACAAATACCAATAGTTTTAAGCTGTTGCGATAATTTAAAAACTTTTGTCCAGCAATTTGAATGTTCTCAAATGTCAGGGTGGCACAGCTGTAAAGATGGGACTTTTATTATGAAATTAAAGTGGAAAACAGTAAACAGGATATTGCATCATCAAGAGGACCTCAACTGACCTTTATAGCAGAGTGAACATGTTTTTATATCTCTTTTGAATATTGATAAAAACAGCTACTTTCAACTTATAGGTAGAGTGGTTCACTTTCCATGTCAGGGCGGTACAACCAATGTAAAACGAGAGAAATGTTATTTTGTCATAAATGTCTTCATTCTATTTAAAATGTATATGTATGAAGTTGTTAGCAAGAACAAAAGCTAATGCTAGTGTCCAAGTCGATGCCTGTTTAATTTGAAATCAGTTGCAAATGTCAGGTGGTGCAACCAGTAAGGCAGGTGGTGCAACTGCAGAGAATGTTACTCTATGATGTTATATTTAAAGCTCGAACAATATATTTTTTTAAATTCTAAAGTTTAACAGTGTTAAGTTAACGATATTATACACTTTCAAACAATTTTTTATGATATGAATGAATATTGTTGAACTATTAAGGATGCCACTGTCAAGTAAAGCAGGATCAGGGAGCAGCAACAGGTCCTGTATGGAGTGAGTGCAACACGCTGCTGCATGAGGTAGAAGCTGCAGCACGCAGGAGGAAGAGACTGTGATTCTGCCTGTTCCAGTTATGTGCTGAACATGATTACTATGAAATATTTACTTCTTTTACTTAAAAAGAGTCTGTTGACTAAAAGCATGTTGTTGTATTTGAAAATATTTTCTGCATATTTGCTGTGATTACTAATATTGTCAGGTGGCACAACTGATAAATGGCATGGTGGTGCGACCAGGTAAAATATTTATTTAAAGGAATGAATAACAGGTTAAAGTGAATATGATGTGAAGAACTATTGTTTTGAATGTATTCAATTGTATATTTCTATTATTATGTTTCTCTGTTTAAATGTAAAGTCAAAAGTTAAATATACTAAATACCTGCCAAGAGAATGCAATTATGATAAATTATTGTATATGTATAAAACACAACCACAAAATACGATGTGTTAGACACAGTAGACACTAAGGCAGGGCTGTCAAACTCATCTCCACTCTGGGCCACATCAGCATCACGGTCCCTCAAAGGGCCGGTTGTAACTGTAAGACTGTACAACTAACTTCTCCTAACATATTGTTAAATAACTCTCTGCATTTGATTATTGTTTATTCAAGTGTAAACATATTGTACATGCAGTTCTATAAATGAAAAATGATATTTAAGCACATTTCTGTTATTATAACATAAATCATTTTAATTGAGGGTTCAGAAACCCACATGACTCTATCAAAGATCAAACTATTAAAGAAAATAACAAAGACAAATATCAAACACAAGTTATGACATTAACTTTGTTCAAAGCTGTTTGTTCACCTCTCTGCATCACTAATGTTCCTCCCTGTCGTCGTCCTGTGCATGCAGCTACATCCAAGAGCTGCTCACTGAGAGTCAGGTCTGATGAACATGATAGATGATGTATCCGTGTTGTCTGTGCTTTCATCAACAGTTCATTACAAACACAAGTACCTGCTCGTCTCTTAGCTAGCTGTGTTGTTAGATTGCTGCTAGTTCATCAACTCGGTCTGCGATGGTGTTTCTTCACAAACTGACATTTGTAAAAGTCTGTATCTGGTCGGAGCTCTGCTCACATACCTTCAGCATGCACTGGGCTGTAGCTGTGTGAATATATTCTGCTGTGATTGCAGTCTGCCTTTTAATTCTTGGACAGTTTGATGTTTTTCTTGGAGGCTAAATTTAGCTCCGTGTTTGGTGTCAAAATGCCGACGTGAATTGTATCCTTCATCACCGACACGCCTCATAACACAGAAGACAGACCCGTTGTTCTCCTTGAAGCACAAACATGTATTCACTTTCCCATCTTTCATTACATTTTCTTCCCTCTGCATCAATCTTTCTCTGCGTGGACATTTTGGGATTATTTGTCGATCTTTTTCAATTGTTGGAAACCCTCTTTACGGGCTGTTGCCTCTCCTGTCCACCTGTTGTGATAGTTTTAATGTCGGTACACAGACAACATGCTGTCTCATAATTTCGACCATGGGGATACTTTTATTTTCAAGTCTAACTTTTAATTATTTTTCCAAAAAAAAGAAGAAATTTTTTTTTTGTTTTGTTTTTGCTGGCGGATTCGCGGGCCACATAAAATGACGTGGCGGGCCAGATTCAGCCCACGGGCCTTGAGTTTGACACATGTGCTCTAAGGGATACTTGTCAGAAATTTCAGTTTGAATAAATATTAGGAAGAAATATATATTGTTTTATAAATGTGTGGTTGCGCCACCTGACATTTTCTTAGCCTGTGAAGTTAAATAATACTGTTAAAAACTATTTAAAACACTATGAAAAGTTGGTTCACAACTTAGACTTGTTTCAATACATTTTTCCAGACACAAAAATATGCATTACATCCATTTTGAAGTTCCTGAAGTACCTTTTTAGAAGCCTTATTTGTCAATGACCCATATATATATTTTAGAAGCCTTATTTGTCAATGACCCATATATATATATATATATGGGTCATTGACAAATAAGGCTTCTAAAAAGGTCATTTTAAAAATGATCTTCAAAATATATATATATATATATATATATAGCAATCCTAAGGCAGAGGAAATCAATCAAGACAGTTAATATTAACAGCAGCAAAACAAATGTCAGCAAACGTGTTTATTAACTTGCAGTAACACATGTGCAGTACACATGCCGCTTCTCCAGCTCTCGCATCAATCGCCGCCATGTTGGTTCAAATTAAATCTTCACCGGCACGCAATGCATCTTGGGATGTGGTGGGCCGCGAAGGATCCATCAGATGTGTCCTCCAAATCTGGGACCAGAAGGCGGCATTGAAGGACTCTTCAGCAAAAATGCGAAATGGGACAGCACTAGTCGCAGCGCTGTGACGCAACCGGTCTACGAATGCAGCCTCCGAAGGATGCAGCCCCTGAATTGAGACACAGCTACTGACGCTCTCTGGGTCTCAAAATGGCGGCTACACTCTGACCTTTCGATTGACACCTCATTTGACCCAATAGGAGCTTCCATATCCTGTCCACAGCCTACAATAGCCAACGAGAGTCCGTGTTGAAGGAAAGTGCCCGCCCCTCTTCTTTCGTGTAAAGCTCGAGCCAATTGCAACCGATTGTTCTGATAACTGACGCTTCGCATAGCCAATGACATTTCAAAAACAATGATATACAGCTTCAGGGGTTAGATTTAGAGGCAGAAGGTGGATGTAGAGGCAGAAGGTGGATGTAGAGGCAGAACGTGGATTTAGAGGCAGAAGGTGGATTTAGAGGCAGAACGTGGATGTAGAGGCAGAAGGTGGATGAAGATGGGTCACTCAGGTATAGTTCCATCATTGTTCAAAGTCAAAGAATAACTTTATGATGTTAGTTGTAATGAATAAATATATTTTAAAATCAAGTACATTTCTCTGGCATTTATAGTTTTCTACTGTACCGAAACGTACCGAACCGTGGCTCCACTGTATCGTACCGAACCCAACCGTGGATTTTGTGAACCGTTACACCCCTAGTCGAAAGCTTTTTCAGCACCATTTTGCGTCAAATCACCACACTGATGGTGACAGTGTGGCCAGCTGCAGGACTGAGACGAGACGGACAAACGGAGGATAGACTCTGTGTGGATTGTACAGACAGAACTTTTATAGTCGTACCTTGTTTTTCATGTGCATTCTCAGTAAGGCTCTGATATTAAAGTGAAGGATGGACACGTTTCAAGCAATAAAAAAACAAAAACAGTTGCATCACATTAAATCCAACCAACAGTTTGCAACAGTGAGTATCAATGGTTTTCTATTAATTCCAACAATTAATTAATTCCAACAAGCGATTAGCATTTGAGAATATAATATATCTTTGTATCCACCTTTGTACCGTATATCTTTTCATGCTTCATACAGACATACCTACCGGTTCATGATGTGGTGTGTTCAAGGACCCAAATGCAGACTCAGGACAACAGAGTTATATTGCAAACCAAGATGATTTATTTCTCTCACTCAAAAACACACAAAAAAACTCTTGAACAAGTTTTGTAGAACTGGAGAACAAGTTTTGTAGAACTGTAAAAAACTGTAAAAAACGGTAATAAGTCAACTAGGAGGCGTCTCCATGCACTCCGCACAGGTCCAAGCCAGGAAGTGGCTTACGGTACCGGTAATCCCTCTGATCCGAGCCGAAAAGTGGCTGGATCGACACAGGATCGCTATTGATTGCTATCGCCTTCGTCCTCCTGTGCACTAAAACCATTGAAGTCCTCTTCTTCAGTGTCGGAATTAAACAGCCTCAGAATTGCTTCGTTGCACTCAGTCAGTCTGTCGTCTGTACCCTCAGTGTCACTTTGCTCCTGAGGCAAATCCGCCCCTGAGCTTGCGCTGTCCTCCTCATTGCGCTGTCCTCCTCATCTCGCAGTAGTCCAGCCTTTCGGAACCCGTTGGTGATGGTGGATTCTTTCACACTGCTCCGCGCTGTTAGGATCCACTGGCAGACTTGAGAAAAAGTTGCTCTTCTCATGCAGCGTGTCTACGTTGCTCATAGCTCTGAATAGCATTTACGGCTAACTGGCTTGGCCAGTTGCTGCTAGCACAACAGCTATTCAGAGCTATGAGTAACAACAGTTATTGCCTCATTGCTTTTCGTTTGGTAGCCTTGAGAGACCTTAGTCTGTAATGCAAGTATGTCTGCATGAAAAGATGTACAAAGATATATTATATATTCGCTAATGCTAATCGCGGTTAGCATTTCCCCATTGGCCGTAATGTTAAAATTAGCTTAGAAGCTAGCGAGTCGGACATGTACTGTTAAAAGCATCTTGCCGTTCAACCTTTTTTGTCAACAGTCCTAGTGAGAGGGAGGTCAAATGTACTTCATCCATATTGTAGCGACCCTGTCAGTAACAGCTTGTAGCAGAGGAGTTGCTGGTAGCAACTGTTCTGTGTCGGGAGCTAGTAAATGTTGTGTTAGACCGAAACCGGAAGTTGCGGTTGTTGTTGTGGCGGAGGAAAGCTACGGAAAAATCCGTATATAAATCGCACCGGACTATAAGACGACGCCTCAAAGCGTGGGGTAAAAAGTAGCCGCTTATAGTCCGAAAAGTACGGTAACTGCTTGTACCAAACCAATGCCACATCAACTGGATGGATACGTCAGCTACTTCTAATTGGTTAGGACACGCTAACAACCCGATTGTTAATGTCATTGTGTCACATAAATAAACAACTGAAGGGAAAGATGGACAGACATATATGAAATGTTAAACATCATACAATTGAGGACTGACCTGGCAAGCGTTGTAGAGGAGCTGGTGCTCAAACTTCTTGATGCCCAGGATCTGCTGGAACATCTCGTACAGCTGGTCCTTGCTGAGGATGAGCTCGGAGGCGGCGCTGGCTGTCATTCTCTGCTGGTGCTTTCTGGGGTCCTCCTCACCTCGGTAGATGGTGTCGAACTTGGCGATCCAGGAGCTCAGCACTGTCTCTTTGCTCAGGCCGTCGATCTCAGGCAGACTGCGCACCCGCTTCTCTATATGCTTCTTAAAAACCTCCCGAGAGTCGCTGGCCGAGCAGCCGCCGCTCTGCACCATCCGGGACACGCGGTCACTTTTCAGGAAGACCTGCAATCAATTTGTGAACTGACAGATTAGTTGTTTTATTTTATCCAAAAGATTTCTGATTTACAAATAATGATTCATCAGGCAGGCTGGCTCTAGGCTGGGGGTAGATCTTGAGAAAAGGATGCTGCTAAAGCTACAGCATCATGGGCAACCTCTCAACTCTTTCAGGTCTCACTGGAAGAACACAGTAACACCTCCAGCAACAGACTGACACTACCAAGGTAAATTAGTGAACGAGTTCCAACCTCACAGTGACCATCAGCCTGCACTACTCCTCTCGAACTCACAACAATGACAATCATGTAGGCTAACTCACACTACTACTGATGCTCTTTCTATCCTGCTTGCCGTTAATACTTCGGTGCAATGCCCTCTTTATATTGATATTTTTGGTGTTTTGAAGTGAGGTTCTTTTCCATCGTCAGTGGGACTACAGCAGATGAAGTTTGTAGAAACAGACAGGAGTAGCAGCCCAGAGCAACATATGTACCAATGTGGACGGGGGAAGCTGTAAAATAACGTTATAATTACAAATAGTTTCACCCCTTTCATCTAGTTGTCAGAGAGCTCTTTCGGACGAGGAATTGAACTGAAACTCAACTATGCACTCTTTAAAGCCACCAGACTGCTGACAAAAGCTAACACGTTGTCCTCCCAACTCGTCACAGACTGACTCTTGGTCAGGACCCTTAGCGTCACTTTCTAACACACTGGGTAGCTCAGCGCGTGAAACTATGGTGTTCCACTACAGTCGCAGTAAACACGTGGTTAACGTTGTGAATTCAAACAAAAACACCTGCTTAGGTTTAGGCAGTAAAACCACTTAGTTAGGTTTAGAAAGAAAGATTATGGTTTGGGTTGAAAATACTGTCTTTGTAAAGCGAAAGTTAACAACCAACAACACCTTGTTGGTTTCACAAGGGACATGAGCAGCTGTCTCTTGGTCAAAAGTCCTGTTTGTTTGCCCCACCCACCAACTCCCCCGCCCTGAATTATTTAGGTCTGTTTACTGTGATGGAAGATCTCCTGTGCTACGGCTCCTCTACCGTGACATATTTACCTGTTTCTATTGTCAGCCAGTTTGGTGGTTTGACCATGTTTGTTTTCATAGATAACACTTCAAGGTTCGAGGACTCCAGTTATAAACAAGGGTAATAAAAGATGTCTTCGTGTGACAAGTCTCAGATTAGATAAGAGGAAGGGGCTGTTGACCATATGTTTTAGTATGAACTCATCCTGCCTCACACCCTGGGCTCAGGTCCTTTATAAGCTGTACAGAAGCACCACTCTCGGCTCGTCCTCATGCAGACTACACTGCACTCTGTATGACGATAGAGCCTTCTTTCCACAGAGAATAAATACTCCAAAGACAAACTTTCTTTTCTCAATGTTCCTTATTCCTACCGATTCCTTATCAGTATTATAGAACTCACTCTGTACTATTATATCGTTTATCCACCACTAATTAATCACACTCCCATCTAATAATAACGTGGATGGGTTTACATTGTGTACTTGAAAGCAAGTCTCATAAAGATGCTAAAGCAGTGATTCTCAACTGGTGGGTCGCGACCCACTTTTGGGTCGCGACCCGTTTTCCCGTTTTCAGTGGGTCTTTGCCTGACAAAAAAAAAAAAAAAAAAGAAGTTGTGATTTTATTTTGAAGGGCATTTTTTTTAATGCAGCGGAATTATTCCAGCATTTACGGCACTTGTTCAGTGGTGCAGGAAAAACACCGACCAATGCATTGTGAATCACATCACGTGATGAAGCTCAGCCAATCATATATGAGTATGCTGACAAGTTTCCTGATTTGAGTGAGATGTACACACACCGTGACACACGGGGAGAGACGAGGATACAGAGAGCAGAGCAGGACTGTTGAGCTGTGAGTTGTGAAAGTCAAATCATAAGAAGATCTCCAAAAGAGAGAAATGTCCAGAGAGACCAGAGTCATTAGACTCTGACTAGACAGACTGAGTTTAAAGCTGCAGCGTAATTCAGTGAAAATATTTTTTCTAAATTGAATTTCATGAAGTAATTTATTTTTTAATCCAGCTGTTATTTTACTTGAAATGAGAAGAACATGTATTCATGTATTTCTAATCCATCCAGTTAAATTTGAAAAATGAGAATAATATTTGTTAAAATATAATTGATGTGTGCTTTCTTTATTTGATTTGACAGTTGTTTACTACACAGAGACGTTACTACTACTAGACATCTTGAATATAGATATATATATATATATATATATATATATATATATATATATATATATATATAATTTGGGTGGTGGGTCCCGGCTTGTCATTAAGGGGTGATGGTGGGTCCCGCAGCCAGACCAGTTGAGAACCACTGTGCTAAAGCACGTCTTCTGCGCCGGTATCAGACACCGACTGCAGCGACAAAGTGTTGGTATTGGACGTCCTGGGAATTACAATGGGCTGCCAAAACAGTAAAGATAAGTCAAGAAAATATTCCAAATAAAGTGTAGACTTTATTTCTGATATTGATTATTGTAGCTAAAATACGTCCTCAGAAGTACATTACTTTGCTCCCGTTCTGGTACTCCTGTCTGTTTCTCAAAACTGGGGCAGTGCTGACCACCATCTACTGATAATCTGACTATGCAAATGTACCTCATACAAAATACCACTTCAAAACATCCAAACTTCCTCTTTAACACACTTGATTTTTTTTTCCACGTTCATAACTTACTAATACTTTAGTGATGCACCTTGCAGTTTTCCATTGCGTGTGACACATTTATCAGTATCCTGCACTACCATTTATGCATATCATCATTTGTACCCCCCATCTTTTTCTACATGTATTGTATTTGACTAAATATGTAAAAACACTACATCACTGTATGTGAAATATGTCTATATATGTACTGAGCATCTTTATTTGAGTAAAGAAGTTGAGAAACGTATAAAAATGCTACCTAACTATACAGCAGAGGGAATATTTTCATAATTTGGAGACACATTTCAGCTGAATTTCAGGAGCAGGACCACGCCTCAACCACTCCCCCAGTTCCGGCCACACTCCTATGAATATCTACCCACTCTAAGCCTCGGCCTGTTCGCGCTTTCCGCATTCGGACCCAGAACGCCACGCAGAAAAAAGCCCAACCCAAAAAGTCCTCAGACCATCCGACGACGGCAATCCTTTTGCCTTCACAGAGGCCATCTATACATTCCAGGGAAGGCCTCAATCTGCTGCCTTCCCCAAAAACCCCAGGGATACACACAAGACACCGCCAACAGCCACCGGGAGTCCACAGGCAGCTCAACGCAGCCAAACCCGGCAATCTCCAACAAGCCGATGAGCCGCATCCACCCGCCAGAATCCCTCTCTCCATTCAATCCTACCATACGAAGATTCAGATCCACGGCCGTCCTCCAATAACTCACATCTCGGTGGCATAGGGAGACCTGCCACCCCCAGACAACGGAAACGTTGGGAGACTGCCCTAGCCAGGGCAACTGGCACCGAGATGCCAGTGCCCACGCCACCTACTTCAAGCAAACAGAGCAAGTTGCCCTAGCCGAGGCTCCTGGCACCGGGATGCCAGTGCCCACCGCCACCTACTTCCAGCAACCACAGCAAGTTACCGTAGCTGGGACACCTGGCATCGGGATGCCAGTACCCCCCACCATTTATTTTTAGCAACCACAGCAAGTTAACTTAGCCAAGGCACCTGGCACATCGGTTTCGCCATATTCAACGCTGTTGTTAAACCCATAAATCCTAGCTTCATTTTGCCGATCATCGATCAGCAGAACTCCATCGTCGATAACCTATCCTCCCAAGCCTACCAGCCTTAGCGTGTGCTCTCCCTAATCAACATTAGGGAGCTCCCTAACCGCCCTTACACTCGCCAGCTTCAACGACCTGCGCAACGGGCAGGCAGCCCTGCTTTCTTAGGAGGGCTTCTTTTGGGGGTCTGCAAGGTGGATCCTCAACTAAGCCTTCCCCAAACCGCTAAAGTCTCACCCTGGCTTAATCTCCCTCAACCATTCCTTAACACTCCACATAATCGATGAAAGTTCACCCTCGGCTGAGGCGGGGTCCTAGCTAGTATAAAACCCATTTTGAGGACTTTGTCTCTGCTGACAGTGAGGTCTGTGGATTATCCAGGATCACAGGGACATCTATTGTTTTGTCATTTTCATTTTTCAGTGTTGTGAAAACCAGAAATTGAATTCAATTGGCCCCCATTGTATTGAGAAATTCCAGAGACTTAATAAAACCTAGAAAAATCCAAATAAAACCGGTGCTTGGCGCCACTTGAGGTAAGTGAGTATTAAAACAACGTACCCTCCTAATAGCCATCCTGTACATTAACCTCTGTTCTTAACTTCTTCACGTTGTTTTTCTACCAATTAAGAGTATGAAGGAAAGGCTTCAATCACAAACATACTTGCAAGGCTGTAGCTTGTAATTGATGGGTGCTAAATTCCTGTCACCTGCTGTCAGGCAGGTGACCCTTTGTCTCTATTTTCCTCTATCTTTCTATTTCTGTCTCTTCTCCCTCCCGCTCTCTGTCTGCCTGTGTCAGTTTGAGCCTGAAGCTAAAGCCGGGCTGAGAGCTTTTGGTTTTAATTGAATTGGATAACCTGTGTCACCAGCTTCATCTGTTAAATATCACGCTGTTCTCATTTGGCTTGCTTGTGCTGCCACATTCACTGATAAGGAAGTCCCAGTCAATGTGTCGGCGCCACCAGCCCAACAGATGCACTGCCTTGTTTTTGCTCGAAACGTTCCCCTTTCAAACATCTGTTCCTGGACCAGCTTTTAGAAAACACAGATAGTGATTATGTACTAATGTTAGAATGACTGATTTGTGAACTGTGCTCTGAAGGAAATCTGAAGTCTGAGCATGTGTGGTGAATTCACAACAGGCTTGTTTTGCATGTGTGAATCTACTCGCCAAAGGTTTGGCTTTAAAGAGCTGTATTAATCGTGTAACATTTTACATGGTTACTCTTTAGATTAAGGTACACATATTCACCATTAAACAGTTGCATATAAGAAGCATATTGGCTCTATATTAGTCGTTATAAGGCACTTATGAATGCCTTATGCTGCATGACTATATTCTACTAGGTGTTGAAGAGTTCTCTCTAACCTCCTAATTACTGCTTCATTATATTAAATAAATAAGTTGTACATAAATTAGGATCGCAAAATGATTAAGTATGGGCCACATAAGATGGCAGTACCACAAGAATGAACACTCACAATAATACATATGGTCTACTATTAAGTACCATATGTTCCCCATCCTAAAAGGAGGTCTTGTTCATGACTAATTCACTCGTAGTTTGTCACTTATTAACCCACACAGGTTCTCTTCTGAAGCTGCTTCCTCTTTACACTTAGTAAATCCATTACAGCTCACCACTAGTGCTATTAACAGACTTAAGAGATGGAGGGCTATTGAGACGCACAGATCCTATTCCCATTCAGAGAATAGAGACGTGCGCTAGAATGGATTTATGAAGTGTGAAGAGGAGGCAACATTAGAGTTGGGAACCTGTGTGGGACTGCATTAGTCTGAGCAGGTTTACCTTATAAACCGACACAATATCTGGACAAGTTTTCATTTTATAGTCTTAGTGTATTTTAAAGTAGATATTGAAAAAAAGTAATGTTTTAAGTTATTTAAAAACACAAATTATATTTGAATTATTTCTTTTTGCCATGTTATTATGTCACGTAACGTATCAACATAACACACTTAATTTACGTCACGTTTGTAACGTACTCCGCTTACGTCATGTACGTAGCTTCTTAAAAAAGGTGATGTTAACCACGTGTTGAAATCTATCAGAAACCCTGCATGTGCATGATGATGCTAAAGGGTTGCCCAGAGCATTCAAACGTGATGCCAAGGGGTCCTGACCAAGCCTCATGTGATGAGTAACAACGTGTCGCAATGTCAAAGATCTGAAGCTCATTGTACTTGCTGTGAGTAGCACCGGTTATATGTCAAATATAGTTTGTAAATGAACAGTTCCAAGGGAGACTAAACAGCTTGCAAAATGTAGTTCAGACATCTGAAATGACATTTATTGTTTTAAGAATGATGTTCAAGTGTCAAGTATTTAACTGATGTATGATATATAATACATATGTGAATATTAGTGCTGGGCAAGTTAACGCGTTATTATCGCTTTAATGCATTCATTATCAAAAGGACTTTGAAAGTTAGCGGAAACATTAACGTGAGACAACATCCGGTTTCTTCAGACGAACATCAGGTTTTCAGAATAAGATGCCAACAACGTATGAATTATATTCACATTAAGTATGAAACATGCTGCATCTCATGAGTTAAAGGGAAAATACACCTGAATTGTGGGTAAAGTGTCTTTATTCTTTGATCGTTGGGTCACCATCATCACCTCTGAGTTACAGCATCATAGTGATGAAGAGTAGCGTTGGGTCACCTTCATCACCTGAGTTACAGCATCATAGTGATGAAGAGTAGAGCTGGGTCACCTTCATCACCTGAGTTACAGCATCATAGTGATGAAGAGTAGAGCTGGGTCACCTTCATCACCTCTGAGTTACAGCATCATAGTGATGAAGAGTAGAGCTGGGTCACCATCATCACCTCTGAGTCACAGCATCATAGTGATGAAGAGTAGAGCTGGGTCACCATCATCACCTCTGAGTTACAGCATCATAGTGATGAAGAGTAGAGCTGGGTCACCTTCATCACCTCTGAGTTACAGCATCATAGTGATGAAGAGTAGAGCTGCATGACCTTCATCACCTCTGAGTTACAGCATCATAGTGATGAAGAGTAGAGCTGGGTCACCTTCATCACCTCTGAGTCACAGCATCATAGTGATGAAGAGTAGAGCTGGGTCACCATCATCACCTCGGAGTTACAGCATCATAGTGATGAAGAGTAGAGCTGGGTCACCATCATCACCTCGGAGTTACAGCATCATAGTGATGAAGAGTAGAGCTGGGTCACCTTCATCACCTCTGAGTTACAGCATCATAGTGATGAAGAGTAGAGCTGCATGACCTTCATCACCTCTGAGTTACAGCATCATAGTGATGAAGAGTAGAGCTGGGTCACCTTCATCACCTCGGAGTTACAGCATCATAGTGATGAAGAGTAGAGCTGGGTCACCATCATCACCTCGGAGTTACAGCATCATAGTGATGAAGAGTAGAGCTGGGTCACCATCATCACCTCGGAGTTACAGCATCATAGTGATGAAGAGTAGAGCTGGGTCACCATCATCACCTCGGAGTTACAGCATCATAGTGATGAAGAGTAGAGCTGGGTCATAGTAATGAAGAGTAGAGCTGCATCATAGTGATGAAGAGTAGAGCTGGGTCATAGTGATGAAGAGTAGAGCTGCATCATAGTGATGAAGAGTAGAGCTGGGTCATAGTGATGAAGAGTAGAGCTGGGTCATAGTGATGAAGAGTAGAGCTGGGTCATATTGATGAAGAGTAGCGCTGCATCATAGTGATGAAGAGTAGAGCTGCATCATAGTGATGAAGAGTAGAGCTGGGTCATAGTAATGAAGAGTAGAGCTGCATCATAGTGATGAAGAGTAGAGCTGGGTCATAGTGATGAAGAGTAGAGCTGCATCATAGTGATGAAGAGTAGAGCTGGGTCATAGTGATGAAGAGTAGAGCTGGGTCATAGTGATGAAGAGTAGAGCTGGGTCATATTGATGAAGAGTAGCGCTGCATCATAGTGATGAAGAGTAGAGCTGCATCATAGTGATGAAGAGTAGAGCTGCATCATAGTGATGAAGAGTAGAGCTGCATCATAGTGATGAAGAGTAGAGCTGGGTCATAGTGATGAAGAGTAGAGCTGCATCATAGTGATGAAGAGTAGAGCTGCATCATAGTGATGAAGAGTAGAGCTGGGTCATAGTGATGAAGAGTAGAGCTGCATCATAGTGATGAAGAGTAGAGCTGCATCATGGTGATGAAGAGTAGAGCTGCATCATAGTGATGAAGAGTAGAGCTGGGTCATAGTGATGAAGAGTAGAGCTGCATCATAGTGATGAAGAGTAGAGCTGCATCATAGTGATGAAGAGTAGCGCTGCATCATAGTGATGAAGAGTAGAGCTGCATCATAGTGATGAAGAGTAGAGCTGCATCATAGTGATGAAGAGTAGAGCTGCATCATAGTGATGAAGAGTAGAGCTGGGTCATAGTGATGAAGAGTAGAGCTGCATCATAGTGATGAAGAGTAGAGCTGCATCATAGTGATGAAGAGTAGAGCTGGGTCATAGTGATGAAGAGTAGAGCTGCATCATAGTGATGAAGAGTAGAGCTGCATCATAGTGATGAAGAGTAGAGCTGCATCACATGCTCTGACTGTGATGAAGACTCAACACACACATGTAGATGAACGTGTGAAACACAGTCACACACTGAGCACAGATATAGAAGAGATAGAACTGCTGCTGTGTGAAGAGAACACTGCTGCTAACAACAACCTGATGTGTTTTAAGTGTTTACAAACCAAATGTTATTGCCCTTTTGTTCATAGAGCAGTACTTTAAAATAAAAGTGCGCAATACACTACTTTTGAATTCATTATTGAACTTTGCCATAACAATGAGATTAATCGCCATAGAAAATTGTAATCGTTGCCCAGCACCAGTGAATATATATCAATTCAATGAAAAGGATTCATAGCAGCGTTAAAAAGAGACTAAATTAAATATCCGTTTTGTAAGTATACTGGTGACAGTGAAACATCCATGCAACAGACAACACAGACTCACCTCGTAGTAGCTCTGGACAGCATTGATGAAGGCCTCATCAGCAACGATCTGAGTCTCTCCGTTGAGGAACGCCTGGAAACGCTCTTTGACCGTCTGCAGATGCTGCTTACTGATCTGATGGAGACATAACAGCAGCCAAAGAGGATATAAGATATGGAACTTAAAAACTCAGTGTACTATGCATAGATTATATTACCTGAGAGAGGGACTGAAAGCTATTACGGTGGTGTTCATTTAGAATAGATTTAGTTTCATTTCCTTTTACTTTATTTCTTGACTTTAGACGTCTTAAATATTGATCTTTAAATCCTTTTCATGTCCAATCACCTGAGCATTCAAAGTGCTTCCTTGTTCATCCAACAGGACATAAAACAGTTT
Organism: Melanostigma gelatinosum; assembly: GCF_949748355.1. Lineage (NCBI taxonomy): Eukaryota > Metazoa > Chordata > Actinopteri > Perciformes > Zoarcidae > Melanostigma > Melanostigma gelatinosum. The sequence goes on from NC_136636.1 coordinate 30,580,233, forward strand.
GCTCAGGCTCATAGCACACCTCTTAACCAAAAGTACTATCACATTTCACTAAACCCAACTGTGCTGTGCTGTGAGCTCTTACTTTGACGTTTCTGTTTTGGACTTCCAGTCTCCAAAGAGGTTGTCTGACGATGTGTCTATATTCCAGTGCTCTTCTACAGGTAGTTCCCAGTTACCATCTACATCTACCCATCGACACAGTTATACTCAACATGTGCAGGCTCTGATGTGCTATGGCTGAACTTACCCAATGACCCTTATCATAGGTAGAACTGAATCCTCCTTTAACAGAGACATTAGCACTAAAATGAGATTACCAATAAGAGCCTCCCTCTCTGCTTGCAGACTCCACATCCATTGGCCAGTCTCCGTCCGCAGCCCTGGTAACTGTTACCATGGCCACTGCAGCAGGGGAAGCAGTATGAGATTACAGCTTCCATAATGGGGGTCAAAGTTCACAGTTCAGATTAACTACAGTGGCGCCAGCTGTGTGCAGATGTGTACCCATAATATATCGGTTGTGGGTCAGTGTGTTGTCTCACTTGGGTGAAGAACAAAAAGGAGTAATATAGCTTTAAAACTCTTACGAAGGGGTCACTAATAGGCAGACCGCGGTCCGGATCCGGACCCAGACGCCGTTGTCTGTGGACCCCAGACCTACAACTGACAGATAATTGAGAATTATTACATTTTAATGGAGCGCCTCTGTTTTAACCGGCACAGTTTTTCTATCCTTTACGGCTCGTTCCGCAGTCCAGGAAACACACCGACCAGTTACAGAGAGACCCAACAGTCGGCGAGAACGTGAGTCAGAGAAGTTATTTCACATGACGTTCTCCAAAGAGAGAAAAGTGGTCAGAGAGACCAGAGAGAGCAGAGACAAGAGAGACCAGAGAGAGACCAGAGAGAGAAGAGAGACCAGAGAGACCAGAGAGAGCAGAGAGAGACCAGAGAGAGACCAGAGAGACCAGAGAGACCAGAGAGACCAGAGAGACCAGAGAAAGACCAGAGAGAGAAGAGAGACCAGAGAGACCAGAGAGAGCAGAGAGACCAGAGAGAGACCAGAGAGACCAGAGAGAGACCAGAGAGAGAAGAGAGACCAGAGAGACCAGAGAGAGCAGAGAGAGACCAGAGAGACCAGAGAGACCAGAGAGAGACCAGAGAGACCAGAGAGAGACCAGAGAGACCAGAGAGAGACCAGAGAGACCAGAGAGACCAGAGAGCGAAGAGAGACCAGAGAGAGCAGAGAGAGCAGAGAGAGAAGAGAGACCAGAGAGAGCAGAGACAAGAGAGACCAGAGAGAGACCAGAGAGAGAAGAGAGAGAAGAGAGACCAGAGAGACCAGAGAGAGCAGAGAGAGACCAGAGAGAGACCAGAGAGACCAGAGAGACCAGAGAGACCAGAGAGACCAGAGAGAGACCAGAGAGAGAAGAGAGACCAGAGAGACCAGAGAGAGCAGAGAGACCAGAGAGAGACCAGAGAGACAGGAGAGAGACCAGAGAGAGAAGAGAGACCAGAGACACCAGAGAGAGCAGAGAGAGACCAAGGAGAGACCAGAGAGAGACCAGAGAGACCAGAGAGAGACCAGAGAGACCAGAGAGAGACCAGAGAGACCAGAGAGACCAGAGAGAGAAGAGAGACCAGAGAGAGCAGAGAAAGCAGAGAGAGAAGAGAGACCAGAGAGAGACCAGAGAGACCAGAGAGAGAAGAGAGACCAGAGAGAGCAGAGAGAGCAGAGAGACTAGAGAGAGACCAGAGAGACCAGAGAGACCAGAGAGAGAAGAGAGACCAGAGAGAGCAGAGAGACCAGAGAGAGAAGAGAGACCAGAGAGAGACCAGAGAGACAAGAGAGACCAGAGAGACCAGAGAGAGACCAGAGAGACCAGAGAGAGCAGAGAGCAGAGAGAGACCAGAGAGACTAGAGAGACCAGAGAGACCAGAGAGACCAGAGAGACCAGAGAGAGAAGAGAGACCAGAGAGAGAAGAGAGACCAGAGAGAGACCAGAGAGACCAGAGAGACCAGAGAGAGCAGAGAGCAGAGAGAGCAGAGAGAGACCAGAGAGACTAGAGAGACCAGAGAGACCAGAGAGAGCAGAGAGAGCAGAGAGAGACCAGAGAGACTAGAGAGACCAGAGAGACAAGAGAGACCAGAGAGAGCAGAGAGAGCAGAGAGACTAGAGAGAGAAGAGAGACAAGAGAGAGACCAGAGAGACTAGAGAGACCAGAGAGAGACCAGAGAGACCAGAGAGATCAGAGAGACCAGAGAGACCAGAGAGACCAGAGAGAGACCAGAGAGAGACCAGAGAGACCAGAGAGAACAGAGAGAGACCAGAGAGACCAGAGAGACTAGAGAGAGACCAGAGAGACCAGAGACAGAACAGAGAGAGACCAGAGAGACCAGAGAGAGACCAGAGAGAGACCAGAGAGAGACCAGAGAGAGACCAGAGAGAGACCAGAGAGAGACCAGAGATACCAGAGAGACCAGAGAGCAGAGAGACCAGAGAGAGACCAGAGAGACCAGAGAGACCAGAGAGAGACCAGAGAGAGACCAGAGAGACCAGAGAGAGACCAGAGAGACCAGAGAGACCAGAGAGAGACCAGAGAGAGACCAGAGAGACCAGAGAGAGACCAGAGAGACCAGAGAGAACAGAGAGAGACCAGAGAGACCAGAGAGACTAGAGAGAGACCAGAGAGACCAGAGACAGAACAGAGAGAGACCAGAGAGACCAGAGAGAGACCAGAGAGACCAGAGAGAGACCAGAGAGAGACCAGAGATACCAGAGAGACCAGAGAGCAGAGAGACCAGAGAGACCAGAGAGACCAGAGAGAGACCAGAGATACCAGAGAGAGCAGAAACCAGTGAGACCAGAGAGATCAGAGAGACCAGAGAGACCAGAGAGACCAGAGAGAGACCAGAGAGAGACCAGAGAGACCAGAGAGACCAGAGAGAGACCAGAGAGACCAGAGAGAGACCAGAGAGAGACCAGAGAGCGACCAGAGAGACCAGAGAGAGACCAGAGAGAGATCAGAGAGACCAGAGAGACAAGAGAGAGCAGAGAGAACAGAGACAGAACAGAGAGACCAGAGAGACCAGAGAGACCAGAGAGAGACCAGAGAGAGACCAGAGAGATCAGAGAGCGCAGAGACCAGAGAGAGACCAGAGAGACCAGAGAGACCAGAGAGACCAGAGAGCAGAGAGAGCAGAGAGAGACCAGAGAGACTAGAGAGACCAGAGAGACAAGAGAGACCAGAGAGACCAGAGAGAGCAGAGAGCAGAGAGAGCAGAGAGAGACCAGAGAGACTAGAGAGACTAGAGAGAGAAGAGAGACCAGAGAGAGCAGAGAGAGCAGAGAGACTAGAGAGAGAAGAGAGATAAGAGAGAGACCAGAGAGACTAGAGAGACCAGAGAGAGACCAGAGAGAACAGAGACAGAACAGAGAGAGACCAGCGAGACCAGAGAGACTAGAGAGAGACCAGAGAGACCAGAGAGCAGAGAGAGCAGAGAGAGACCAGAGAGACTAGAGAGACTAGAGAGAGAAGAGAGACCAGAGAGAGCAGAGAGAGCAGAGAGACTAGAGAGAGAAGAGAGATAAGAGAGAGACCAGAGAGACTAGAGAGACCAGAGAGAGACCAGAGAGAACAGAGACAGAACAGAGAGAGACCAGAGAGACCAAAGAGAGACCAGAGAGACCAGAGAGAGACCAGAGATACCAGAGAGACCAGAGAGCAGAGAGACCAGAGAGACCAGAGAGAGACCAGAGATACCAGAGAGAGCAGAAACCAGAGAGACCAGAGAGATCAGAGAGAGACCAGAGAGACCAGAGAGAGACCAGAGAGAGACCAGAGAGACCAGAGAGCGAACAGAGAGACCAGAGAGAGACCAGAGAGAGACCAGAGAGAGACCAGAGAGACCAGAGAGAGACCAGAGAGAGACCAGAGAGACCAGAGAGCGAACAGAGAGACCAGAGAGAGACCAGAGAGAGACCAGAGAGATCAGAGAGACCAGAGAGACAAGAGAGAGCAGAGAGAACAGAGACAGAACAGAGAGACCAGAGAGACCAGAGAGAGACCAGAGAGAGACCAGAGAGAGACCAGAGAGACCAGAGAGAGACCAGAGAGACCAGAGATAGACCAGAGAGCGCAGAGACCAGAGAGACCAGAGAGAGCAGAGAGATCAGAGAGCGCAGAGACCAGAGAGACCAGAGAGACCAGAGAGACCAGAGAGAGACCAGAGAGAGACCAGAGAGACCAGAGAGCGACCAGAGAGACCAGAGAGACCAGAGAGAGACCAGAGAGAGAACAGAGAGAGAACAGAGACAGAACAGAGAGACCAGAGAGACCAGAGAGACCAGAGAGAGACCAGAGAGAGACCAGAGAGAGACCAGAGAGACCAGAGAGCGACCAGAGAGACCAGAGAGAGACCAGAGAGCGCAGAGACCAGAGAGACCAGAGAGAGCAGAGAGATCAGAGAGCGCAGAGACCAGAGAGACCAGAGAGACCAGAGAGACACCAGAGAGAGACCAGAGAGACCAGAGAGACCAGAGAGCGACCAGAGAGACCAGAGAGACCAGAGAGAGACCAGAGAGAGACCAGAGAGACCAGCGAGAGACCAGAGAGCGACCAGAGAGAGACCAGAGAGATCAGAGAGACCAGAGAGACAAGAGAGAGCAGAGAGAACAGAGAGCGCAGAGACCAGAGAGAGACCAGAGAGACCAGAGAGAGCAGAGAGAGCAGAGAGAACAGAGACAGAACAGAGAGACCAGAGAGACCAGAGAGACCAGAGAGAGACCAGAGAGACCAGAGCGACCAGAGAGACCAGAGAGAGACCAGAGAGAGATCAGAGAGACCAGAGAGACCAGAGAGAGCAGAGAGAGACCAGAGAGAGACCAGAGAGACCAGAGAGCGACCAGAGAGACCAGAGAGACCAGAGAGACCAGAGAGAGACCAGAGAGAGACCAGAGAGACCAGAGAGAGACCAGAGAGAGACCAGAGAGACCAGAGAGACCAGAGAGATCAGAGAGACCAGAGAGACAAGAGAGAGCAGAGAGAACAGAGACAGAACAGAGAGACCAGAGAGACCAGAGAGACAAGAGAGAGCAGAGAGAACAGAGAGATCAGAGAGCGCAGAGACCAGAGAGAGACCAGAGAGACCAGAGAGAGCAGAGAGACAAGAGAGAGCAGAGAGAACAGAGACAGAACAGAGAGACCAGAGAGACCAGAGAGACCAGAGAGAGACCAGAGAGACCAGAGAGACAAGAGAGACCAGAGAGAGACCAGAGAGAGACCAGAGAGACCAGAGAGAGACCAGAGAGAGATCAGAGAGACCAGAGAGACAAGAGAGAGCAGAGAGAACAGAGAGATCAGAGAGCGCAGAGACCAGAGAGAGTCCAGAGAGAGACCAGAGAGACCAGAGAGACCAGAGAGCGCAGAGACCAGAGAGCAGAGAGACCAGAGTCTTTCAGCAACAATGAACAGACTGTTGTGGGTTAATTCTTCCTACGGACAGTTTAAAACCTGAATGTCTCGTATATTCAGAGACCACAGAGACAAACGTACCCTCTCAGATCCACAATGAAGTGACAGATAATAAATGATCTCAGAGCCCAATATGATCAGAACCCTAACTCATGACTTCACTGTCCAACAATGATGTTACCAGAGAGGATAGAGCTGAAACAAGTGGTTTAATAACACAGAGAAAGTCCTGCTCACACTCTCATTAGAAGATGAGAAAGATATAATATCATATAAAGATATAATATTGTGTTCTTTGTTGACATCACTTCACCCTGAATGAGCTGAATATAAAGCTGCAGGACAATTCAGTGAGATTCATTTCTCTAAAATGAAGTACTTCATTTTAAGATGCACATGTCATTGATTCTTAAATGCAGCACTTACTTTACTTAAAAGGAGAAAATAGCATTTATTATTATTAGAGTATGTATTATTTATAATTCATCCAGTTCAATTTGAAAACTGACAATAAATATTGTTGAGATATTATTCAATTGAACTTTCTTTATTTGATTTGACAGCCAGTTGTTGACTACGTACAGACGTTAATACAACGGCTACTTCAGTATACATGGCACTAAATCATAGCGCTAGCTCGACATTATTGTCATGTTTATTATTGAAAATTCTGTCCAACTGGACCTCGTTGAATTTGACCCCTGGTCTACAGTATAATTCATTTGCAGATATTCTGTGACATGACTTTAGTTGACATAAACTACAGTATCAGGGTACCAGGCAGCCTGAAGAATTCTCACCTTTAATTGAAGCAATTTAATGCAATTCGTTTTTGTGCCAGGTCAGCTTATGTTAGGATGATGGACGCTGTGGGTCGGGACAGTGTTATCAGCAGTGACTTGCTGCAGTATGAGCCCAGAGGCCATTAGCTAGCCAGTGAGACACACACAGAGGGAATACCTAGCGCAGTTATCTTATGTCTGGCGTTCTTTGTAGTATAAATTAGTATGCCAAAAATGTACACAATTTATGTTGCAATGGCAGTGAGTGGTACAGTTCTAATGACTCCAGGGAAATGAAAAGAAATCAGTTGTAGTTCTCCAGTATTCATCTAGCGCAGTGGTGCCCAATACGTCGATCGGAGGTAGTGCGGGTTGATCTCATGCCATTCAAAAGAAATGAGATGTCCTCATGGCATCTGCCACTTGATGTTCTAACACACGGGTCACCACGTATGCGCAGCCAACCGCGCGAGCTACTGCAAAACTCCGGCGAGCTAATTAGTTAGCCTTACAATTTATTTCTACTAAAGAAGCTAAAGCTGTAGCGCCATGATTTGGGAAACTTCCAAAACCTGGCGTCAGAACTGGAGACTCAATGAAGGCGTGTGCGTAACGTGACAGTGCGCGCTACACAGAGCAGGCTGACATGTCTGTCAGAGTTTGACAAACGCTTTCCAGACTTTGCTTTACTCGAGCCAGTTGCTACACTTATGTGCTGCACATTTCAGGAAGATATTGAGGTTGATTCACTCGCATCAAAAATGTCAACGCTGTTTCACCTGAACTCGTCTGGAGGATGAGATGTTGACACTGCAAGCTGACATTCAGCTGAAGTCCAGGGCTCATGGACAGTTTCCTCACAGAGGAAAAGTAGCCAAACATGAGGACATGTGATACCTTCTTGACTGCATTATTCGGCTCTACTCATTTATGTGAGTCAGCCTTTTCCCACATGAAGAACATTAAGTCCAAACACCGTTCCATCATGACTGATGATCATCTGAAGTCTGCTTGAGGCGGATACCAGCAGCTGCTGTCCGGACTATGCAACTCTGGCCAATCCCATTCAGTGCAAGTCATCAGAGTAAGGGAATGACCAACAATGTACAGAATTGTATTGTGCCATAAGGGTTCATGCCGTTACGCAAGGTACGCCAACATATATTGTAAATATAAAGTATACTCAGTATATATATATATTCAGCATTTTTAATGTAGGTAGATCATTATGACTTGGTCATCTTAAAAGTAGCTCGCAAGCCAAAAAAGTGTGGGCACCCCTGATCTAGCGTTAGCAGACTATATCCTGCATCCAGCATCAAAGGTAACTGCAGTCGATGAGACGCTGTCGGCTCGCTGCAGACAACATGCTGGACTTCTCAACACTGAAGCCCCGCCCCCACTGCTGTACTCATTCAGATTCATAAATACTAGACGTGTTGCATGTCAAATTGCTCCTAAATTCGACACATAGGACCCCCAGCAATGCACCAGCCAAGCATGAAGTAGATCGGGTGAACAGTTGTTGCGATATGCCAAGGAACCACGAACAGACATGAGGTGGCACAGCAATGAAGAGGAGATGTAACATGAGGGGACCACATCTGCTGAGGCCAAACTCAACTCCATCAACATCTGATGCAACTTTATTTTAATGGTTAAATTGATATCAAAACACAATTTACCAAGTGAATTTAAAAAGAAAATCAATGATCAATCTTAAATTGAGTTTCCAAAAACCAAACTGTGTTAATCCGGTTCACCCCCTGTTCAATGGTTTCAGCCTCAGAAGTTGATCCATTTTGAAATGTCCGACAGATTCCGTGTTCACAGAACAGCAGACAATTTATGATCAAAGGAAATGAAGCTTTTCACTTTTGGACTGTACTTCACCACACCGTCACAGAGGCTCAGGTTTAGCCTGCACGATGACCTACACATTAAGAATCCAATGAAGCGCCACTCGTGCTCTCGCAGACATTTGAAGTGACATTAACCCTTTCTCCCTCTTTCAGCAGGGAACATGCTTGGAGCTCCGTGGTGATGACATAACATCAAATGGACGGGTAATCCCAGATTACACACTGCACAGCTGACCAACAAAGGATTGAGAAAGTGTTCATCAGGGCGAGAGCTGCTATGCACACACTCACACACAGGGTTAGCACATGAATACAGGGCAGTATGTGACCCCCCCCCCCCCCCCAACACACACACACACATGCTGTGGCCTTAAGCAAATCCAAAATAAAATAAGAAAAAAAGCATGCTTTTAAATCCTTCGTTTGGGGCTCTATGGCTCTCTGGGTTGTCTGGTCGACGGTTCGATCCTTTGCTGGGACGTGTCCTGTGTCGAACTGTCCCGCAGCAAGACACTGAACCCATGGGCAGCCCACTGCTCCCTATATACAGGGCTGGGTCAAATGCAGCCACAAATTTCCCACTTACCGGGATAAATATAGTATAATAAAAAAAATAAAAAATAAAATATCCAAACCTCTTCTCAGAGCAATGACATAGTGATTGAGAGTGTAATGGTACTGTATAAAGACAGCTCGTTACTGGTACAGGATCAGATGCTGGCATGTGCCTCTGTCAAGAGTTGAACTGCAACCAACTTCTTCCTACTGGCCATCAAGGTGTTTAGTGCCAAAAGATACTGTACTTCACCCATTCAGTGGCATTCAATTAACATGATAAATTTCTTGAGCTACTAATGTTATACTGTAGACAAAGTGTAGAGCTTTCTATTCAGATATATTTCACTAATCGGCCGATGAGGGATTAGTCCAAGGAAATAAAGGCACAGACAGCTTGGAAATGTGCTTCTGTGTCCGTTAGTCTTCTGCTCTCTACACTCATGACCATCCTGCTTCATGCTCTTTGGTTCAGTTAATCCAAAACCCTTTCAGCAGATGCATTTCTACAGAAACAATGCACCTTGGCTCTTTGGGCCCTAGAGCCCCCGGTGGGGGGTCTTTTTTAGAAAAGTGTAGCACTCAGCGTGTCGTAGAAAGCATTTTTCACGAAGAAAAATAATTATTTGTCCAGACATATTAAAAAAATAGTCTGCGAAAAAAGTCCGAGCAACATCATCATACCAGCCATTGTAAACACTGCAAACACAATTATACATGAACTAAGATCATATCTGGAAGATATCTAGAAGATTTGCCACAATTCTGGCCAAAAATCGATGACATATGCTCTCTCTATCCTCTCAGATCACGGACCATAGCTCGCACATGGCGGATGAACACATTTAACAGCCTCGTGATTCGACCCCGAGTCGATCAGCGGCGGCGAAATGACTCTCTTTCAAACCGTTCAAAAGTTATCGGGGTACATGCCACCATCAGCCATAGGTCACGACCAAAAAAATGGGTAAAAAACTCACGTTTTGACAGTTTTGGCGATGAAAAACGGATTTATTCCAGCGGATTTCTGCACAGACACTTCCTCCTTCTTGTGGTCCGTGTCTGTGAGTGAGATCACTCCGCTGACTCAATGAATGAGGAAATGGCAGGCGAAACTGTGAGCTGGACCAATCCATGTGGGGAGCGGGGTTCACCCAGCATTTTCCGATTTTTAGTCAGTAAACAGACAAGGAGATTGTCAAACTCCCCCAAACTCCCCCGTTGGACTATCCCACATCGAAAACCGTGTTTCTTGTCTGAATTGAGCAACCACAGCCCATTCTACAGTCACATAGACACAAATTATGATTCATATTTTTATGATTGACAGATATGACACATCATAACTGCTCAAAATAATTGTTGGAATGCTGTTAAGCATTCCAACTATTGTTATCCTGTTTCTTTATTCAACTTCTTTCTATTTCTATTCAACTTCTTTCTATTTCTTCCGTGCCCCTCTTCTCCTCCATTTTTTAAGCTACAGAAACCGTTCAACTATTAAAATGTTCAGCTCTTTCACCAGAGGTGTGCTATGACTTTTTATATTTCTAACCTTTAAACTTTTTGAATTATTAAGCTTTTTATTTTTTCAATGGGATCTCTATGGAGAATATTTTCAAATGGCTTCAGGCACACAGGTGTTTGCGATTGAGCCAATTAGTGATGTTGATAAACACACAGACTCACAGACACACGCGCACATACACTCCTCTCCCTCTATGTCTCTGTGTCTCTCATACAGTCTTTCAGGTCTTAGGGATCTTTAGAGGTCTTTCCACCCTCCTCTACCCCCCCCCACACAAACACACACGCCATTTTAAAATAAAAGCCCCACAGAATGAATCCTAACTGAAATGCTTGTGATGAGCCTGTCATTTAATAACCGGTTTGTGTTTATCTAACATCATAATTCTGTCTCCTCTCCCCTTCTCCCCCACACCCCATTTCAAAATAAAAGCCCCAGAGAGTGAATTCTAACTGAACTGCTTGTGATGAAGCCTGTCATTTAATAACCTCTGTTTATGTGTGTCAAACATTATGATTATGTCTCCTCTCCCCCTCCCTCCACCACCCAGCCCCACCCTTTCAAAATAAAAGTCCCATGGATTAACTGTATGTAAACATTAAGCTCAAAATTTGGCTTTTTTGTTGAAATAATGAATGCTCTTACTAATACTGCAACAACTACTACTGCTGCTAATATTTCTAGTATTACTACGACTACTGCTGCTACTACTTCTACTACAACTTTTGCTGTTGCTACTATTACTAGTGCTATTACTGCTACGATCAATATTATCACTACCACTACTGCTATTACTACCACTACAACTATTACTTATACTACAACTGCTACTACTGCTATTCATGCTACTACCAGTACTAATACTACGACAGCTATTAGTACGACTGCTACTAGTACTACTGCGACTGCTACTTCAAATACTGCCATTACTTTTACTACTACTACTGTTATATTAAATACTACGACCACTACTACAGCTATTACTACTACTACTGATACTAGGCTACTACTTCTTCTAAATACTACTACTTCTTCTAAATGCTAATACTTCTTCTTAATACTAATACTTCTACTACTAATGATACTTCTACTACAACTACGACTTATACTACTACTATTACAAATATCACTACTGCTACGACTACTACTTATTCTAATGCTACTAATACTTCTACTACTAATAATACTTCTACTTCAAATACAACTTCTACTACTATTACTACAAATATAACTACTTCTGAAATTAGTTTAAGCTACAGAAATTGTTCAAATATCAAAATGTTCAGCTCTTTCAGGAGAGGGGTGCTTTGACTTTTCATATTTGTAATCTTTAAACTTTTTGAATTAAGCTTTTTGCAATTTTCTTTTGAATGGGATCTCTATGGAGAAAATCTTCAAATCCTGTTATACTTCAACTTTCAAAGCCTTCTTCTTCCTCATACTTTCAGCTACAGACACCATAGTTAGACATTTCAACGAGAAGGTTTTTCAGCAGTGCAGTTTAAATGCTTTCGAGCTTCAACATTTTTCAAACAGATGGTCTCCCATTTCTTCATTTTCAGCAATTTTTTCACAATTAATTTCAGCTTTCAGCATTCCAACGCATTTTCAGCAGGAAATGCTTTTTCTAGTTCAACTTCTATTTCTTCCGTGCCCCTCTTCTCCTCCTTCATTTTTTAAGCTACAGAAACCGTTGTTGGGATTTAAAGGAGCGTGTTTGGGTTATCAGCATTTAAGAAACTGAATTCTTGACATCAATATAATTATTGATGTATGTAACAATTATTAATGATTATTAATATAAACGGGGCACCACCCTGCGAACAGGGACCAATAACCAAACGATAAAACTAAGTCTCATAATTAGTAGTCACTCATAATGTCAATAGTCTGCGTATGACTATACATTCAGTGACAGTGAAGGTTTTAAGTTCGAGCACAGGCTACTACATACAGTCTTATCAAATACATATGCACAAGTAATCACAGACGACTGCTCCTGAAAGTATAACAGAGTTTATTAAATCAAAATAATAAATGATAAAACCAATTAATATTGCAACCAACAAACGTTATCATACAATTTTATATGCCTAAACTAAAGAATGAATAAAATGGATGAGGGTGTATGTCTGTGTGTGTGTGTGTGTGGGTCTGTGGGTGAAAAGGAAGAAGAGTCTTACAGCTACAGCTAGAGACTACAAAGATGGCGGCGTCGAGTGACGCGGGCCAAAATGGCAGAATGGGACTGCTGTACGTAATCACGTGTGCCTGGGCAGCACGTGATGTGAGGCGCTCGTTTGAATGGGGTTTTCCCAGGGGTAGAGCTAGGAGCTGTGTGTGTGCGTGTTACGTGAGAGGAGGAAAGAGAAAAAAGGTGGGGGCTCATGGATCAAACGTCTGCGTGCGGTCCGCGTTGTAGTGAGAATGGGGAAGTTGGCCGTATCGTACACAACGTGCCGTTGTCGGTAGAACTGCCAGCAGTTATGTACGATAGCCGAGATTCCACACTTCACTCACAGAGCTGATTTAATGAGGAGAGAATACTACACGAAGTGTAATAAAACAAATGAAAAGAAATCAAATAAATCCCAAGCAAACAGTCATAGTTGATACACAAATACAGCGGAACTTCTCTGTTCCGTAATGATTGCGCAATATCTCAATATCACGCGACAGTAACTTAAACACACAAAAACACGGGAATATCAACAGATAAATGAATGACTTGAATTAAACTTACGTTAATTTAAGCTAAGCTATGCCCAAATGCCAAGAATCGTACTTGTTGATGCTTCGTTGCAACGTTGAAGTGTTCGTGAGCAATGTGGTCCGTTTTCCTCGTCGGGAAGGGGGACAGGGGGGAGCTTGCGGGTCGGCGCGGCTTTGCAGCGGGCGCTGTGTGTCGCACGGCGTTTGCTGGTGCGGCTTCGGTCCGTCGGCGTGGCTCTGGAGAAAACGCAGGTCCGATCTGTACTCGCTGCAGGGAGGACAGTTAACTTCGGATGAGACGACGTGTCTGCGCGTCTTGCCGGGAATCCTCGGTCACGAGAGGAGCGAGGCTTCGTCGGGCTCCTCTGTGCCGGTTTGTGCACAAAATAAAAATAAAAGCGGAGAACGGATCGCTGATGCGGATTCGTCTCGCGGGCTGAGTGGAGCCGTACTCAAAGTGGAACACTGTCGTTTCGTCCAGCGAAACGGCTCGTGACCTGACAGGGTTTGATGAGGGTTTGAGGGGCTTCCTCGTGGCCAGCGTCGCGCTGGCGGGGAAAGCTGGTTCTTCTGTGGCCTGGACCGGGGTCCGAGGGAAGAGAGCGGTTGCGTGCCTCCTGTTAACCCCGGAGGGAGAGTTGGAAAAAGCATAGAGATGGGGGAAGGAGACAGTTTTATAGAACAGTGGCTGAACCACAGGGGGTCCCGGAGCCCCTTGGCTCTCGGCCAATGAGATTGCAGCGGTTACCATGGTTATTTGGGGGGGGGGGGGGGGGGAATTCACACCCGAGTGTGAAATTCCTTTGCTCTTATCAACTACAAATCAGGATGAGACCTTTGCTTGAAAAAGTTAAGGCCTGATTCTCTTTGTCCACAGCACATATTGAAGCCATTTGGTCAGACCCCAACACCGTTCAACTATTAAAATTGTCAGCTCTTTCACCAGAGGGGTGCTATGACTTTTTATATTTCTAACCTTTAAACTTTTTGAATTATTAAGCTTTTTATTTTTTCAATAGGATCTCTGTGGACAATATTTTCAAATGGCTTCAGGCACACAGGTGTTCGCGATTGAGCCAATTAGTGATGTTGATAAACACACAGACTCACAGACACACGCGCACATACACTCCTCTCTCTCTCTCTCTCTGTGTCTCTCATACAGTCATTCAGGTCTTAGGGATCTTTAGAGGTCTTTCCCCCCTCCTCCACCCCCCCCCCCCACACACACGCCATTTTAAAATATGGTAATTAATTTCAGCTTTCAGCATTCCAACGCATTTTCAGCAGAAAATGCTTTTTCTAGTTCCAAATGGTGTCGAACTGCTTTATTAGGATTATTGAACACTCTTACTGATAATAACAGTGAATATATAGATAATATTTAGTTATATAGTGTATAAAATTGTAATATAGCAATGCAACTGCTGGTTCCGAAAATCTAAATGTAGCTTGAATCAGACCATTTATGCTGGCCTGCTTCACTCAATCGAAGTAAAATATGTTGTGGGGACATGTAAAACGTGTTGTTCTATGTCTGTGGCATCATTTTAGGCCAAGCCAGGCATTATTTTAAAAACAAAAGTTCAATACAAGTGCTTTTTTTCAGGCGAACCTGGAACTTTTTCAATTTGAGCTGTGCCATAAGTGTATCAGTTATTAACCAGCAACATATACACAATATTTACACAATTCAACACATCTCACAAGTGTTACCTGTATTACACCATCACAATTATTAAAATAGACCTTGTAGTTAGAATTCTGGACTCTCTTGAGTATGGGTATGCAATTTTCGAGCCGAGGCCTAAAAATAGGGCTAGGGCCAGGAAGGTGTAGAGTGGTGTATGTGACTGTAGATGTGTGAGCATCCTGGGCAGCTTGTTGTGCGGATGCAATGTGATTTCACACACAAGAGTTGGTAGACTTTGACTTAAGAGCTACTGATAGAAGTGGAACTCTGTCGCCCGGTAGTTGGTGCTGCATCAGGAGAGAGCCTCACTGTAAATCTGCTGTACCAAGTAGAAACAAAGAGCAATGTTTTATCAATAAACAGCACACCAAGTGGAGGCTAATTTTGTTCTCAACTCCAAAAAGTTTGAGTTTTTTACAATTTACTTAAAGTGTAGTGTGTAGGATCCGGCGGCATCTAGTGGTAACCAACTGAAACTTCTCCGGTGTGCCAAGCGCGTAGGACAACTATGCTGGCTGACCCAAAAAACAAGAACATGCAATGGCCCTTTCTGGAGCCAGTGTTTGGTTTGTCCTTTCTGGGCTACTGTAAAACATGGCTGACCTCTGTATGTAAATAAACGGATCATTCTAAGGTA
The DNA here is from genome assembly GCF_949748355.1 of Melanostigma gelatinosum. Lineage (NCBI taxonomy): Eukaryota > Metazoa > Chordata > Actinopteri > Perciformes > Zoarcidae > Melanostigma > Melanostigma gelatinosum. Next base: position 30,595,477 of record NC_136636.1, read on the forward strand.
ACGAAAACACAACAATTCTTATTTTCAGGTGATTATGCACTAAAGAAAACATACATAACTCGCACCTTTGCGTACGTCGGGGGTACTTGCGAGACCTCAGCTTACGCGGCCAAGAATGTCTGCGACCATCGGACAACGCGACCACGAGTTAGACGTTTTTTTCCTACTTGGAGTATTTGACCCTGGAAATTATGCTTTGCAAATAGTCCACCACTTCCTGTAACCACTGTGTGGCGCTAAACAACGCGTGTCAACATGCTCTATATCAAGTGTAGACAACATCATGTAAATGTCATGTGAATGGGATATTGTTTGTCAAATAACGCTGATTTCCTTTTGCCATTAGGTGGCGCTTTGACTTAGATGGAGAATTGGCTTGTAGACATCCTCAGGCCATGACTGTTATCAAGCATGGCAACTTTGGGACAGATTTGAACAAGTCCAGCAGAGATACATCAGCTTGCTGTTTTATGGGGAGTCACGTAAAATGGCCGCCACGCCACGGCTACACCATTCAATCAAACGTAAAGCTTTTGAGAACTTTTAATCACAAAGCTCTTTAGATTGTACTGACCAAATTTGAAGTGGATCCGCAAAACTCCCTAGGAGGAGTTCGTTAAAGTATAGTGTCTAGAAATGGTCAAGAATGAAAAGAAAATTCACAAAGATCAAAATTGCAGACTTCCAGTATAAGTTAGAGCAGGGATTCCCAAAGTGGGGTGCGCGAGCTGCCTCTAGGGGGTGCGCGAGAGGAAAAGTGTAATGGCGGTCTGATGGTGTAATAATATTAAATATAAAAAAAAAATGTAATTTTAATTTAAAAACTGTCAGGTGGGACATCTGAAGCTATCAGTCGTAAAAGAGGAGAGGGACAGAGAGAGAGAGAGGAATCGGAGTCGAGGGGAACGGAAAGGTGCGTTGGGGAGAGACCGGGAGAAGAAATAGAGTCAGAGGAAGATGAGACGGAGGAGACCGAAAAGGAGGAAGGGATAGCACAGACAAATCGGGAGCACATCGGCCCATCACGGAGTCAAGGTGAAAAAAGAGGAAACGTGAGTGAGCATCAGACTGGGAAAAAAAGAGGAAATATGATGAAAAGTATCCGTGTCTGGGCTTCACTTGGATTGGCAATGCAGATTCCCCAAAGCCACAGTGCGTGGTGTGCAGCGAGGTTCTGGCTAACAGTCTGAAGCTCTTATTTACGTCGCCACCTGAATACCAAGCATGCCAGTGCAAGTCAAAAGCCCCTTACATTCTTTATATCGAAATTGGAGGAGTTACAAAACAGCCAAAAACAACTGGAGTCTCATTCATGTGTTGGGTCTATAAATGACGCACTACGGGCTTCATATCTGGTTACAGAATAGCGAGAAAGGGGCTACCGCACACAATCGCCGAAGACGTGAGCTTGCCAGCTGCCAGAGAGATGGTGGAATGTATGATTGGGGAGAAAGAAGCAAAAAAGTTGGACATGATCCCGGTGTCCAACAACACTGTGTCGCCGCATCGATGCTTTGTCCGAAGACATCCTGGCTACATTAGTCGCTCATTAATTGTAAATGAAATGTGATAATCTGCCTCTGAGCCTGTGCGTGTGTGCTCGCCATCCGTATTGCTCTTTAAAAGTGACGCCTTGTGTCACTGAAAGTTATTGAAACTTTGTTGCAGTGTTTCAGGGCGTTTTCACACCTTCAGTTTGTTTGCTTTGTTGCAGTTGCTCCTTTGTTCGGTTTGTGTTCACACTGCAACATTTAACAGCGGACTAAATCTTGTAAACAAATGCCACGCGCGAGCAAACTGTTCTCTCATTGGTCCGATTCTTATGCGGCTATGAAGGCTTAAAAGGCTCTGTTGCTTCTTTTTTTTGTTTGTTTGTTTTTTAAGGGGGGGGGTGCGCGAACCCGGTCGGGATGTAGAAGGGGGTGCGCGGCCTAAAAAGTTTGGGAACCGCTGAGTTAGAGCATAGTCCCAAGAGACTTTTTTAAGTCTCCATGTGATACATGTGCCTACAAAATTTCATACATCTAGGTGAAATGTACCGCTGGAGCTGCTCTTTTGAATATTAGTAGGGGGCTCTGTCAAGGCAATTTCTGAAAGAAAAGGCAAAACCCCATCCAAGTTATTTATGTTCATCACCTTTGACATATGAGCAAAGTTCCATGACTATTGTATCATCCTAAGCCACAGAAAAATCTGCTTCCTTTTCATGATGAATAATGCATTGCCACGGCAACATCTTTTAATGAAAACTCACGAGATTCATGATGAAGTATGATCAATGTCATAAGGCTTGCCTCACACAATTTGAGGTTGATCAGGTCAAATGGCTGGGAGGAGTACATCAAAGTATAAAACATGTCATTTCATTTTGCCAGTAGGTGGCGCTATGACTTTGTGAAAATGTCACGGAAATGTGCTCAAGCCTGAACTAGCATCATGCATAAGAAACTTGGGGCGGATTGGACAATGTACCTTGGAGGTACAACAACTCCCTCTTTCATAGCCAATGGCACAAAATGGGAGCGAAGTGGACGTATGCCACGTCAAGGTCGTTCACCATTTTGAAAAGTCTTCTCCATAAACAACTTTAAATCATCCTGACCAAATTTGATGTTGATCGCATAAACTCTGTAGTTTGTTAAAATACAAAGCCTGAAAACGTAGTTTAATGGGAGTCGCATAAAATAACCGCCACGCCACGGCTACGCCATTCCACCAAACGTAAAGCTTTTGATAGCTTTTAATCAGGAAGGTCTTTGGATTGGATTGTCCAAATTTGAAGTGGCTCTGACAAAGTCCGGAGGAGGAGTTCGTTAAAGTATAGCGACTAGAAATCAAGGGAAAACTCACACAAAAATCTAACTTTTGGTTGATTTTAGAGCATGGTCCCAAGAGACTTTCTTTTAAGTCTTCGTATGGTGCATGTGCCGACCGAATTTCATACATGTAGGTTAAACGAGGCGCTGGGGCTGCTTTGTTGAAACTTTGCAGGGGGCGCTATCGAGACAATTTATAACGACCAAATCAAAACTCCACATGAGATCTTTAATTTCATCACCTACGACATATGTACAAAGTTCCATGAGTCTTTGAGTATCCCAAGTCACAGAAAAATCTGCTTTCTTTTTCATGGCAAACAAGGCGTTGCCACGGCAACAGAGTTATCCAAAAACTCATAATATTCATGATGAACTATTATCAATGTCTTAAGGCTTTCTTTCTAGAATGTGAGGTTGATCTGGTGAAATGGCTTGGAAGAGTACGTCAAAGTGTAAAACTTGTCATTTCCTTTTGCCAGTAGGTGGCGCTATGACTGTCAAAATTGAGGCATTGGAATGTTTTCAGGTCTGGACTAGCATCCTGCATAAGAGATTTTGGGCAAATTTGACAATGTACCTTGGAGTTCAACTTCAATTTTCATGAAAAAATGCACAAAATGGATTCCACGCAACGCCATGGTTGTTGCATGAAAACTCATGATTTTGATGAATTTTCATTATTATTTACATCAATTCAATAATGATCCACATCACATTTGGTAGCAATCGGACACAGCGTTTAGGAGCAGTTTCTAAAATGTGTTTTCCATAAAAGTTAAAATGGTGGAAATCCGAATGGGCGGAGCTTCAAAGTTGGAGTGTGTGGATTGTAGAGCAGATGGAGCTGAATATGTGGGTCAAATTTCACGTTAATCGGACAAGTTGGGTGATGGCCATGGCCTGTGAAACTGTAGGGGGCACTACTGAGTCATTTTGTCATACATGAACATGCGACCCATAAAATCTCAAATGTTCACGCAGTCCTGATACGCCTGCCAAATTTGGGGAGTTTAATATGAGTACGGGGAGTACGATAAAGCCCTGAAAAATGTGATTTTAGAGGCAACGGAATAATAATAATAATTCTTTGGATTTCAATAGGGCCTCGCCCGACTTCGTCGGTGCTCGGACCCTAAATATCATGTTCAATCTCTGCCAGTAGATCCCCCTAAATGCTGCACACTGTACCTTTAAGAGCATATTTGGGTCTGAGAGCAGTTGCTTTTAGTGACATATTACATGCATATGAATGACATACATATTACAGAATGTGTAGTAAAAGTAATGCTGAATGGGATGTTCTGGTATGGTAGCCCCTCCGGTTCTGCTCTTTGTGCGAAGCCACTGGTGATGGAAAGCTTGTGGGGAGAGTTCTGGTGGGCTGTCATGCTAATTGCCCTGTGAACCTGCACACGGCAGTGATGAGTATCATGTTAGAGTCTCAATAGATTGGATCGGTATGATGACTCACCCACAGTTTAATTACACCTTGTAAAAGTGGATGTGTCATAGGACGTCCATACACTGAAGCATGTGTACGTTCATGTGTGTGCTGTGTGTGTGTGTGTGTGTTTAGCCGTGTGGGTGTGTGTTTGTATGTGAACACAACTGACAAGGCTTTTATCATAATTAGCAGTCTACATGCTGTCCTTTTGAATTATGCAGACCCTATTGATCTGTTTCTACCACACACACACACAAATGTGCTGCAAACCTTTGATGGCATAATTCAAAAAGGCTTTCCGTTCTGTAACTGCCTGGCTCTATAGTTATGTACACTGATGCTGAAAGCATTAACACTAGTTAGTGTTCAGGGAAAAGTCTATCCAGTGACAAATAGAGGTGATATCTTCATGTTTCAGGTGTATCTGAGTAGCCTGCTCCGTGTTTGTGCCCTTTTCTGGACTTATTTTTTATTGGTTTATTTGAACGGGACAGTGCACATTCATAAAAACATTTCTGCAAATGTGCCAGAGTTAGCCAAAAGGCTATTTTGTATCTGTATTCCCAAAGTACGACTGGACAGGAGCGTTCTCTGATTGGTGTTCTTGAGTTTGCTCTTGTGAGTCTGTGCAGTCTGTCATCCTCCAGGTCTCCATGACGGAGAGGAGATCGTGTAGCTCAGGTCCTATTTATCTGGTGACACCTGAAGTCGCTCAACGTCCTACCGGATCCATTCATACATTTAAGATCTATCTTATATTTTGTCACACTGAATGTCAATATTGTAAATTGTCGGTCTATTCTGTTTCTTGCACGTTTGTCCATCCGCTGAGAGATTATTCTTTTGGGGTAGTCCGTCCGTCTGTCTGAAAATACAGTACATACATAATTACCATTCTCGTGAACCCGATATCTCAGGAAAACTTTGAGGGAATTTCACTCTATCATCAACAGATTCGATTTTGGAGGTCAAAGGTTATTGCGACATCACAAAACACACAACACAACACAGCCCACACGGCCACAGATGTTCACCTGGTGGGCTGTTTCAACATGGCTCGCGTATGGCTGGAAGTTTCCATTGAGCCTGAATTACCGGATTAAAAAGCCTCCTTAGAATTCATGGAAGCTCAATCTGGGAGATTTCTATGTCTATGACGAACATACCAAGTTTGGTTGTAGATTCAGGTGAGTTAAGCAACACCCACAGCTTTTCAAACTCTGGAGTAAAATCTGTTGAGTGCCCCTTTAAATCCATGCTGATTTGGAAAAGGGACAAAAGCAGAATGAGATGCGACGGAGGAAGAGGAGTGGAGCAGCAGAGCAGGAGAGAAAAGAAGGAGTGGATTCATCAGAGTCCCCGATGTGGTGCAGGAAACAAGCAGACAGATGGCCTGATTGTGTTTCGGCTTTGAGTGTCTCACCTGCTGCCTTTGTCTCCTGATCAGGAGACAAAGGCAGCGTGAATAAGAAACAAAGGAGGAAGAGAAAGCATTTCGCGACAGATGTTCACTTGTCCAATTCAGGACTAGTATTACTGCTCTACTGAGAAAGTTCTATGTCATTTGTTTTGTTTCAGTTGGGCAACAAGCTGTAAAGCCAACACTGATTTACAGTGGTGTATAGTCATGAAGTAGAAATACTTCGTTACTGTACTTAAGTCGTTTTTTTGGATATCTGTACTTTACTTTACTACTTATATTTCTGTTGACTTTTACTTTTACTTCACTACATTTTGCAAAGAAAACTGATACTTTGACTCCGATACATTTCCCCTGAAACCTTCGTTACTCGCTACAAATTCAAATCTATCTTCAGAAACAAAATAGATCATGAGAGCAGCGTCGGGGACTGTGGTGGAACAGACTGCAAGCAAGCAGGTTTGGTGAATCAGTGGTCCTAGCAGCAAGTTAAATCATTGGTTCATCACGTTAATGCACAATTGCAAACAAGTGCCCTCAAAGCCGCGGTGTTGTGATTCCCAGTGATGCCCAGGATGCTACATGCTATAAGCTAGCGGGCGACTACCTGAGTAGAATTCCACACAGGACGGGTGGGATGAGGAGAGGTGGATGGGTCAAACACACACTGTGTTTCCTCCAGGAGGCCGCAGTTTGTGCCGTGTGTGAAACGAGAAGCCAATGTTGATTTATTTGTGACGTGACTTCCGTACTTAAGCAACGCCACTTCCGTAGATATTTTAACGCAAACCACGACCTTTTCCTAAATCGAACTAAGTAGTTTCATCGCCTAAACCTGAGTTGTTTCCTGTGAAGATGGAAGTTTATTTTGAAAAGACAGAATGCATGTAACAAGTGAAAGCAGACTCATGTTGCTGGACTTTTACAGGAAAAATGCACGAAAATTGAGGAGTAACTTCATAAGATATCAATAAAACGGGGATGAATTTATATCATTGTATAAAGAGAGTGCGATGAGAAGATCAATCTCATGTCTGTAAGTTAAATCAGCTATAATCACTCTTTTAAAGTGATTAGTGACTCGTCTAAAACTTTTAAAAAAGGAATAACTTCAATAGAATCATTCTATACAATGTAACTTCTTTACATTCTAATAGAATGTAAAGAAGTCGCCCAATTGCAGATTCAGCTTGAGCAAAACCTTTGCCTATTGTGTTCAATCAGGCCCATAGGAGTTGACAAGGCAGGCGTCCTTTCTCTAAACACTGATCTGATGCATCAAGTGGATATGTTTTGCTGAACATAATATTATGCATTTGTCCTCTACATCCTCTAGTCGGAATGAACATACTTATAAACACACTGTTACAACTCCTTCATAGTGTCATATTGCTTTTTGGAGAATTATGATGATAAGTTCATAGTAGATGCAAAAGTATACTGATGTACAATATATTATGTTGAACATTGTTGCTCCTGAATGGATCACAGCCAACCCAATTATGTTCAACACAGCTCCATGTCCTTGGTCATGGTGCCACAGCACTTAAAAGAATAAACTTCATAATTCTCATAATTCTGACCCTTTGCTTTTTTATTAACAGCATTTACTTGTACTTTTACTTCCAATGAACAGGTTATGATCTTCATTTAATGTTCAGGTTATGATGTACATTTAATGTCAGAAAATTACTTTTGTACTTAAGTACTTTTGTACTTAAGTACAATAAATATCAGATACTTTAAGACTTTTACTCAAGTAGTATTCTAATAGGTGACTTTTTACTTTTACTGGAGTAGTTTTCCAATAAGGTATCTTTACTTTTACTCAAGTATGGCTTTTGAGTACTTTATACACCACTGCTCTACCCTCTTCCTGTTATGGATGAGTTTGTGTGATATCATCTTCTCTGACACACACACTCACACACACCAGTGGTGGGCCGTCAGGGCCTGCAAGGCCTTCTCTGCTGGCCTAAACAGAATCACAAAGCTATATATATTTAAACAAATAAAATAAAAATGTATAATTTATTTTATAATTTAATACATTTTCTTAAATGCACTAAGATGTATTATAATTTATAAAAATATTTTTCCCATTATCTTATTTTCTCACAGCTACTGTCTTCCTCAGTTGTTCTCAGATCTTTATTTTATTTTATTATATTTTTAATAAATCATTTTTATATGAGTTTTTATGCATGGCAAGTCCTCCAACCATGCGTACGTTTACCCAAACGAGTACAATTTCAATAAGGCCTTCGCTGGCCCGATGTCTGTTGCTCGGGCCATAATTATTAAATTATAAAATAGCTTTGTGATTCTGTTCAGGCCAGCAGAGAAGGCCTTGCATGCCCTGATGGCCCACCACTGCTATAGTGTAACGTTTGACTATGTCCATTGCACACAATGTGAAGGTTGATGCCTTAATTCACATTGACAAAGAAACATCGACCTCCCTCTCGTTCTGTGTGAAAGTGCTCATGACAAAAACAACAGTTTGAAAAGATGTATTGACATGTGAATAAATACAGTACAAATAGAACACCACTGGTGTGAAATGGCCTTAATAGATGGAAATATGCTAACATCAACATGTAGGCCTATTTGGGAACCAAAATGGCGCCGTAAAATATTGAACCCATCAGGAGAGCAAGAACCCATAAAAGCTCATGTGTCAGCAAAAACGTACTCAATAAAAATAATGACATATATCACAATATAGCATGTTTTCTGGAAATTCAATAAATCGTCGAAATTAAATAACTCCATGATAAAGGCCTACAGACTCCTAAGTGAATTCAGTACTTGGCAAATGAAAACTACTGATCAAAAATAAATACATAAAGACCTGCTGTACCTAACCTAAAGAAGAACTCATTGTTGCGACTTTGTTTCAATTTTGTTAATGTAAACCGAACCAAGTAGCCTAATGGCGAAACCTAACAAAGTTGTTTGTAGTGATTGTTTTGTTTCACGTGTGTGTATACATGTGTTTTAAACTGTATAAAACGGTGACTGTAATCCTGGAGAAAATATTTCAGAATTTGAATTTGAGAAAAGGTTCCACAAATCAGCATTTGCTCTCGGCAGCTCATATTCTGGAGGGTCCCCGCTGGCCATATCCTACCAGCTGTACTGGAACCTCGAGCTGTGAGCTCTCTCCGGCTGAATAGCAGAGTCAACCAAAACACTGTAAAAAGTATACTGTAAAAAGTCCTCGTCCATAACATCCTCTATACTCATATTTTGGGATGCCATTTCCGCTGTTGGAAATGTAACTCAAATGAGTGCCAAGGACGTTTATGAGCAGCATTTCGCCCCACAGCTACCAAAGCTGAAGTGTAGTTCTTCCTGCATCCAGTGACGTGACAGTGATGTTGTTGAGGTCAAGGAAGAACAACAGATTTCACGTTTTTCAGCCAAAATCCCTAACTTAGATAGATAGAGATAATGTTTTAAATCTGAGTTTTGTCCTGCAGCAGAGAAGGGATGCTGGTGTTGAAGGCAGAGCTGAAGTACACAAACAGGATCCTGGTGTAGGTTCCTGAGGAGTCCAGATGCTGGAGGATGAACTGACTGCGTCGTCTGCAGACCTGTTGGCTCTGCAGGCAAACTGCAGGGGGTCCAGGAGTGGGTCAGTGAGGGTTTTGAGGGGGGACAGGAGAAGGCGCTCAAAAGACTTCATAACTACAGAGTCTTTCAAAGTGACAGTAAAACTCAATCAGCTTGTTTGCCAGGTGGAGGTCATTCATGGAGTGGGGGGATTTAGGCTTGTAGTTTATGTGTTGTGTTTATCCCTGTTTAACTCGACGCTGACATTCACTCTGACTTCGATGCAGCTCTACTTGCAACAAATGTTTGAAGCCCTAATGCTGCGTTCACACCGGTCGCGTTGATTTTTTGACGCACTGCAAAAAAGCGTCCAACGCACTGCACAATCGCGTCCAACGCGCCGCCGGTCGTGTTCACACCAAACGCCGCAAAATCTTGTAGCGCCGGAGAGGGGGCGTGGTTTATCGTCCTGGAAGCCGTTCACCTGGCAGCCATTTATTTCCGCTGTCAACCGTGAAAGGAATAAGGACAATTGCTGCTTTGTACGTGTTGTGGAAGTCCCTCAAACATTGGAATGCCAAACGCCGTCATGTCTGGTTCATAATATTGTTCAGAGGAGCTCCGTGGATTGTATCGAGCTGTATTCACTGTGTCTAGCAAGCCACCGGTCGCTGTTTACTACAGCTGTAGGAACACAAAATAAACTGATTTGGCTGTGATTCAACGGCAATAAACCGACAAAAAGGGACTCCGAAATAACTACGTAATGATGCCGATTTGTACTTGTCTTCTCCGACAAAAAGGGACTCCGAAATAACTACGTAATGATGCCGATTTGTACTTGTCTTCTCCGATAAAAAGGGACTCCGAAATAACTACGTAATGATGCCGATTTGTAGGTTACTTGTCTTCTCAATGGAGCTCTGATGGATCGGTGCTAGGCTATGCTAACATCGTAGCAGCTCCACCAGCACTCAATAACGTCACGTAGACGTAAATACGGCAGCGTCTATTCATTGTTTGTACCGTATGGTTTACACACACACATGTATACACATAGTTTGGTCCGGTCTCTGTTGATATGAGGTATCGTAGAGCTCTGGGTGAACACAGACGGCTACAGGATTTATTTCCTGATTCAACAACGGCAGGAAGTCATGATGACAGGGGGAGCAACTCAACGCTGATAGGCTATCGCGCCACAGCGTCACGCGATTATGTCACTGAAGTTGAAAAATTTCAACTCGCGCGTTGGCGATTTTGCGGCATCCAACGCGTCCACCGCGTCCACCGCACTGCAATAACGCGTCCAACGCGCCGCGCCATCGCAAAATCGCGGCGCGCCAGTCTCATCGCGTCTGTGCATAGACTTTGTATGTAATCTCGACGCGCGTCAAAAAATCAACGCGACCGGTGTGAACGCAGCATAAAACTTCAAGTCTTCATAAGACAGGTCTGAACATTAAAGAAACCTTTCAAACAGGGAACAGCCATGACTTTATCTCTTCTCAGCCCACAGCATCTCAAGCCCCGTTCAGTACCACCCACTTCCCAGCTGACTGGCAAATGTGTTTCTAGAAGGCGTTTGAGCTCCAGAGTCTGATCTGAACAGAGAATGTCAAATGAGGCTCTCATTCTCTGTCTACCTCTACGTCTCCATCCGTAACACACGCACTGATTGTGACATTGTGTCTGAGCTGTGATGCTGATGTGCTTTTCAATAGCTTGCATTCCACATCCTTTTAAGCATTCTCTGCACTCGGAGCAGTTGTTTGACCTGATGACAGAAATGTTTTTGTCCAACCAACCCTTTAATCTCTTCTGAAATGTTCTCCTCATTTTCTTTTTTTGCTCGTGATGAATGAACAAAGGATAGAGGAAAGCTTCTAGTGTTTGTATCATCCGTTCTGAACTAAGAAGAGTTTTTGCACCTACGAGTCAACTTTTCTAACGTCTCATCCGAGTGAGTTCAGTGCGGGAGCAAAGTTATAATTTATAATCATACAAATCCTTGTGGAATGGGGCGTGTTAGATCACACAATGCGAGGTTTATGATTGGGAAATCAAAAATCATTCGAGAAATTGGAATAGTCATTTGTTGAGTGTGGAGGCTACAGCTTTGACTGCCCTTTATCTTCATATACAGGCAGTGGTGGGCCGTCAGGGCCAGCAAGGCCTTCTCTGCTGGCCTAAACAGAATCACTAAGTTATAGCTATTTTATAATTTTTCTTAAATACACGACATGTATTATAATTTATAAAAATATTGTTCCCATTATCTTATGTTCTCATTGCACAGCTCTTGTCTTCCTCAGTTGCTCTGCTTCCAGTGCAGCTTGTTTTAAGCAGAGCTTTTATCCAATCAGATCTCACCTCTGTGTCTCTAGGTAAGATTATTGATTGGTATGGGTATTGTTGATTGTCATATTCTTCAACCAATCAGATCTTTAGTTTGACATGTTGGGCGTATTCTTTGACGTGTCAGAGCTGCTAGCCGGCCTACAAGTACGTCAGCATTAACTCGCAGCTCAGTTTTAAGGAGCAGCTCTGCAGTGAGGTGCAGCGTGTGCTGTGATTGGTCAGTGGGCGAGCACGTGACTATTGTGAAACAAAACTTAAAGTAGCCATCAGAGGCTTAGTCTGACTGGTAAGAGTTCAAACTGAAATATGGAAGAAATTATGACGTTTTTTGCATGTTGCTTGGTATAGATTATTATTTTTTTACAGAGCTTTGTTTTTTTAACACTCAATGGCTGAAGGAGGAGAAACGGATTTGTGAGTTGGGATTTAACCGTGAGATGAAACTCTTAGTCAACAAAGAAAGGAGGATGGAGTTTGTCTTTAAGTCAACTGTTTGTTTTCTTAAATCTAATATCTGATTGGCCCTTGAGTGTGTAGCAGAATGCGTGTTGCTGCTGCTGTTTTCACATTAAGCTGTTTTCCCATTAAGCTAGTTTAGCGTAGCCTCGTGCGGTCCCTCAGCTGTTTTTGTTTTTGTTTTTTTTGTTCCGGTTCAGAGGTTCAAAGGTCACACGTGAGCGCAGAAAACATTATATTTCCTACAATTTAAGCTCTGGCGCCATCATGAGGTTATTAGATGTTTCAGCTGCAGGACAGCAGTGAAGGCCCAGGTATAAAATGCATGGCCTGCCACTGCATGAAGATGATGAAGTGAAAGGCACTTCACTTCACATGTCTTTCATCATGCACTCCCCAGAGTGGGGGAGTATCTCACGGGGACAATGAAGAAGATACATGGTAACATGACACCACAATAACATGTTGACACAGTGAGTAGTGAGCGATGTGGGGGTAATCTGCTCTCAGTGGTGCCCTTTGTGTGAAATATGGAGTAAACCTGAGGAGGGTTTACCTGATAATATACCCTGTAAATCTGAAGCATTGTGCGCTCCACTTCAGCTGTGTAGGCTGGATGTTTATTTGTACATTCATTCACAAATGCACTGCCACCAGATACGACTGCAATATATTTAAAACACAGCAGATGCAAGGAATAGAGAATACACTTTGTGTTTCAGTGCAAAGGGTTGTCTTAGCACGTAGCTTAAAGGTTGACCAAACACAAAAATTGTAATATGACGAAATGAATAGGTAAGTTAGAAAAATGGAAGCTCCATTGGTTGGTTGTTTAATTTGTCTGGTTCAGTGGTAAGGGAACATTTCTTCAGTTTTACCAGGAGATTTATTTCATTCAGTGGTAACAATATTAGAGTAAAGTCATGATGTTATGACACTCAACCGTCCTGCTGTTTTTACAATCATGTGAACTAACCACAGACACTAAAGTGTCCTGCTGTTTTTACAATCATGTGAACTAACCACAGACACGAACGTGTCCTGCTGTTTTTACAATCATGTGAACTAACCACAGACACGAACGTGTCCTGCTGTTTTTACAATCATGTGAACTAACCAAAGACACGAACGTGTCTTGCTGTTTTTACAATCATGTGAACTAACCACAGACACGAACGTGTCCTGCTGTTTTTACAATCATGTGAACTAACCAAAGACACGAACATGTCCTGCTGTTTTTACAATCATGTGAACTAACCAGACACTAACGTGTCCTGCTGTTTTTAACAATCACGTGAACTAACCACAGACACTAAAGTGTCCTGCTGTTTTTAACAATCACGTGAACTAACCAGACACTAACGTGTCCTGCTGTTTTAAACAATCACGTGAACTAACCACAGACACTAAAATGTCCTGCTGTTTTTAACAATCACGTGAACTAACCAGACACGAACGTGTCATGCTGTTTTTAACAATCACGTGAACTAACCAGACACTAACGTGTCCTGCTGTTTTTACAATCATGTGAACTAACCACAGACACTAAAGTGTCCTGCTGTTTTTACAATCATGTGAACTAACCACAGACACTAAAGTGTCCTGCTGTTTTTACAATCATGTGAACTAACCAGACACTAACGTGTCCTGCTGTTTTTACAATCATGTGAACTAACTACAGACACTAAAGTGTCCTGCTGTTTTTAACAATCACGTGAACTAACCAGACACTAACGTGTCCTGCTGTTTTTAACAATCACGTGAACTAACCAGACACTAACGTGTCCTGCTGTTTTTAATAATCACGTGAACTAACCAGACACTAAAGTGTCCTGCTGTTTTTACAATCATGTGAACTAACCAGACACTAACGTGTCCTGCTGTTTTTACAATCATGTGAACTAACTACAGACACTAAAGTGTCCTGCTGTTTTTAACAATCACGTGAACTAACCAGACACTAACGTGTCCTGCTGTTTTTACAATCATGTGAACTAACCACAGACACGAACGTGTCCTGCTGTTTTTACAATCATGTGAACTAACCAAAGACACGAACGTGTCCTGCTGTTTTTACAATCATGTGAACTAACCACAGACACGAACGTGTCCTGCTGTTTTTACAATCATGTGAACTAACCAAAGACACGAACATGTCCTGCTGTTTTTACAATCATGTGAACTAACCAGACACTAACGTGTCCTGCTGTTTTTAACAATCACGTGAACTAACCACAGACACTAAAGTGTCCTGCTGTTTTTAACAATCACGTGAACTAACCAGACACTAACGTGTCCTGCTGTTTTAAACAATCACGTGAACTAACCACAGACACTAAAATGTCCTGCTGTTTTTAACAATCACGTGAACTAACCAGACACGAACGTGTCCTGCTGTTTTTAACAATCACGTGAACTAACCAGACACTAACGTGTCCTGCTGTTTTTACAATCATGTGAACTAACCACAGACACTAAAGTGTCCTGCTGTTTTTACAATCATGTGAACTAACCAAAGACACTAAAGTGTCCTGCTGTTTTTAACAATCACGTGAACTAACCAGACACTAACGTGTCCTGCTGTTTTTAACAATCACGTGAACTAACCAGACACTAACGTGTCCTGCTGTTTTTACAATCATGTGAACTAACCACAGACACTAAAGTGTCCTGCTGTTTTTACAATCATGTGAACTAACCACAGACACTAAAGTGTCCTGCTGTTTTTAACAATCACGTGAACTAACCAGACACTAACGTGTCCTGCTGTTTTTAACAATCACGTGAACTAACCAGACACTAACGTGTCCTGCTGTTTTTAATAATCACGTGAACTAACCAGACACTAACGTGTCCTGCTGTTTTTAACAATCACGTGAACTAACCAGACACTAAAGTGTCCTGCTGTTTTTACAATCACGTGAACTAACCAGACACTAACGTGTCCTGCTGTTTTTACAATCACGTGAACTAACCAGACACTAACGTGTCCTGCTGTTTTTACAATCACGTGAACTAATCACAGACACTAACGTGTCCTGCTGTTTTCAATAATCACGTGAACTAACCAGACACTAACGTGTCCTGCTGTTTTTACAATCACGTGAACTAATCACAGACACTAACGTGTCCTGCTGTTTTCAATAATCACGTGAACTAACCAGACACTAAAGTGTCCTGCTGTTTTTACAATCACGTGAACTAACCAGACACTAACGTGTCCTGCTGTTTTTACAATCACGTGAACTAACCAGACACTAACGTGTCCTGCTGTTTTCAATAATCACGTGAACTAACCAGACACTAACGTGTCCTGCTGTTTTTACAATCACGTGAACTAACCAGACACTAACGTGTCCTGCTGTTTTTACAATCACGTGAACTAACCAGACACTAACGTGTCCTGCTATTTTTAACAATCACGTGAACTAACCAGACACTAAAGTGTCCTGCTGTTTTTAACAATCACATGAACTAACCAGACACTAACATGTCCTGCTGTTTTTAACAATCACGTGAACTAACCAGACACTAACGTGTCCTGCTGTTTTTACAATCACGTGAACTAACCAGACACTAACGTGTCCTGCTGTTTTTACAATCACGTGAACTAACCAGACACTAACGTGTCCTGCTGTTTTTACAATCACATGAACTAACCAGACACTAACGTGTCCTGCTGTTTTTACAATCACGTGAACTAACCAGACACTAACGTGTCCTGCTGTTTTTACAATCATGTGAACTAACCAGACACCAACGTGTCCTGCTGTTTTTACAATCATGTGAACTAACTAGTCGGAGCTAGTTGTCTTAAGTGTATTGAGAGGGAACCCTCGTCATGGTTATAACTTTATAACACCAACTAATAACCCACAACTAACGCTCTATAACAGGGCAAAACACCACGACACAAGTTTGACACAAACAATTTGTAACACTAATAACTTTGACTTACATATGTAACTAACTTACATATGTAACTAACTTACATATGTAACTTTAACTTACATACATAACTTTAGCTTACATACGTAACTAACTTATGTATATCACAAACTTGCATGCATAACTTTAACTTACGTATATAACTAAGTTACGTACATAACTTTAACTTGCGTATATAACTTCACTGCCGAACTGCATGCTGGGTAAAGCTCGCTAACAGTCTGCTAACAGCTGGGAGAGGCTCTGTCGCTCCAGTAACGTTACATTAAAGAACAGAAAAGAGCGATGCAGGATGGACACAGACTGAACAACAAAAGGTATTTTGGTCAGACACATATGCAACGCTGATTACCGTAATATGTGTGGTATTTGTTATCAATGTACTTTGGTACATACAGGCTGTACTTGGAGGGGCTTAGGACCCAGGGGAATGTAGGTGAAGGAAACGGGAAGTGACGGAACGGAAGACACGCCACACAAACGGCTGTTCACCGCTTCGGTTCAGTTTTTTAAAACACGTCTGTGATCACACGTCCCTGAAGCTGGAGGTTCAGTGCAGTGAGATGCTTCGTTATGTTGCACATAAAGTCAGCTCACATCACCACTTTTGGTCCCGGAGCGCTGTGGTGTGGCGGGCCGGTTATGATGAACATGATATTTTCTGGCGGGCCGCTGTCCCGAGGGCCGGATATATGCTGACAATTTAATGACAAGTCCCTAAATGTGTTGATCCTGACGAGGCTTTTCATCGGGGTTATTTTGTCCAGGGCCCAGTTCAGAGTCTGCATTTTTCCTTTTAAATATTTCTCCATCGCTGTTCGTCTTGTCAGTGCAACCTCTCCCGCACGTCATTTCATTCTACTGTCCTACATGAACATGTTGTTACTGCGCTCCCTACTGCCACCCACTGGCATGGAAGAGTATGTATTACATAGCCAGACACTATATTGCAGCTCAGACGCTCAACAATGGCAACGTATTTGCAACAACAACTAAATAATGTTTTTTTGGACTCATTAAGTGAAATTGGACATTTTCCCACGGCACACCTGACGATCTCTCACGGCACAGCGGTTGAAAATCACTGCATTACACGATTACTTCCATCATATGTTGTGTGATTATGACTTCAAGATCATTATCCCCAGTATTTGAATGATCATCACGCCTCTCCTTCTCTACAATGACTTCAAGCGCACTGACTCCTTCAGAGCCTTGCCATCTTGGGGGCCTGCAGACTCCCAGGTCAGAAACAAACCTACAACAAAGTCACAGTGGATCTTTAAAAATGTCCTGTTTTTCTTTTACAACCAAACCAATTATTGGTCTAAAATACCTCAGGGTGTGGTAGGTATGGGGATATCACTGAAGGACCACATTAAAGCTGCCAGTGTGAAGAAACAGTCTTCCCCTATAGAGGGTGTGGTGAGGTTGTGGAGGATCAATTTCTCCTGTGCAACAGATTGTTCTAATAAGAGCTGTGCTGGAGGGGGACTGGTGATTCTGTGCCCAGAAGCTGTGCACATATGCAAGGGCTACTACAACGACATGCTCTAATGCCATCCTTCAGCCGCTCCTTCATGTCTCCCTTTAATTTGGATTTAGCACATTTCATCGTGTCTTTTTAAACCTTTCTGGCATCATCATTCCAGGGTGTCGGGTAGAGGGAGTGAAGAAATATATTTTCAATCAAAAGAGACATCAAGTGGAAATGTGCTGCTGATGCTTTAGTGTAACTGTCATTTCACACTGCACTGCATCCATCGCAGTCCACTGCCTTCTCTAATACAAGTGTTTAGGTTTGGATCATCATGTGTGAAATATCCTACTGACTATAAGGTGAACTGAGTAGTTATATTTCTGCATTCTTAAATATTCGACCAAAAGGCGAGCAGCAACACTGAGACTGTGGAAGCAACAGTTGGTGTCATGTGTCTCAGTGTTGCCCTCCAGAAATGGGCGATGTATTTAAAACACAGCTTTCTGTGTGTCTCGTTGGTCAGACGGGTCTTACCTTCTGCTGCCTCCTGGCCATGTCAGTAGGTTGCTTTGCGTTGAACGGATAGGCGATGCAGCGCATCACAAACACATACAGCTGGAGTCTCTTCTTCCTCTCCTCCTCCTCTCTCTGCATCTTCTCCAGGTCCTCCTTCTCCTTGTCGCTGCCCACCGACGGGCTGGGGCTGGAGGGTCGGCGGCCGCCACCGCCGCCACCGCTCCCTCGGGCCCGGGGCTGGAGCTCCCCGCCGCCGTGGCCGTCGGAGCATCGACCCGGTGACAACCGGGCTCCTCCGAGGCTCTTCGGGGCCGCCACCTCTTTGCGCTCCACCTCCACTATCTCATCCCCTTCCTCCTCGCTCGAAGACGGGTCCAACATGCTGGCCGAGGCTTGGGTGGAGAATAACGGCTACCTGCTGCTGCAAAGGTAAAACTGCAAAAGTAGAAAAAGATGCCGATCAGCTTCAGAGCCAGCCACAGACGGAGAGACCCGGGGGAAGCAGCTGTGGAGACGCAAAACCGGACTGATGAGCAGCGCTGAAGAAGAGACGAGTCAGTCTCCGCCAGAAAAAAAGGAAAGTGTTGTCGAGTCTGGTTGGTTGCGTGATTTCCAAGCCTTTCACGTGAAGCAGTGACACATAGGAGGGGTTTATCACGAGAGCCGATATTAAGGGGGAGGGGTTGCCAGGAGGCACAGCAGGAGGAAACTGTTGTGTTGGTGCTCCGCCGCCGGGGGACAGGAAGAGGCTGGGCTCGGAGCTGACCGCGGTGCTGAAACCCGACCCCCGGCTGATCTGGGACCCGTTTGATCAGGCTGCGAGCACAATAGATGAACGGCCACCTGATGATCCATCTGAGTCAAAAGACGGCAGGCTACAGCACCAGACCGGAATCTACGCGGTGTAACTTTCACAATAAAAGCTTCACCGCTGATTTAATATAAATAAATGATCAAATGAATGATGACTAAATGATTGTTTTAATCATTAAAATATGTCTTGATGTCTGTCTGGCTGCTTACTTATACGTAACCGGGGACATAAACTACAGAGTTACCAGAATGGCAAACATTTGCAAAAAGAAAAGCAAAATAAATGCATTCAAAAGAAATTACAAAATGAAAAAAGCTTCTAAATATATATGTATTGAGGACGTCTATGATATTTTGATAGACTTCATCTGATTCAACATAGGTATGAGTCCTAAATCCAGCCCCATACCATCCGTCAGGAAGTAGAGCTCTCATTATTGTTCTTGTTGTACTATTTGTAAAGCTAGATATCAATCAACAGAATAAATGAATCCAACACACCAAACACTACAATCTTTCTATATGTAATATGGATGCAGCCAGTCAGTTAGGCTATTTCTTATTTCAATATCACATTTACAATATTTACACTGATATTTATTTCTCTCCTCTACGTAAAATCAATCAATACATCAATGCATTTCCAAAGTTTATATTTTGTACTGAATGTCAGATCAGAGTATATTCTAAATAGAATACAGATAAATACACAAAATAATTCATGGAGACGAATAAGAAAGCACGATTTACACTTTTTTCAGTTAATACACTTTTTTATTTCTTTAAATGGTAAATGGACTGTACTTGTATCGAGCTTTTCTGGTCTACCGACAACTCAAAGCTCTTTAACACTACATGTCATCATTCACCCATTCACACACTGATGGCAGGGCTGCCATGCAAGGTGCCACCTGCCCATCAGGACTAACAGTCACAGACTGTAGGCACAGGGTTAGGGGTAGGTGCTCTACCACCTACCTTGACTGGTAGTGTTTTGAATCGATGTATTCTGCTGTTCTATGATTCAGAGTCACGGTCGCTGACGATGGGACGGCCGACTGTAACAACAGAGCGGACGGTCCAAGTCTCAGGAGGCTGATGGATGTTGGGGAGGAGGTAAGAGGCGAGGCCTGGACCGTCCAGATGTTTCTTTTGCCTTGCATTGATGTTTGTTATGATAAAGAGTATGTCTGATGTTTCTTATGAGTTGTGAAATGTGTGTAAGCGGTTTATAGTACGTGCTGTTAACTGTCAGTCGTGTAAAACTCTTTGTCCCCCTTTATCTCCTGGTTTAACGTGTTTGCTGTAGTGATTGAATAATGTGCTTATGTTCCTGACTAATGTTGGGCTGTGCATGTGTGAGGGGGCAGCGTTGTGTAGGTGTTTGGAGGGTTTTGTGGATTAACTGTTATTTCTGGTGAAATAGTGTCTGAATTCGGTTCCCAACAGGCCGGTCGAGTGAGGGGCACAGGCTCTCGCCTCTTTGTGCCCCGTTGAGTTTGGCATCGATATGATGGAAGGTGGCGTCGAGGTAACCTGAATGTGTGGTTGTCTGAATGTTGGGACACGGGAGAGGTTTGAGTCCCCTATGATCAGGGTCGTGTTCCGTACCTCCAGCGACCAGTCCTGCAATGTCCTAACGTGCGGGGGTGTGCGTGTGGTTCCGGCCGTCCTGGGGAGCCAGGTGGTACCGCTGAGCCCCTGCTGGAGTTTGAGGTGGACAAATCAGGTGCTGGGGTGAAGTCAGTTCGTCGCTTTGTAGTTCTCCCTTCATCATCATGGCTTTATTGTCCACCTCTGTGATTGCGTTTGTGTCAGCGGGCTCAGCAGCACACAGCTCTGGCTCCCTCTGCTGTTGGGGTGGTGTATCTGCAGATGGGGAGGATGAAATGATTTTACTACATGGGAGAGCAACATCGCTGACTGAGTGTGTGTGTCCTGCTCCATCGGACGGGCGACCCAGCATGTGCAGACAGCTGGTGAAATGCTGTGGAGATCGTGAAGCTAGTGGAAGATTAATAACTGCGTAGCACGACCGTCTATAGATATATTACAATTGTGCTCGATAGAGATCGAATCCAGGTTGTTGTGATCTTCCATAAATATATTTTCTTCATATGTGTCTGTGACAGTGGTGGGCCATCAGGGCCAGCAAGGCCTTCTCTGCTCAACAAGTTTTTGATAACTTTTGATGAGCGAGATCCAATCATGATCCACATCAAATCTGGTATCAATCGAACCAAGCGTGTAGGAGTTTGGAAAAATGGGTTTTTCACAAAATTCAAAATGGCGGAAAATTTCGTTCGGTGGAGTTTATGGGCCTGAGAGCCAGCGGAGGTGGACATGTGTGTCAAATTTCAAGTAAATTGGATATACTTGCCATGGGGCGTTGCCAGTCCAACTTATAGGGGGCGCTAGAGAGCCATTTCGTTACACACACATATGCAACCGATATCAGATGGCTATCTTCACCAGGCCTGACAAGTGTGCAACATTTGCGCCTGATGTACTATGTGTATTCGAATTTCAACAGGGACCTTGCGGCCCAACGCTGTCGGTGCTCGGCCTTAATAAATAAAATAATGCACCAACACTTTTGCTGCATCCATCTGTAACCATGACACTGACCAGATGTTTACAGTTGCTGTTCAATGAAGGTTGCCACCTCAGCCACATTGGTTTTATTCTTTCTATGGCAGAGCTGCTTCTTGCTGAAAATCCTTTCAAGGGTGCGTTTGCTCTGTACAATCCCACGTGAAACAGTGTTGGGGTCTGACCATATGGCTGCAACATGTGCTGTGGGACAAAGAGAGTCAGGCCTTCCCTTTTGCAAGCAAAGCTTTCATCCTGATTGTGGTTTGATGAGAGCAAACCTCCTCTGAAGGAATTTCACACTCGGGTGTGAGTTTCCTCTCCCCCAAAACTATGCGTTCCTGAAGTCACCTGAAAGCGCCGCTGCAATCTCATTGGCCGAGAGCCAAGACACCCCAGGACCCCTGTAGTTCAGACACTGTTCTACAAAACTACATGCAGCCCCACCTCGAGGCTTTTCCATTTCGACCTCCGTCGAGCTAGGGCGCACACCAACGTTGCTCCACTTTTTAACCAAAATCCCAGGTTTTACAGTTATATTCGCTGGCCGAATTCACCAAAACTGTCTATTTTATCTTTGTTCGTATCCACGAAGCGAACCCGTTTAATCCTGCAGAAGTGAAGAAGCAGACTTCTTCAGAACGAGAGACCGAGAATTTCCACTCTCCACTCTCCCCCAAGAGCCTCGTCTGCTCCGGCCATAAGGACGCGAAACTCCCTTATACAGACGACAGCGACTCTCTCTCACCGAGAGAAACACGGCTGCCGCAGCCGTGCTGCACGAGCCCACTGAAGCTCCGAAGAAACCCCCCCAGAACACTCCCCTCCATCACCACGATTGCATCGTACTGTAAGGCAAGATAGAGTCTGGGCAGAGTTAGAGAGAGTTCATTTGTGTTTATTTTATCTTGTTTATGTGCTTAAAGTACTGTTCATCTTTATAACGAGGTGTATGCTTAATAATCGCCAACACTAACGATCGCTGAGATTGTTGGGGTTGTGGAGAAGCTAGTGTATTCCATGCTACTGTGATCTGTGTTGAGCGAGCCGCCTAGTGAAGTCGAAGCTGCTTCTCATCAGTTCAGGAGGTCAGAACCGCCGGCTGAGACAAAGAGTCGCTGTTCTCTCCCCTGGCTGAGAGAGCAATCTTCAGACTCCTGCGTGGCGCAGAGGATCGTAATCGCTTGTTTTATTTCATTTTGTTTGGGTTCCTTCCCCTTTTCGTTTACTAACCCACGCACACACATATAGCTTTGAGCTAATCTAGCTACGTGCTGAACAGCTGCTACCACATGTAGACACCGGGTCTCCTGTTGGCTATCCGCCATTTTGGGTCTCACGCCTGAGAGACGTCACCACGTCCCAGCTACGTCACACATCACTGAGCTGTTCCCTCGCTCCCCCCCCCTTTGCTCACACACACACACACACACACACACACACACTCACACACACACACCCCTCTTTTCAATAGTCTGTTGATTTTAGATAGCGTGCTCATGAATGTATATTGTTGTTCCCTCGCTTCCGTACTCCTGCGCGGCGCAGAGGATCGTAATCGCTTGTTTTATTTCATTTAGTTTGGGTTCCTTCCCCTTTTCCCCTTAGTTGTTGTTAGTTTAGATATTAGTTGACTAGATCATTAGTATTAGAACTTAATAAACTGTTATATTGTAAAGAGCAGCTGTCTGTGGTTACTTTGTGCATGTGTATTGTGATAATAACTGTATATGTGGTCTGTGCTCGAACTTAAACCTTCACTGTCACCCTGAATGTGTAACAGCACGCAGACTATTGACGTTATGAGTGAACACTAATTATGAGAATTAGTTTTATCGTTTGGTTATTGGTCCCTGTTCGCAGGGTGGTGCCCCGTTGTTATTAATAATCATTAATAATTGTTACTGACATTAATAATTCTGTTGATTTAGTTTCTTAGATGCTGATAACCCAAACACGCTCCTTTAGATCCCAACAACAGCAAGCAAGTGAAGTATTTCATGTGTTGTAAAGACACATTTAAAGTAGTCTTCAATGTACTCACAATCCATTTCTATGTCAAGTGTACAGTAACCAGCCAAAGAGCTGCTTCTATGACTGTTGTGTTGAGGTATCTGATAATTTCTCTTTTTTTATGAATTGAAAAATGATATATATATATATATATGGGTTTTTGTGATTTTCTTTTCTTTTTTCTAGTGGATATGGGCTAACCCTAAACCTTTCTTGACTTATGTTGCAAAAAAAAAACAGTGCGCTAAGAAGACATAAAAAAATGAATTACTATGATCTGGTGCTTTGGCATCAAATATTTTTTAACCACTGTATTTGACAAAAAAGTATTTAACATATGTAAACAACAGATCCTGGATCAACGTATGCTTATGTCAACATATGATAAAATATGTGATATGATAAAATATATATGGCCATATATAAGAGTTTCATGAGGGTTATTCTTTTAAATACTTTTTCCTTTCTCTTCTTGATTGTTGTGTGTTTCTTCCCCTTTGTTTTGTGCTGTAGGTTATAGATAATGCTTACAATTTAACAACCAATTTAATTTCTAGTTTTCTCACCACCAAAACTTCATAATGGTTTATAGACAACTCTATATCGCTTCACACCTAGTATTAAAGGCACCCAACCAGTATCTGTGGAAGCCCCTCCATTCAGCAACAGGCCAGGTGTAGCATAGTAACGAAAGGCAGTGAAAGAAGACAGCAAGTGATGAAATATGTTGCCTGTTCGTATCCAGGCCATTGATAGCTGGTGCCTCGTCAGAAAGCAAAAACCTGAGGGGTTGCATTCCACGCTAAGCGTTTCCTCTCACATGCTGTACAAACAGGGTGTGAGTGATGTTGTGAAATTTCGGGGAAAGCATTTGAAGGTTTGCCAGTCACTACTGGTTGAAACAAATTCCAAAAGCCAACACTGAATGGGATTATCCGAAAAAAACACTGTGCGCATGTCGAGTATGTAGCATCGGAAATAATGTATTGCAAATATTCCACCACTTCCTGTATCCAGTAAATGACGCAAGACACTCGCACAAACAGCATTATGTTGCTCTGTCTCAAGTGTAGACCATATCATACACATGTCATGTAAATCGAATGCTGTTAGACACACAACGCTAACTTCCTGTTGCCAGTAGATGGCGCTATGACTGTCTGGAAATTGGCTTGTTGACATCCTCAGGACATGATTGTTATCAAGCACGGCAGGTTTGGGACAGATTTGAGCAAGTCCAGTGGAGTACAGCCAGCATATTTTATAATGGCTAATGACGTGAAATGACCAACATGCCACAGCTATGCCATCCCATCAAACATAAAGCATTTAATAACCCCTCAAAATCACCTTTGCTTTTGAATAATGAATAATGATGAATAATGCGTAACCGCGGTAATGGCGTTCAACGAACGGTCAAAAGCTTAGTTGGCTTTATGAACATTACATTTGTGTGGATCTGATTTACTTACCTACCATGTGTGGCAAGCCAAAGTAAAGCGACTGTAACTTCCTGTTACCAGTAGGTGGCGCTATGACTTTGATTCAAAATTGGCCTGCAGATGTCTTCAGGCCTGGAGTCTAATCAAACATGTGAAATCTGGTAAAGATCTGATGATGTGGAGTCGAGATACATCAGTTTATTCGTTCATGGCGAAGGATCGAAATTCGCCGAGCCGCCACGTCGCCGTCCTTCAGTAACTTCTTACAATCTTCACAATGAAGCATTAACAAGGTCTTAAGGCTTTTCAAGGTCTTAAGGCTTTTCAAGGTCTTAAGGCTTTTCTGACAAAAACTGAGATGGATCTGATTATTTTGTGAGGAGGATGTAATAGTATACAACTTTTAACTTCATGCTACACTATGTGGCATACCTACTAATACCTACTCATTTGCATGCTGCTGACTGAAACGCAATGTTGGGGCTATTGAAAAAGGAGAACTTATAATAATAATAACAATAACAACAACAATAATAATAGAAAAACGTTAGAAGAACAATACGCTCCGACTTCGTCGGTGCTCGGGCCCTAATGACAACATGAAAAGAACAATAGGTCCTCCGCAACTGAAACATGCATGTATAAAATGCACCCATAATCCCAGACTGATACGTTGGCTTCTTCAATGCAGAGAAAAATATGCTTTAACCAATATGTTTCCTCAACCAAGATACCTGTACCCCGTGACTCGTTTTATGTTTGTGACCTTCTTTGTAGAGATGAATATATTGTCATTGGCACTATTTTTGGCTCTGGATAGCTGAGCCGACAATCAAGTCTCAGAATTTGAATCCACCATCAACGAATAATCAAAATCAGTACTTAAATCACGCAACAATTACTGTTGTTGACACTAAAATAACACTGAGTAACTATTCATTTTTTCAATATACTGCAAGTGGATTTTTGTATTAACACAAACTGAAACCAACAATTGCCAAAGAAGTAGAAAATTAAGCGAAAATGTTATCGTGTATTTATTACTGCACTGTGTCTCATCTGTGTAATTGTGATGTAGTTATGGGCTCAAACATGCTACAATGGTTGAAAAGCCAAGTAAAAGCAATCGCTGTAAGGAAGATCTGAGAGCCCTGACCTCAACCCCATTCCAACACCTTTGGATTAACTGGAGTAGTCGGACCAGATCAGCCAACATCACCTCATTGTTGGATTTGTGCTTTGGTGGCTTAATGGAAGCAAATCCCTGCAGCCAGATTCAAAACCCTGTGGCCATCTCAGAGATGAAGTGGCTGTAATATTCGATTGTCCACATACGTTTGGTCAGGAAGTGTAGCAGCTGATTGATTTGACCCATATTCTATCAGAACATTGTTTATTATGTAGCAGTAGAAGGTGTGGTAGGGGTGTTAGCTGATCACGAGCCACTAGGGACCAGTAGTGAGCCAGTACAGACAGCTGACGCGCTCTCTGTGCAACATGATACCTGACCAGCCCTTCTGAAGGGTGTATGCTGATCTCACTGTAAGGACACAATTATTGTCAACATTCCGCTTCTTCACCTTGGCCCTGAGTTCTGTGCCTGTGTGTTTCTGTGTAGTCTCCCCTCATGGTTCATCTGAGCATGTAGTGTGTATAAACATTCCATAGTGCTAAAGATGAGCAGGTGCTGTATATAAATATGTAAGGTGTGACCTTCCACACAAGTCATTTTAAAACTCGTTTTTTAAAATCCCGTAACGCATTTCAAACCTATGTAATAACGCAAAAGCATCCTATAAAAGCTAACCCAGTCTATTAATATCATATAAGCCCAACTGATGATGAGAAAGAGAGAGAAACAACTTTGAGAGAACAGCAGAGCAGGTTTGTTTTGTTGATCAAGTTCTCAGGAACAGGGAGGAGGAGGAGGGTTGGAGGTGTGGCTAGCTGCAGGTGGAATTCCCCTGAACTCACCTGCGTCCACCCCCCCCCCCCCCCCCTCTACAGGAGTATAAAGCAACACAGGTGGTATATACAGCAACAGGTGCATCTCAGCCTCAGAGACAAAGGTTACAAAGAGAACATGCAGAGGAGAGCACTGATACTTTAACAGTGGAAATTATAAAATACAAGAACTGCGGATTGTCTTGAGAGCAAAGTTCCTCTACATCATACTGTGGCTCGTGCTGGAATCAGGTAAAAGACATTAGTTCACTATTTATTGGAAATGATACAGTCGTCCTAATGTTACAGAATTTGATCGTTACAGAATTTGATCGTTACAAAACTAGACGACAACAAACATGTGTTGATGATATTTACATTCTCTTTGAATTGATCTTGGCGTGTAAACTTAACTTCTCTGTTTCTCAGTGTCTCCATGTCATCACCGTGCCTCAGCAGCATCTTGACTCATGCCAACCGTACCATGTATCAGACTGGTATCGCTGACGTCCGGCCGCAGCAGCCCAGTGTGCTACCCAGCATCAACACCCTGCAGATCAGCAATTCAGCATACAGCACTGGTAAGAGGGCCACCAGCTGTCTGTGAACCTCATTTCTGTCTTGTAAGAAGGCTGTAAGATTCGATTGTGTGATCTGTGCGAGACCAAAGATTTGAAATTGTGTCGTGTCTTTCTTGGCTGTGAAGCCTTTGTTTGCCATTATCCTTCAGTCTGAGTTTCAACTGAAGACTAATCTCTACGTAAACATGATCCTTTATTTTCAAACTTCAGCCGGTGGGACTTTTCGCTCACTGAACTTTGCTTTGACCTCATTTCGACACTGTTGGCTCAATCATTGACCAGGCCAATGTTTAACTCAGCATAACCGTCCAACAGGAGAATGCTGCCACCTCACAGTTGAAACAGTGAAGACTTTGTTTGTCTGACCTTAGAGACACAAACCCAGACCCGGTGATGATGCAGACTGGTATCAGTCCACATCACTGCTGGCTGAGCAGGGGACACATGCTGCAGGACATTTAACAAGCAATTGTGAACATTTTGAACTTCATTGTCTCACTGCCATATATAGATAGAAATGCTCAATGATGGTCAGTGCAACTAGTGCAAAGAGAGATCATTCCATCCACACACATCCCATAGTTACAATCAAGCGTTTCATGTCTCTCTCTTTGCAGGTCAGTGGTACAGGCACATTAACCCTTACTGCTGGACAGCAGACAACGTTCTGGAGTGGATCAGCGACCACGTAGAGAGCACCAAGTTTGATGCAAGCACCCTGAGTTTGGCCTACTGCGCCATGGATGGCCCTGCTCTCTGCCAAATGAACCTGGAAGAAATCATCGTGGTCTTTGGCACCCAGCTTGGCCTACACCTCCACCAGAGTCTGGAGGAGCACAAGACCAAATTTGGTAAAACTGCATCTGTAATGGGGAATGATTTGTAGAATTTCTGAGCTGAAATTGAACCATGTATGCATATATATGGTTCTGTTATTTGACTGCTGGACAGCAATTGCAATACAAAGATTTGAGTAAGTCAAGGGTTGGCCTCTGTTCAGACAAAAGACAACAATGGAGTTCCATGCATGTGCTTTGCTGGAATTTCCTGTTGCTGTTCTATGTTCCAGCTAACACCATCATGTTTCATCTCATCATGTTAGAGCTGTCAGGACCAGAGCTGAGTGAAACCTGCCAGCTCCTGGACAACTTCCTGGACAACTTAAACTTCCCTTTGCTCAGCACCATTAAATTTGGCGAAGGTACATATTGTGTAGTAATGTTACATATTAGCATAAATCAATGTTGTGTGGATTGTGTGGGCTAATGTTGCAACTCGCTCCCAACAGCAGAAGGAGCCGTCAACAAGAGAGAGTTTGAGTACAGCGATGATTGTAACTTCACTCGTCTTGCCATGGAACCCAAGACGCCTCTGGGAGACTCTGAGTACCTGTCTGACAGCGAGTACAGCTCCTCCTCCAACAGTCAGTATTTCATTCTCATCATATTGCTCAACTCTTCAGTTTCTTAAGAATGCTGTATATCTGAAACATGTCTCATGTTGGTGGCTCAGGTGGGACGTTTGACTCCTCAAGCTTTGACTCACTGGAGTCTGGCAGTGGCGAATCAGACCCGGAGTTCTGCTACCCTCCTATCTCAAGTGAGTAGCAAGCATCGCTGTTTGTAAGGTTCTCTCCACAGTCTCAGCCATGTCAGTGAGATTAAGTAAATGTCTTACAATCAACTGTTGTCTTGACAGAGGTACACATCAAAACAGAAAAAGGAGAGTCTCGACTAAAGCGACCACGTGGGCGACCTCCCAAGCTCAGCAGAGAGCACAGCAGCAGCATTTATGACAATCAAAAGAAAAAGAAACACGGTGAGGCCATGTTCGGAGAACCAGTAATGTCATGCATCATGTAAAACACTGTTCAAAAAGGCCTCTGTGCATGAACACTGCTGAACTGTTGACAGATTCTACTTTGCATCATAACCAGGCAACATTCATATCTATTTGATTTGCCTGCTTATTCATATAGATCCATGCACATACAAACACACATTTAGCTAATTGTGTGCCACCGTTTGTCTGCAGCACCCCGAGGAACTCACTTATGGGAATTCATAAGGGACATTCTGATCCACCCTGAGAGGAACCAGGGCCTGATGAAGTGGGAGGACCATCGTGAGGGTGTCTTTAAGTTCCTCAAGTCTGAGGCTGTGGCTCAGATGTGGGGCCAGAAGAAGAAGAACAGCAGCATGACGTACGAGAAACTCAGCCGTGCCATGAGGTGAGTTCATGGAGCAGCTCAAAGAGTTTGATGTAGAAATTCCAGCTCCTCATCAGCTTTTCATTGGATCTGCAGAAGTTCAGGAGTCTAGCATTGTGTCAAGATGTGTTTTTGTCTGTTTGCATAAGATGTTTCAACATAGACAACCAGCCAAGACGGTGTAGTTGTATCTTCTTAGGCAGAATTTCAAGTGATAGTTTGTAATACAAGCTGTTGTTCTAACTTTGAAGTATTTAACTTCAGTTGACAAAGCTCCTCCGAAGCCACAGGAGAGATTATGGAAGTCTCAGTAATACTTTCTTTGATTGGTCGATTGACCTTTACCCTTTAATCCTGGTCTGGCCACTAATGGAAGAATATTGCGAAAGAGACGAGGAACCACTTTTGACATTTGAATTGACTAACGAGTGCTTTGCATTAGTGAAGTTCATCAGGTGATGAAGGGAACGGCATACTTTGAGTCTTAAACCTGCACTAACTGAAGCCCCTCCTCCCTCAGGTATTACTATAAGAGGGAGATCTTGGAGCGAGTCGATGGCCGTAGGCTCGTTTACAAATTTGGAAAGAACTCCAGCGGCTGGAAGATTGAAGAGATTGGCATGGGCATGTGAGGCATCCGTCACCGAATGGGTGGAACCCAACAAGCCAATCAGAGCTGTAGTTAAGGAACTAGAATCATTTGTGTGGCTTGTCTGAGAAAAAACCTTTCTTCCCATGATGTTTAAGACACTAACTTCCTCTTAGAAGGAAGGTGTTGCAGAAAATGTAAGCCAGTGTTTTTGGCTCTAGTAGGTTTTATGAACCAATATTAATGTTGTATTGTTGTTTGTCACCGCAGAAACTATGTGTGCAGTAACTCAAATGGACATCGTTTTGGATGCTTGTGAATGTCTGTAAGCACATAGAGGCTAAAAAGCAAACTTTTTACGATTGTAGAGAATTAACTCTGGTGTTTGTGTTTGAGTTTCTTTCGTGATGCAGGACGACTTCATCCTAATCTGTCACTATATCATTTGTTTGGGTATAAGGCCGTTAATGACTGTATTGTCATGCTGGAAATGTCTTTTTCTTACTTTCATATATTGCTGTTGTTATTCTAAAAGGGTGAAACTTTCACCATCAGTTTTCTATGTTAACTTAAAAACAGTTGTGGAGCTGAATGTAGAGACATCTGTAAAAGTATTCTTCTGGTAAATTCTATGTTGTGGACAAAAACCAAAGAGAGAGAACAACAGTTAAATAATGAATACTACTTCACATTAATACAGCAACAATGTGCACTAATGCTGGTGCATGTTGGTTTCACTTGTTTCACATTTTGTACACACAATGTAAAGAGTAAAAAGTAGTTTCTGAGTAACTATATCGCAAATGTTATATGATCTCCTGTAAAACAATTTTGTATTAATCTTTCATAAAATCAGTTCCTGATACTGTTTTTCTGATCTATTTGTATGTTATTAGGGCCCGAGCACAGCCGTAGTCTAAGCGGAGGACCTATTGTTATTCTAATGTGTATTATTATTATTATTTGGGCCCGAGCACCGACGTAGTATCTCGGGGTCTTGTTCATGAGTGAGGGTAAGATGGAGCAGGAGGTCGACAGGCGGATCGTTGCGGCTGCAGCAGTAAAGCAGGCGCTGCACCGGACCGTCTTGGTGAAGCGGGAGCTGAGCCGGAAGGCAAAGCTCTCAATGTACCACTCGGTCTACGTTCCTACCCTCACCTGTGGTCACCAACTCTGGGTCGTGACCGAAAGGACGAGGTCGCGGCTACAAGCGGCCGGAATGAGCTTCCTCCGTAGGGTGGCAGGGCTCAGCCTTAGAGATAGGGTCAGGAGCTCCGTCATCAGGAGGGAGCTTGGAGTCGAGCCGCTACTCCTTCGTCGAAAGGAGTCAACTGAGGTGGTTCCGCATCTAATCAGGATGCCTCCTGGACGCCTCCCCCTGGAGGTTTTCCAGGCACGTCCAACTGGGGAGAGACCCCGGGGAAGACCCAGAACACGCTGGATGGACTACATCTCCCAGCTGGCCTGGGAACGCCTCGGGATCCCCCAGTATGAGCTGGAACATGTTGCCGGTGAGAGGGAGGTCTGGGTCAGCCTGCTGCCACCGCGACCCGACCCCGGATAAGAGGAGGAAGATGGATGGAATGGATGGTCTTGTCCCATTGTTCCACCCTGATCAGGTCCTATTCCACCCATATTTGGTAGGAGTCTACCCAGATCTGGTCCATTTATACCCACTTCTGGTCCTATTCTAACCAGATCCTATCTTATTCTATCAAGATATGGTCCTATGGTACCCAGTTCTTGTCCAATTATAACCACTATTCTATAACTATTTTACCAAGATCTGGTTTTATCAACTTCGCAAATTAACTTGTTTACGGAAATACTGGGCTTACAAAAGCACTGTGTGAGTGTATCTTAGTGTTTGGCTCCTCATTTTAAGATGCATTATGTATATATGAATATATTTATTATACTGCCCATCGTCAACATACTCACAATGATGAAGGCAGAGCTATCTGGCAAGAGTAATTTGGGAGCTCTGTGTATTGTGCTGAAGACTCTTTGACATGGACAGGAGGAGCAGACGATTAAACCACCGGCACTCATATACCTCACAGCCACCCTCAGTCCTGTTTGAAATCAAATTAACCACTTGGGTTAGCAAAGCAGCCTGAAGCAGCTAATCTGTCCGAAATACAACAGAAGAACCACACATCTGTTTAGAGTGCAGAGTCATTCATGTCGTTGAATTAAGATGCCACATTAGTATTGAACCGATCTAATATTATTCTGCATAATATATATATATATATATATATATATATATATATATATATATATATATATATATGGTGTGTGTGTGTGTGTGTGTGTGTGAGCCCATCATAATAGCATGCACTGGGGTACAGAATACAGAGAAAGCCCTGCCATGGAACAGTAACCATCATGAAAACAGGGCTTCATTCTTTCCATATCGTAAACTCAACAATGTGGTGCCATAAAAAAACCTGTAACACCTGTTTACTGATATGGTTTCAGAACATGCCAGTGTTGCACAATAGCACCTTTTAACTGGCACAATTGGACAGCGTTATGCAATCCAACACTTGCATAAAGCTTTCAAATGAACCATGTAACATGTGTCATTTTAGTGTGAAAGTCAACAAGCATGAGAAAAAGCAGACATTCTTTGTCGATAGATAGTGCAGGTGCACTGTCTGCGTATAATTACATTATGAGACAAAACAACTAATAATGGTCTTTGGCAGCTATTTAATATGTAGACACACATGATCAATCCACCAGTGTTAGATTTCCAGCATTTAGCAGGAAAACTGATTTGTGTGGTTTACTCACCTCTGTCTGCTTCTTCCAACCCACACTGGCAGACTGGGTTCTGGTTTCAGCTTGGTGCACAACAGGTTTGGCCTGTTGCAGATGACAGGGTGTGATAACATCTTCATGGCTTGTCTGTTGTAGAAGAACTTCCTTTAGTGCCAATGGCTGCCACCACTCTGTCTTGTCACATTTCTATCTGATGGTTTTGGAGCAATGCAGGAACTAATGTGATCTTCATGTTTTGCAGCAAAAAGTGAAAAGAATGTTTTTGCACACGTAAAAATGATTATATTTCTATGGCTCCGGAAAATGTCATAAAAATGTCATAAAGATAACCTAACCTCATACTCTCACCTTCTAGTTCCAGAGTCCTTCTCACCTTCTAGTTCCAGGGTCCTTCTCACCTTCTAGTTCCAGGGTCCTTCTCGCCTTCTAGTTCCAGGGTCCTTCTCACCTTCTAGTTCCAGGGTCCTTCTCGCCTTCTAGTTCCAGGGTCCTTCTCACCTTCTAGTTCCAGGGTCCTTCTAACCTTCTAGTTCCAGGGTCCTTCTCGCCTTCTAGTTCCAGAGTCCTTCTCACCTTCTAGTTCCAGGGTCCTTCTCACCTTCTAGTTCCAGGGTCCTTCTCACCTTCTAGTTCCAGGGTCCTTCTCGCCTTCTAGTTCCAGGGTCCTTCTCACCTTCTAGTTCCAGGGTCCTTCTCACCTTCTAGTTCCAGGGTCCTTCTCGCCTTCTAGTTCCAGGGTCCTTCTCGCCTTCTAGTTCCAGGGTCCTTCTCGCCTTCTTGTTCCAGAGTCCTTCTCGCCTTCTAGTTCCAGGGTCCTTCTCACCTTCTAGTTCCAGGGTCCTTCTCACCTTCTAGTTCCAGGGTCCTTCTCACCTTCTAGTTCCAGGGTCCTTACACTGGGCGAGCGGGTCGTCCCTCAATCAGAAGATCGGCGTTTGGTCCCCGGCTCCGCTGGTCCATGTCGATGTGTCCTTAAGCTGTGCCTACAGTGTGTGAATGTCAGATAGTGAAATAGTGGCACCTTGCATGGTAGTCCCTGTCATCAGTGTGTGAATGGGAATGTAAATCCATTTACCATCCATTACCATTTACTCAGCATTGCACTACATTGCTACACAAACCATCACTGGTGAACCGGACGCCAGCAATGGAGTAAGTACTCCAATGAAAATGTGAGACTGCGAGGGCAGCAAAACAAATCGCTGAAGTTGACTGTGCCATGGCGGATAATACAGCTTTTGGAGAAGAAGCTTGCTTCCGATTCAACCCAGTCTATGCTCATTTCTTTTGAACCTTGTTTGGGGGCGACTGTGGCTGAGTGTCAGTTCGAGGATGGGCGGTTGGATCCCCCTAGTCCATGTCGATGTGTCCTTGGGAGAGACCCGTAACCCCACATTGCTCCCGTAGGCCGTGCCTACGTGTGTGAATGGGAATGTTAAATATGTGAATGGGTGAATGTTAAAAGAAGTGTTAAAGCGCTCTGACTGAAGACTGGATAAGAGCTAGACAAGTACAAGACCACTTGGCATTTCCATACAACAAGATATTCATCCTCGCTGTGTAGCATGTGGACCAGGGCAGCATGTGGTCCTGGCAGCGACAGTGCTTGATGGAAAACATTAAAACTGCTAAACTATTTCACTGTAAACTCAGAGAACAGTTGAGTCTTTATTGTGATAAAAAAGGTCCTTCTGAAAAGTGAAACAATTTACTCCAAAAAGGAACTCAATAACCTGTGTCTGTAATCACCCCCCTTGGTTTGTTGGTGGCTTTTCAAGGTGTTTGAGCTCCAGCTGTGTGAACGGAACTGCTCATTTAAAAACAGATAAAATGTGTTGGTGTGGAGCAGGACAGTGCTGAGAAAAACATAAACAACTGAACGGCGTCATAATTGAGTCGATGTTTCACTCCAGTATCGAGCATTTATTGCCAGATTTCCAAGGGAGTCATCGCGACCCGACCTGTTTGGGTTGTTTGCCCATTCACTTCGAGTTGTGTCACTGCAGAACTATACAGCCAGACTGTGTACACATGAAAAGTGGATTTTAGTCTGCTTCCATGTCACAATATAGATAGATATGTCATCTTTTAAGTAACATTATGCAAGATAATCTATAATAACCAAAGGTGAGACATCTCCTCGTCAGTATGAACTTTCATCAGTGAAGAGTTCAAACACAGTCATGCTGGACTTTAGCAATTCCTGCTTAAAAAACTGAAAAGTAAAGCCACACAGTAACTTATTACAATAAAATGCATATTTTTCATTCAGTTTCGAACTGTAACTTATTAAGTATGACAGGGCTGTTAGTCGGTCTGCTCTGTGTGACACCGCAGATGATGAGAAAAAGAAGCTCAATAAAGTTCTGCATGACTTGCTGTCAGAAGATGCAGGCTGAGACACAACTGTCCAATCCATGCGTGGCATAGCTGTCAGTGCATGTAATCCATGTTTCCACCTCTTTGTTTGTTTGTAATAACTCAGTGTGAACACTACATAAACCAGAAATAACACATAACAATGGACCTACGAGAGTGAAACAAGCCAAGAAACTGATTCACTCCCTCAAACTAAAGCCCTCTACACGACGGCGTGTCTCTAACACAACTGACAACAACTCCAGCAGCGACCACTCACCTACCTCATCTATCTCACCTACCTCATCTATCTCACCTACCTCATCTATCTCACCTACCTCATCTATCTCACCGACCTCATCTATCTCACCGACCTCATCTATCTCTCCGACCTCATCTATCTCACCTACCTCATCTATCTCACGACCTCATCTATCTCTCTGACCTCATCTATCTCACCTACCTCATCTATCTCACCTACCTCACCTATCTCACGACCTCATCTATCTCACCTACCTCATCTATCTCACCGACCTCATCAATCTCACCTACCTCACCTACCTCACCTATCTCACCGACCTCATCTATCTCACCTACCTCATCAATCTCACCGACCTCATCAATCTCACCTACCTCATCTATCTCACCGACCTCATCAATCTCACCTACCTCATCTATCTCACCGACCTCATCAATCTCACCGACCTGATGAATCTCACCTACCTCATCTATCTCACCGACCTCATCTATCTCACCTACCTCATCTATCTCACCTACCTCATCTATCTCACCGACCTCATCTATCTCACCTACCTCATCTATCTCACCGACCTCATCTATCTCTCCGACCTCACCTACCTCATCTATCTCACCGACCTCATCTATCTCTCCGACCTCATCTATCTCACCGACCTCATCTATCTCACCTACCTCACCTATCTCACCGACCTCATGTATCTCACCTACCTCATCTATCTCACCTACCTCATCTATCTCACCTACCTCATCTATCTCACCGACCTCATCTATCTCACCTACCTCACCTATCTCACCGACCTCATGTATCTCACCTACCTCATCTATCTCTCCGACCTCATCTATCTCTCCGACCTCATCTATCTCACCGACCTCATCTATCTCACCTACCTCACCTATCTCACCGACCTCATGTATCTCACCTACCTCATCTATCTCTCCGACCTCACCTATCTCTCCGACCTCATCTATCTCACCGACCTCATCTATCTCACCTACCTCATCTATCTCACCGACCTCATCTATCTCACCGACCTCATCTATCTCACCTACCTCATCTATCTCACCTACCTCACCTATCTCACCGACCTCATCTATCTCACCGACCTCATCTATCTCACCTACCTCATCTATCTCACCGACCTCATCTATCTCACCGACCTCATCTATCTCACCTACCTCATCTGTAATCTTCCACTCATGTACTCGACCTGATTTAATCATAACTCACTGCCATTGTTTAATCTATCAATTAACTAAACACGGCATTCACAAAACAAATAGGTACACATGCATGTACAAGCACACACACACGCACACACACACACACACACACACACACCCATACACGCACACACAGTCATCGGTAAGGTGAAAGCAGCGCTGCTCTCCTCCCACTAGGTCAACAGACTTGTTTGGCAGGTCGATCTGGCCACAGGCCAGAATGTGTGTGTAGCACGTAGCTTACTGGAAACTTGATGATCCGTGCCAGAAACATTACAGGAGAGGGAGGGGGGGTGGATGTTTACTGCTATGAACTCAGTGCATTGTCACTGGATAAACACAGTCATTATGCCCTTTTCCACAGTTACTTATTAAACTAACCTCCTACACATGCTGTGCCCCACTCGTATCCATCCCACTGTTAAATGAACTGTCACTATTATATCATGACTATAGGCAGGAAACATGAACTTACTGATACTACCCTGAGTTATTGTATCATTACAAACACTATTTTTATTGAAACACTGATCTTCTGGAATGGATATCTTGCATCCTGACGGAAATTCCAGGACTCTCCGAACCAATCACTGAACAGGGGAGACATGAGTGTAAAGGAGCTTTTGACAGCTTCCCCAGGCTACATCCAATCCCACCAGCTACCGACCTCGTATCATCTCATCACACATCCTAATAGTGTGGGCTGTAGCTCAAGAGTAAGTTTTCCTATCTAATATCATTATGAACGTTTATGGTCCCAGACCAGATAATCCGCCTTTGAAGCTCATGTCGCTCAAAAGAGTTTCTGATGAGCGAACAGGGATCATAGGTCACGCTCAGACTGGCTTCAGCTCACATTAAACACGCAGCCCTCTCCTGGAGCCGAACCAACAGCAGAGCGTGGCTGATGTCACATGGGGCTCAGGCAAGACACTGCAGGGCTGTCTGACTCAGCAGTGCTGCAATATTACTGATGAATACGTTACCTTGTCCGTGAACATGACATACCTCAGTCAAGTCAGATTCTCATCAGCAATGGTGGTTGTGAAAAAGGAAGAAAACAACTACCATGATCCAACACTGTTCAATGATGTCATCAAAGCTGGTGTTTTGTTTGAGAGACCTCTAGCGTCAGACATGACACTGTACGTTTAGTGTCAGAGTTGTTTTTCTGGAAAAGAGGGAATAGGTAAAGAACAAGTGAGGAAGTAGAAAGAAGCAGACAAGAGAAGGTTGAATGGGTAACACTTTATAATAATACACCCTAACCCTATGAAGCATTAGTTAAGTATGAGTAAGCACTTAATTCATCATTTATAAAGCATTGTTCCTACATTAACACTCATTAGTATGCAGTTCATAACAGTTATAAATGTTTTATTCTTGATTCATAAGACTGTCTATCATGTGTTTCATGATTGTGTTTTCATACTTTATAAATGATAGATTCCTCATAGGGGTGTAACGGTTCACAAAATCCACGGTTGGGTTGAGTATGATACAGTGGAGCCACGGTTCGGTACGTTTCGGTACAGTAGAAAACTATAAATGCCAGAGAAATGTACTTGATTTTAAAATATATTTATTCATTACAACTAACATCATAAAGTTATTCTTTGACTTTGAACAATGATGGAACTATACCTGAGTGACTCATCTTCTGGGGTGTCTTCTTATCAATACATAAGCATAAAAAACAAAAACTGCTCCTTCATGTTATGTAGTATTGTTACTTACATCTTGCAAAAGAGATTTTTAATCTCAATGGGACTACCTGCTTAAATAAAGGTTTAAAAAATAAAAATAAAAATATTTTTTATTCAAACGTATTCAGTTCGTCATGCGTACCGAATCGTGAGCCTCGTACCGAACGGTTCAATATGAATACGCGTACCGTTACACCCCTAATTCCTCATTAGTAAATGAAGTATTATATATATTACAAACCAATTATTAAGGAGTTGTAGATGATTAATAAGATAATTTATAAAGTGTTAGTAAAAGATGAATAACTTGTTTAGATGTACATTATTTATGCATTTATATATATAATGGTTAGGGACTATGTTAATATATGCTTTATAAACACGTATTAATACTGCAATTCTTGATTAATTCAGGTAGTTACTACTCGTTAGTAAAGTATTTTGTGTGACCTCATCTAAAGTGAGGACTATCTGCTTACAAACCATGAATGATATTGAAAGGCCGTCAGTGCCTCAAAACACACAAAAGTCTGTTATCTTCTCAACAGAAAAGGCAAATAGACAAAACACAAAGTGATCAAGAACATGTCAATGTTTATTATAAGATGCAAAGAATGTACTCGTAAACACAAACCTCTCAGCCATTCATTCATGTAAGAAACAAACAAAGAGATTCTCCTTCAAGCATTTTACTGAAAATGAAAACCCTGCTGTTCTGAAGCGTCTTCAACAAATTGCTCATTTCCTATAATCCCCGAACATGTTAATAGTGTTCTATCAGTCAACTATTTGTGATAGTCATTTGATCGCGAGCATCACGACGATACCCGCATCAAGCGCCTCACCGCTGCCTCACCGCTGCCTCACCGCTACGTCATCACTACGTCATCACTACGTCAAGGATAAACTAAGTTTAACTGCTGCTTTGTTTATTTCTGTGCATTCTGATTTGTAATCTCGTGGATGCGATCCAGTTTTACGACTGGAAAGGACGCTTTCATACTGACTGAATGACGGGATGCTACGGGATGCTACGGAACTGCAGACGTGTCGGATCCATGGTTTCCTCATCTGTCGGGGAATGCCGAGGAGCGGAAACAACGTTTCAGTTCAAGCCTGAAGTGTCATGTGGAGGTGATTCAGCATGACGCTGGTCCCGCACGGGAGTCCTGGTGGCGCCGATGGTAACAATAGAGCAGAAGGGTGGAGATGACGGCGCTGTCTGCATTAGAGGGTTGCTGCTGTTGGGAATGTAAAGGAGCGTGTTTGAGTTATCAGCATATATAAAAACTACATTCTTGACATCAATAGAATTATTAATGTCAGTAAGATTATTAACGATCATTAATGA
The DNA here is from genome assembly GCF_949748355.1 of Melanostigma gelatinosum. NCBI lineage: Eukaryota > Metazoa > Chordata > Actinopteri > Perciformes > Zoarcidae > Melanostigma > Melanostigma gelatinosum. The sequence continues at coordinate 30,635,346 of NC_136636.1, forward strand.
TCACGGGGCACCACCCTGCGAACAGGGACCAATAACCAAACGATAAACTCAGTCTCATAATTAGTGTTCACTCATACTGTCAGTAGTCTGAGTACTATTACACATTCAGGGTGACAGTGAAGGGTTAAGTTTGAGCACAGACCACATATAAGTTATTATCACAATACACACGCACAAAGTAATCACAGACAGCTGCTCTTTACAATATAACAGTTTATTACGTTCCAATATTAATGATCGAGTCAACTAACATCTAAACTAACAACAACTTTACATTCACGAGCACGCAATCTCGAATCATCTAGAACGCGAACAGACTGTGGTAAGAGGGAGACTGTGTGTGTGTGTGTGTGTGCATGTGTGTGCATGCAGTGTGTGTGTGTGTGCATGCAGTGTGTGTGTGTGTGTGCGTGTGCATGCAGTGTGTGTGTGCATGCAGTGTGTGTGTGTGTGTGTGGTGTGTGCATGCAGTGTGTGTGTGTGGTGTGTGTGTGTGTGTATGCAGTGTGTGTGTGTGTGTGTGTGTGGTGTGTGTGTGCATGCAGTGTGTGTGTGTGGTGTGTGTGTGCATGCAGTGTGTGTGTGTGTGTGCATGCAGTGTGTGTGTGCATGCAGTGTGTGCGTGTGTGTGTGTGTGCATGCAGTGTGTGTGTGTGTGTGTGTGTGCATGCAGTGTGTGTGTGTGTGTGTGTGTGCATGCAGTGTGTGCGTGTGTGTGCATGCAGCGTGTGTGTAGGGGGGAGGGGCGAGAGAACAGCTCAATCTAAAACGTGGCGGCGTCTCTCGTGAGACCACAAGATGGCGCGTTAGAGATCTCGTTATCTACACGTGTCAGAAGCCGTTAGCGCACCACGTAGCTCCATTAGCTTAAAGCTATATGTGTGTGTGGGTTCGTAAAAGAAGAGGGAAAGCAAACAAAACAAAAAGGTCCTCCAAAAACAGATTCAGATCCTCCCCGCCGCGGTGGAGTACGGAAGATTTCTCTCTCAGCTACAGAAACAAATCCGGCGACTCTTACCTCGGAACCTAGGAGTTTCTTTTAAAGACAGCAACATTGCGTGCTTCCTTGTCTGACCAGGGGTCAGAGGAATAAGCAAAGAGTTAGGGGAGCAAGGCTGTTTTGTGGCAACAGGGTCTGAGCCACGGGGGTCCTGGGGTGTCTGTGGCCCTCGTCCAATTAGATCGCAGTGGTGCGTTTGGGTCACAGCTGAGTGTGAAATCCTTTCTGGTGGGGGTTGGTGCTATCTAACTGCAATCAGACTCTTCCTTGCTTGCAGAATAGGCAGGCCCAGATCCCGTTGTTTCAAAGCACATGGCGAGGCACATGGTCAGATCCCAACACTGGTGGAGAAAGAGTACGGGACGCGACATACTTCCTCTTCGCCTGCGGAGCTTGGAATGAGCCTGATTCGTCACTGATCGCGTCGAACTGTTGGACTTGATAGCTGGCAGAGCTGAAAGAGGAAAGCCTGGTGCTGGAAAACCACCGCGTTCTGCTAACTGAGCCGAGGGCTTCTTGCCGGTTCCGGCGAAACATAGATGTTGAGACCTGCCTCTTCCTGAAAAGGATCGAAGTCGGAATCTGTCATTGTCTTAGTTACCCACAACTAGATGTTAAATGGATAAGGACAGTTTTGGTATCGCATCTGCTTTGAGCTGAAATGACAACTGACAGCAGCAGAGAAGAGAACACTTTTTAAAGTTTGACAGCAACAATGTGATTGGCTGAAGGAAACTGTGCAGAATCGACAAAAAACTGAATGTTTGTGAGCGCGCTGTGTAACATAACAGACTGTCAAAGTAAATGCAGGCTGTTTGTTTGTGCAGGTAGCGCTGACAATCACTGCCGAGTCACTCAAAGCTGTTCGTGGAAAAAAAACATCTTTTTGTAAAGAAATAAGTTCAAGCCAAAAGGTGATTCAATGTAGAATAATATATCATATCAATTAGGTTGGCTGCAGTTTGATTTCATTGAACAAACTTCACGTTTAATGAATTACATTATGGCCTGGCTCCAAAACAAACTAAAACAATTCAAGTTACTGTTAATGAAAACTCCACAACAAGCGGGATTTGGAAACCTTGTTTATCCAATTTGTGCTCTCCAAGCATCTTAGTTTGCACATATTTAGATCAGAGAAGTCTTTTTCTTATGGTGTGCCCACAAACCCTTTCAATAAGTTCAGTGTTTGGGCCGCTGTCATTATAGAATCCTGCTTACGTCCATGCTTATCAGTAGGTGGCGCTATGACTATGAGTTAATATTGGCATCCAGAAGTCCTAAAGCCATGACAGTCAACAAGCATGTCAAGTTTGGGACAGTTTTGACAAAGTACAGTCGAGTTACAACAGCTTGATGGATGATGGTGAACCATGTAAAATGGCTGCCACAACACATACACGTCGTTCAATGAAACCTCAAGCTTTTAGTAACTTTTAATCACTAAGGTCTTGAGATTGTTCCGACTAAATTCTAAGCTGATCTGATTAATTCCCTCGGAGGAGTTCGTTAAAGTACAGCACCTGCAAATTGCAAAACAACATGAGAAATTCATACAAAATGCAAAATGTGCTCAATAAACTTCCTGTTTCATGGCGATTGGAGTTGTTTTGCTGACACGCCACAGATACATAGCGCTTTAACTTTTGATAACTTTTCACTGCCAACGTCTCAAGAGCATTCTGACCAGATTGGAAGTCAATCGGGTTAAATCTCTTAAAGTACGGCGCCTTAAAATGGTCAAAAAACATCATCAAATTCTAAATGCTCGGGCCCTAATAATAAACATGAGATCAACAATAGGTATTTCACTCCGACAACGTCGGTGCTCGTGAAACCCAATGTTGGCTCAGTGAATAAAACAAACAGAAGAACAATAGGTCCTTCGCTCTGAGTCCGTCGGTGCTCGGGCCCTGATGATATGCACAGTAGTAGCTTTGTAGGCCTAACTCATTATGCATATCTTGCATTAAGTATTATCAAGTATAACATTTTCATACAAACCATGTTGATAAATATGAGTGGACAGGAGGGTGAGCATAAGTAATCATTGTCATTCTGACAACCATTTGGTTTCACTTTTATAACCCTTCCTTAATTGCAATTCACACCGTGTTGATGAAGTAATACTTTTCACCGGGTTAACACACTGCAGAGCCCCGTCAATAACATCTGCCCGCCGTCGCATAATAATTGTGCAGCTTATTGAGAGTGCAGTTAGATTGTCTCAGCACCGCAGTTGTCTTTTCCTAAGTCCGAATGAATTCTGCTTCACATCTTTCCTTGACCTCCTTGACCTCCTAACAACAGGACGTGAAAACACCCAATGACCTCCTGAGGTCTTTTGAGCTGTGGGACCTATAAGAACATTATAGGATTTCACTTAACATGGGACAAAGACTGAATTTTCTTTTAGGTGAAGTGACTCTATATGGTGTGCAGTTTTCTTGATTAGGACGGATTTTGAGTGAATTAGTCTTACAATTATTCAATAACCCAGCTAAAGCTATTCAACAGATGTTTTCTATACATTTGATTTCCCTACTGGGACTGTACCAGAAGAAATGGACAAGTTGCGTAAACACCATTTTTAAGGCCGTGCCAAATGTGGGGTCACATTGCCATCTAGTGACCATCGGTGGTAAGATCTCTCTAAGATTAAGACTAAGATTTTAATAATAGTTTGAAATATGGTTCAAATTAGGAATAGTTGTCGTTGCATTATTTTTAACCTTGCAGTTTGATATATGGAAAACGTTTTCGTTGAATGATCACTTAAGAAAAGAACAGATGTAACAATGACTTGATTTACTGCAATGTTGGTTCTATACATACAAATGTGTGCATGTTTATGCATAGCGCTGAAAACTATGTGCACTTTCATAATAGCAGTAGAAAATCAACATTATGAGACAATAAACTGGGATAGTGGATAAGCAGCATATGAGAAGTTTTTCTTTGTTTTCGTCGATCATTTATCATCTATCATCGTCTATCCCATGAAGATGGGAGACAGCTAATCAGCAAAGTGCTTCAGAGTGGAGGGAGAGACAGAGTCTGGGCCGGCTGCTTTGCGGGGATTCTGACTTTGGATGTTGAGTTCTCTAGGAAAGACATGAAAAATGAATCGAACTAAATGAACCAAATATCGTCTTTAACCATTAACTGTGCAAGCTTTAAGTTTACCAAATTTCAACAGTGAAAATCAGGTGCTGCTTCCATCAGAGTTTATAAATATTATGGATAGTTACGTCCACAATTACCAACTCTGTTTACAATTCTTAGTTTCAGGCCAATATTGATCACCGATCTTCATAATAGTAGTAGAAAATCAATATTATGAGGGTAAAACTGGATGTTGATTGTTCTGCTGATTGTCTGATTGTCTGTTCCAAGAGATCCCCTCTCCCTGTCCTTCTGTCTCACCCAGGACACTGTTTTGTGGTGAAATGTTAAGTTTAATCTTATCCATTAATTTATAATGCAGACACATAGGTTCACATATGTATCTACATAGGTGTGTGTGAGAATGTTGTATGAATGTTTGATAGTCCTGATGGACAGGTGGCGCCTTGCATGGTAGCCCCTGTCATCAGTGTATAAGTGGGTGTGAATGGGAAAATGACGACATAGTGTTAAAGAGCTTTGAGTTGTCGGAAGAACAAGTACAGTTCATTTACCATAGGTCTGTCTGTGTCATCAGAATCAGAACCATTTATTGCCAAGGAAGTTTGCACCTACAAGGAATTTGTCGCGGCGGGAGGTGCGTAACATTTAACAATAAACAATAACATTAAACTATCAACAATCAACACAGTGCAAGAAAAAGAAACATATTAAAATGTACAATAAAATATAGAATAAAGTGCACAACAAAACAGATAACAGGACTGTAAAACAAGTGAAGTGTAAGTGAAAAGTTAAAAGTGATGAGTTTAAATAAAGAAACAGGGATGTGCAGGGGAGAGACCAGAAGGAAATGTCCTGGGGATGACAGAGTCAGTGGGGGTCCCGGGCTCTGTTAATGAGCCCGACTGCCAACGGGAAGAAACTGTTCATGTGTCGTGAGGTCTTAGTTCTGATGGACCGCAGCCTCCTACCAGATGGAAGGGGCACAAACAGTTTATGTCCAGGGTGAGAGGGGTCAGCAACAATCTTTCGTGCTCGCTTCAGGGTTCTTAAAGTGAACAAGTCCTGGATGGATGGCAGATTGCAGCCGATCACCCTCTCAGCAGAGCGAATGATGCGCTGCAGTCTGCCCTTCTCCTTGGCAGTGGCTGCAGCGTACCAGACCGTGATGGAGGAGCAGAGGATGGACTCAATGATGGCTGTGTAGAAATGCACCAACATTGTCTTTGGCAGGTTGAATTTCTTCAGCTGCCTCAGGAAGTACATCCTCTGCTGAGCCTTCCTGGTGATGGAGCTGATGTTCAGCTCCCACTTGAGGTCCTGGGATATGATGGAGCCCAGGAAGCGGAAGGACTCCACCACGTCGACGGGGGAGCCACACAGGGTGATGAGGGCTGGTGGGGCTGTGTTCTACCTAAAATCCACAACCATCTCCACTGTCTTTAGAGCGTTGAGCTCTAGGTTGTTCAGACCACACCAGGTCACCAGATGGTCAGTCTCCCACCTGTAGGCGGACTCATCCCCACCAGAGATGAGTCCAATGAGGGTGGTGTCATCCGCGAACTTCAGGAGCTTGACGGACTGGTGACTGGAGGTGCAGCTGTTGGTGTACGGGGAGAAGAGCAGAGGGAAAAGAACGCAGCCTTGGGGGAAACCGGTGCTGATGGTCCTGGAGGCTGAGACGTGCTTTCCCAGCTTCACGTGCTGCTTCCTGTCAGACAGGAAGTCTGTGATCCACTTGCAGGTGGAGTCGGGCACCTGCAGCTGGGAGAGTTTGCTATGCAGCAGAAACGGGATGATGGTATTGCGTTGGGATGGGTTATACAGAGGCATGGGCCCCTGCTGAGCTGGGGGAGGGGGGGCTGGTGGTCTGGGGCTGGTTGATGGGGCTGGAGTCAGGACTGTCCCATTGTCTTTCGAATCTACAATAGAACTCATTCAGCTCGTCTGCCAGGCGGAGGTCGTTCATGGAGTGGGGGGTTTTGGGCTTGTAATTGGTAATCTGTCTGAGACCTCTCCAGACAGAAACAGAGTCGTTGGCTGAGAGCTGATGTTGCAGTTTCTCAGAGTATAGTCATTTAGCATCTCTCACCGCCTTAGTAAACCTGTACTTTGACTCTTTATTCAAGTCCTTGTCCCCACTCCTGATCTTTTTGCAGCCTTAGCTGTCTGAGTTCTGCTGTGATCAAGGGTTTGTCATTGTTGTAACTCACCCTGGTGCTTGTTGGAACACAGCTGTCCTCACAGAAGCTGATATATGAAGTTACAGCCTCTGTGTACTCATCCAGACTGTTGGTAGCAGTCCTGAAAACATCCCAGTCTGTACAGTCCAAACACGCCCGAAGATCCTCTATATCAGGGATTCCCAAAGTGGGGTGCGCGAGCTGCCTCTAGGGCAGGGGTGCCCAATACGTCGATCGCGATCGACCGGTCGATCGCGGAGGTAGTGCGGGTAGATCGCATGCCATTCAAAAAAAATGATATGTCCTCATGGCATTTGCCACTTGATTTTCTAACACACCGGTCACCACGCGAGCTACTGCAAAACTCCGGCGAGCTAATTAGTTAGCCTTCCAATTTATTTCTACTAAAGAAGCTAAAGCTGTAGCGCCATGATTTGGGAAACGTCCAAAACCTCACGTCAGAACTGGAGACTCAACGGAAGGTGTGTGCGTAACTTGACAGAGCAGATTGACAAGTGTCTGTCAGAGTTTGACAAACGCTTTCGAGACTTTGCTTTACTCGCGCCAGTTGCTACACTTATGTGCTGCACATTTCGGGAAGATATTGAGGTTGATTCTCTCGCATCAAAAATTGCAACGCTGTTTCACCTGAACTCGTCTGGAGTGGAGGATGAGATTTTGACACTGCAAGCTGACATTCAGCTGAAGTCCTGGGCTCATGGACAGTTTTCTCACAGAGGAAAAGTACCCAAACATGAGGAAATGTGATACCTTGTGATACCTTTTTGACTGCATTATTCGGCTCTACTCATTTATGTGAGTCAGCCTTTTCCCACATGAAGAACATTAAGTCCATACACCGTTCCACCATGACTGATGATCATTTGGTAGTCTGCTTGAGGCGGCTACCAGCAGCTACTGTCCGGACTATACAACTCTGGCCAATCCCATTCAGTGCAAGTCATCAGAGTAAGGGAATGACCAAAAATGTACAGAATTGTATTGTGCCATAAGGGTTCATGCAGTTATGCAAGGTACGCCAACATATATTGTAAATATAAAGTATACTCAGTGTATATATATATATATATATATATATATATATATATATAAATAAATAGATATTCAGCATTTTTAATGTAGGTAGATCATTTTGACTTGGTCATTTTAAAAGTAGCTCGCAAGCCGAAAAAGTGTGGGCACCCCTGCTCTAGGGGGTGCGCGAGAGGAAAAGTGTAATGGCGGTCTGATGGTGTAATAATATTAAATATTAAAAAAAAATGTAATTTGAATTTAAAAACTGTCAGGTGGGACATCTGAAGCTATCAGTCGTAAAAGAGGAGAGGGACAGAGAGAGAGAGAGGAATCTGAGGCGAGGGGAACGGAAAGGTGCGTTGGGGAGAGACCGGGAGAAGAAATCGAGCCAGAGTCAGAGGAAGATGAGACGGAGGAGACCGAAAAGGAGGAAGGGATAGCATAGACAAATCGGGAGCACATCGGCCCATCGCGGAGTCAAGGTGAAAAAAGAGGAAACGAGAGTGAGCATCAGACTGGGAAAAAAAAGAGGAAATATGATGAAAAGTATCTGTGTCTGGGCTTCACTTGGATTGGCAACGCAGATTCCCCAAAGCCACAGTGCGTGGTGTGCAGCGAGGTTCTGGCTAACAGTCTGAAGCTCTTATTTACGTCGCCACCTGAATACCAAGCATGCCAGTGCAAGTCAAAAGCCCCTTACATTCTTTATATCGAAATTGGAGGAGTTACAAAACAGCCAAAAACAACTGGAGTCTCATTCATGTGTTGGGTCTATAAATGACGCACTACGGGCTTCATATCTGGTTACAGAATAGCGAGAAAGGGGCTACCGCACACAATCGCCGAAGACGTGAGCTTGCCAGCTGCCAGAGAGATGGTGGAATGTATGATTGGGGAGAAAGAAGCAAAAAAGTTGGACATGATCCCGGTGTCCAACAACACTGTGTCGCGCCGCATCGATGCTTTGTCCGAAGACATCCTGGCTACATTAGTCGCTCATTAATTGTAAATTAAATGTGATGCAATCTGCCTCTGAGCCTGTGCGTGTGTGCTCGCATCCGTATTGCTCTTTAAAAGTGACGCCTTGTGTCACTGAAAGTTATTGAAACTTTGTTGCAGTGTTTCAGGGCGTTTTCACACCTTCAGTTCGTTTGCTTTGTTGCAGTTGCTCCTTTGTTCGGTTTGTGTTCACACTGCAACATTTAACAGCGGACTAAATCTTGTAAATAAATGCCACGCGCGAGCAAACTGTTCTCTCATTGGTCCGATTCTTATGCGGCTATGAAGGCTTAAAAGGCTCTGTTGCTTTATTAAGGGGGGGGGTGCGCGAACCCGGTCGGGATGTAGAAGGGGGTGCGCGGCCTAAAAAGTTTGGGAACCGCTGCTCTAGAGCTTCACTTCTCGAATTTCCTCACCACAGGTTTGCAGAGCTTTAGTTTCTGCCTGTAGGCAGGGATCAGATGGACCATGACATGGTCCGAGAGTCTAGAATGTTCTCCTCTCTGGTAGGGCATTTAATGAACTGTCTGTATTTGGGGAGTTCATGCCTGAGGTTTCCTTTGTTAAAGTCCACAAGGACAATAACAAGAGAGTCCGGGTTGGTCCGCTCCACACACCGTATCTGATCGGCGAGTGTCCGCTGTGCTTCCTGCACGTTGCTCTGCGGCGGCATGATAACGAGGTCCATTTATGTTTTATAATCGTTTAATTCATTCTAACTTGAATTGATCAGGTTTTTTCAGTGATTTATTTCAAACTGTTTGTTACCATTCTGCAGCTGAGATAGTTCATTTTTCAAACTGGTATTAATTTAGTCGACGGATAAATGAAAGAATCAAGCTAGTTGTTAGGTTGAGAGTGGTTTGCTGTGTGTGCCAACCACAGCACCCCTTGTTCAAGAAGATAAAAGCAAGACGAAGTCAGAAGAAAGCTCTTCTACTCTGGACATTGAAATTGAAGGCTGATCTCCACAACCCTCCATGTTCTGGCCTTGTGTTCCTGCCCCGTTGACGATAGTCATCCTGTGCTATCTCATGTCTCCTGCAGTCCCAACCTTTCACGCACCAACATGCTGCGACTTATGTTCCTTAACTATCAAGAGAAAGAGACTTTAAAATAAAAATACTCTGCAGCTACAAAGTGGGCATCCCGCAGAGAGAGAGAGAGAGAGAGAGAGAGAGAGAGAGAGAGAGAGAGAGAGAGAGAGAGAGAGAGAGAGAGAGAGAGAGCATAGAAGTACGAAGTAGACGACCAACTCCGAAGAGATCAAGGAAAGCCAAACCAACTGCCCAAGAGCAAACTACTATCATCCAACAACATTCAATATGCAGAGAGATGCCCAAAGAGGAACAGCCGCCAATTCATATAGCTTGACCTCCCATCTGCCCACCAGCACCGTCAGGTGAAAACAACCCATTTTCAGATGTGATTAGTTCGATTTTTCTAGGCCAAATAAATTGAAAGTCAGATACTGAAATAATTGAATAAGTTACCTCAGATGGAAAAATGAATGAGCAGATCAATGAGCTTTAGACCGAGAGTAGTATCTCCCTTCAATTACAACTGGTATGAACTGCTTCACAAACATCCCACAAACTGAACGCTGCATAAATCTTTTGGACTAAATTCAATTGATGAACGTCAAAGAAAAATGTTGTCAATGATATAAGTTCGTGATTGTACCTGGTCACATGCAATCCTTTTCAGTTATACGGGGCTCATCATCATTCATTGTACTCTTCATCATGTCCTTTATTTATTTTGTAAATCGTTGATTCATTTTTTTCTGTTTAGTAGTTAAGTGATGTAGTTAGACCAATAAACATTTAATCTATAAAGAACTTGATCATTTGATTTGTGTGTATATAAGATAATACGATTCTGTACACCATGACAAGAACTCTGGAGCAACACTGAGATTGAAACTTTTCTGATTAATACCAATTCCCCCCCCCCCCCCCCCCCGTTTAGATGACATCCTAAATGTAATCTAATGTTAAAGTGTGTTATGGCGTAAGTTGAGTACCATCATTCCTTTTTATATCAGTTTCGGGGTTTATAATTCATAATTGAGTTATTCATAATTGTTACATATTTTAATATCAATTCATTATTATTGATTAAATCTGCTACAAGCAATAACTTTGCAATACTCACTGTTAAATTCCCTTTGAGCTCGCAGCTGCTGCAAACTGAGAGAGGCAGCTTTAGGTTCATTCAACCACATGTTTAGTGGTGAAAGCACTGGATCAACGTCCTCACCAGGTCTCGTTATGATTGTGTTTCTGGCAGGTGGTTTGGGAAATCAAAGTCTGCAACCAGAGCTGGGACTTCTGAAACATTTGTATTTGCACTCTGTGGCCTTCTTGTACAGTTCAGGTTGTGAATGTGGGTCAGGCAGCTGAGCTGTGATGTATTTGGACACATAATCTCTCTCTCGTCCGCCAAAGTTCTCCTCTGAAACGGCTCTTGGAGGAGCAGTGCTCGCCGCTACTAGTTGGCTAGCAGCGACTAGTTGGCAGCAGCGACAGAGCAGCAGCGACAGAGCACAGAGCAGCAGCCTGTAGTGTGGTGTGAACTGCAGCTGAGACAGCGTGGAGGCCATCGGATCACACACACCTCCACGCCTTTCACTCGCCTACCTACATACATTTGTTTGTTTGTTTTTGTGAGAACTTCTGAGCAGAGCTATCACCTTTTCCCTCTCATTTCAGATAAACCGGAAGCAGGAACTTCCAACATGGCCACTTGGCCAGGTCTGTGTGGAGACTGCAAACTCGCATACTCACAGTTAAGGGACGATTTTCACCGCCTGGAGTCTGAAGTCCGGAAAAGGGAACAGCTGATCGACGGATTCGTATCCGTAGCAGCGGCCCAGGCAAAGCATATCTCTATGCAATCTCAACTGGTCTCGGATACTGCGGACACTATTCCCTGGCTACCCGGCCCTGCGGACGGGGAGTGTAGTCGGTCCTCCGACCACGAGCTGAGAGGACCTGCTATAGACCCGACCCATAGCTCCACTTCGAAACCATCCTGGACGGAGGTGGTACGCCGCGGCGTCCTGAGAAAACCAGCTGGGGAGTTTCCATTAACCACCTCCAACCATTTTGCAGTCCTGACGGAGAATACTCCCTCCCGGGCTTCCTCTACGCTTCACCCCTACTCGCTGGCGCAGACGGAGGTAACGTTAACTCAACGGTTAGATGCAAGGCTTAGCGAGATAGAAGTACGGCTCCGCACCATGGAAGGTAAGACGCTGGTGACTGCGGACATAGCCGATGCGGCCCAAACAGACGTGGCTCCCGCTAACCGTCTCCCTGCAGCCCTCGAGCAGCCGGGGGGCCGGGTGACTGATCCCGGGAGGCTCAAACCTGGGGCGAAGCACTCGACTCACCAGCAGCCGCCTCGCGTTACAAACGGGTCTTCTGCACCCAGCAGAGTTCTGGTCATAGGTAGCTCTATTCTGAGAAACGTGAAGTTAGCTAAACCAGAGGCTACAGTTACATGTATACCCGGGGCCAGAGCAGGCGACATGAGTCCTACCTGAAAGTACTGGCTGAAGACAACCGTAAATACAGTAAGATTGTTATTCACGTCGGCGGGAATGACAGCCGGCTACGGCTCTCTGAGATCACTAAAGTAAATGTGGAATCTGTGTGTACATACGCAAAAGCCATGTCGGACTCCGTAGTTTTCTCTGGCCCCCTCCCGAATCTGACCAATGATGAAATGTTTAGCCGCATGTCATCGTTTCACCGCTGGCTGTCTTGGTGGTGCCCAGCAAACAATGTGGGCTTCGTAGATAACTGGGACACTTTCTGGGGAAAACCTGGTTTGCTTAGGAGGGATGGCATTCATCCTACTTTGGATGGAGCAGATCTCATCTCTGCAAATCTGACCCAGTTTCTGTATGGACCTGGTCCATGACAACCCAGAGATCAGAACAGGAAGCAGAGTTGCAGTCTTACACACTCCTCTGAGCTTCCATTAGAGCAGTTACTCACGCAACACCACATAGAGACTGTGTCTGCCCCACGGCCACTTAAATTAATTAAATCAAAAATAAACGATCGAGGAGTTAAACAAAATAACTTAATCCAAGTTAAAACTACCGCAACAGTACAACAAAATAGGATAATTAAATGTGGTCTCTTAAATATCATATCTTTGTCATCTAAAGCTCTACTAGTAAATGAGCTAATATCAGATCATCATATTGATTTATTTTGTCTTACTGAAACCTGGCTGAGTAATGATGAATATGTCAGCCTAAATGAATCAACTCCTCCAAGTCATATCAATCCTCACATTCCTCGAGGCGCCGGCCGAGGAGGTGGAGTAGCAGCCATCTTTGACTCTAGCCTATTATTAAACCCTAAACCTAAACTAGACTATAACTCATTTGAAAGCTTGGTTCTTAGTCTTTCACACCCAACCTGGAAAACAATACAGCCAGTTATATTTGTTATAGTGTACCGGGCCCCAGGTCCGTATTCGGAATTTTTATCGGAATTTCTTCAGTTTTTATCAAGTCTAGTCCTTAAAACAGACAAAGTAATTATTGTAGGTGACATTACTATTCATGTGGATGTCGAGAACAATAGCCTCAGTGCATTTATTTCATTATTAGATTCGATTGGTTTCTGTCAGAATGTACAGAAACCCACTCACTGTTTTAACCACACTATCGACCTGGTTCTGACTTATGGCATTAACATAGAAGATTTAATAGTCTATCCACAGAACCCTCTTCTATCGGACCATTATCTAATAACCTTTGAATTCTTACTAACGGAGTGTACACCGTTAAGCAAGAGTTACTACACTAGATGTCTATCTGATGGTGCCGTAGCTCAATTTAAAGAAGCGATTCCGTCTGTATTTAACTCAATACCATGCTTCGATGTGACGGAGGACTCCTGTGCTAACTTTAGTCCTACCCAGATTGATCATCTTGTCGACAGTGCTACAAGCTCACTGAGAAGGACACTAGACTCTATTGCTCCTTTAAAAAAGAAGTTGGTAAAACAAAGGAGATTCGCTCCATGGTATAACCCTGAAACACGCAAATTAAAGCAAACATCGCGAAAACTTGAAAGAACATGGCGTTCCACTAACTTGGAAGAATCTCGGTTACTCTGGCGAGACAGTCTTAAGACATATAAGAAGGCCCTCCGTAATGCCAGAGCAGCTTATTACTCATTGTTAATAGAGAAAAATAAGAACAACCCCAGGTTCCTCTTCAGCACTGTAGCCAGGCTGACAGAGAGTCACAGCTCTGTTGTGCCGAGTATCCCTATAGACCTCAGTAGCAATGACTTCATCAACTTCTTTAATGATAAGATTATAACTATTAGAGAGAACATTAATAATCTCCTGCCCTCAACCGATCTTTCCACAAATAGAGTAAGCTTAGAAACAGCTGTAAACCCTGATATATGTTTAGATGGCTTTACTCCCATTGACCTTGACAAACTGACTTCAACAATTTTACGTCTAAACCTTCCACCTGTCTCTTAGACCCTATACCGACTAGGCTGCTTAAAGAAGTGCTACCATTAATTAGCACAATTTTATTAGATATCATCAACCTGTCTTTAGTAACAGGTCATGTACCACAATCCTTCAAAGTAGCTGTGATTAAACCTCTTCTTAAGAAGCCCACTCTGGATCCAGAGGTGTTGGCCAACTATAGACCGATCTCTAACCTTCCCTTCCTCTCTAAGATCCTTGAGAAAGCAGTTGCAAATCAGTTGTGTGACTTTCTGTGTAACAATCGGTTATTTGAGGATTTTCAGTCAGGATTTAGAAAGCATCATAGCACAGAGACAGCTCTGGTAAAAATAACTAATGCCCTTCTAATCGCATCAGACAAAGGACTCGTCTCTGTTCTAGTCCTGTTAGACCTTAGTGCTGCGTTCGACACTATAGACCACTACATCCTGTTGCAGAGACTGGAACATTATATTGGCATCAAAGGAACCGCACTGAACTGGTTTGGATCCTATTTATCGGATCGATCTCAGTTTGTTTATGTAAATGATGAAGCCTCGATGAAGACCAACGTCAGTTATGGAGTTCCACAAGGTTCTGTGCTTGGACCAATCTTGTTCACCTTATATATGCTTCCTTTAGGCAATATTATCAGAAAACACTCTATAACCTTTCATTGTTATGCAGATGATACTCAATTATATATATCAATCAAACCAGCTGAAACCAACCAGCTTGCTAAACTGCAAGCGTGTCTTAAGGACATAACAACCTGGATGACCTGCAACTTCCTGATGTTAAACTCAGACAAAACTGAAGTTATTCTACTAGGCCCAGAACACCTCCGAAATCAGTTATCTAGTGATATAGTTTCTCTAGATGGCATTGCGCTGGCATCCAGCAGCACCGTCAAGAATCTTGGAGTTACCTTTGATCAGGATTTGTCTTTCAACTCTCAGATAAAATTATTTATTTATAACCCTTATTTCTAGGACTGCCTTTTTTCACCTACGTAATATTTCAAAAATCAGGCACATCCTATATCAAAGCGATGCAGAGAAATTAGTTCATGCATTTGTTACCTCTAGACTAGATTATTGCAATTCCTTATTTTCAGGCTGCTCTAATAAGTCTCTTAAATCTCTCCAGCTGATCCAGAATGCTGCAGCTCGTGTACTAACAAGAACTAAGAGGAGAGATCATGTTACTCCTGTATTAGCTTCTCTGCACTGGCTCCCTGTAAAATCTAGAATAGAATTTAAAATCCTTTTACTTACCTACAAAGCCCGAATTGGTCAGGCTCCATCATATCTTAAAGAGCTTATAGTACCATACTGCCCTACTAGAGAGCTGTGATCCAGTGATTCAGGGTTACTTGTGGTTCCTAGAGTCTTAAGAAGTAGGATGGGAGCCAGAGCCTTCAGTTATCAAGCTCCTCTTCTGTGGAACCAGCTTCCCGTTTCAGTCCGGGGGGCAGACACATTTAAGAGTAGGCTTAAGGCTTTCCTCTTTGATAGTGCTTATAGTTAGGGCTGGCTCTGGCTTGCCTTGGACCGGCCCATGGACAAACTGGTATAGGCAAACACTACAGGGGGACTTCCTACACTGAGCACCTCTCTCCTCCTCTTCTTCACCTCCGTCTATATGCATTGATGTCCCATTAATGCTCATTACTAACTTCACTTCTTCCCCGGAGTATTTGTGCTTTCTCGCCTCACAGGATGACCACAGTTTTATCTGGACACTGGTTCTTCAACCAGCCATGGCCCTGCTGACACCTACTACGATCTTCATTATTAACATTATTAATCCGATTACCGATATCATTAATGCACAGTACTGACTTTGTCTCTTCCCCGGAGTCCTTGTGCTTCCTCTCCTCACAGGTTTCCATGGAGCATGGTTTCATCTGGACCCTGGTCCTTCCTCCTACCATGGCCCTGCTGACTCCAACTGCTAATATCACTTTTATTATTACTCACATTACTGTTTCATACTACCGATACCATTAATGCACATTATTGACCTGCTTCTTCACCAGAGTTTCTGTGCTTTCTCGCCTCACAGGTTCCTGTGTATCCGGGTTTACCTGGACCAGGTGTTGCCTCCTGTCATGGTTGTGTCATACATTGAATGTGCTGTAATTACATTGAATGTGTTGTAATTCACTATCCTGTTCTACACATGACATCATTGCACTTCTGTCCATCCTGGGAGAGGGATCCCTCCTCTATTGCTCTCCCACAGGTTTCTTCCTCTTTTCTCCCCGTTAAAGGGGTTTTTTGGGGAGTTTTTCATGTTCTGATGTGAGGGTTCCGGGACAAGAGGATGTCAAACGTGTACATATTGTAAAGCCCTCTGAGGCAAATTTGTAATTTGTGATTTTGGGCTGTACAAAAATTAATTGAATTGAATTGAATTGAATAATCCAACACAGTCTGATCATCATCCTCCCCAAACACAGGTGCACCTTCTACCCATATGAGACAGTGAATGTGTGGGCTTCCTCTGTGCTGAAACTCAACTCGGTAAAAGTAGTCAACAACTTTACCAGTAAGGCCTGTGGTGGATTTTATGAAGAATATACTCTATAACAGGGGTGTTTAATTACAATTCCAAAAGGTCCACATTGAGAAAATCTCCTCGTGCAAAGGTCCGAACCAGTACAATTAGGGCTGCAACAACGAATCGATTAAATCGATAATAATCAATTCTTAAAATAGATTTCATTATCGAATTTCATAATCGATTTGTTGTGTCACGCGATTATTACGCCACTCAATAAGTCGCAGACATTTTAGAAAACATAATTTCACTGAATTGCCCTGCAGCTTTAAATTCATTTCATTCAAGGTGTGAAGTGATGAGAAAAATATAATATCATGTTTTTTTAATTTACACCTTCTAACAAGAGGAATGAGTGAGCAGGACTTTCTGTGTGTTGGTAAACCTCTTGTTTCAGCTCTATCCTCTCTGCTAACATCATTGTTGGACAGTGAAGTCATGAGTTAGGGTTCTGATCATATTGAGCTCTTGGGTTGTTTATTTTATGTGACTTCCTTTCGGATGCGAGTGGGTACGATTGCTAAAAAGAGTTGTGCTTTGTCTCGTAGTGACGCTTTACATTGCTGCTTTTAATAATCGCCCCAGTCTCTGAACACATGAGCCATACTGGTATTAAACTGTCCGTGGGAAGAATTAACCTGTAAGAGTCTGTCTATTCTTGCTAAAAGACTGTGGTCTCTCTGACCACTTTTCTCTCTTTAGAGAACGTGAAATAACTTGTGACTCACGTAATTATTCTCCTACTCTTCGTTGTCTTTCCTCGTCTCAGCCCCGTGTATGTAAATCACTCACTCGAGTCAGGAAACTAATTGGTCGGCGCTGAACAAGTGCCATAAAGGCTGGAAAAGCTGCACTGGTTAAAATATAAGCGCTCCGTCAAAATGTAATAATCCTCAATTATCTATCGGTTTTAGGGTCCAGGGTCCTAAAAACGGATACAACGGCGTCTGGGTGCAGATCTGGACCGCGGTTCGCCGATTCGTGACCCCTGCTCTATAAAATCCAAGACCAAGTCCAAGACAGCTAAATGTAGCCAGAAAGGAATGTTGGAAAGCTGACACTCAATAGACTTGGCAAGCCATGGTGTAAGATACAGAGACACAAGATAAAGTTCAAAGTTCAAAGTTCACTTTATTGTCAAAGTTTCCACATGTGTTATGCATACAGAAAATTCGAAATGCCGTTTCTCGCAGTCCCACAGTGTAATATAGACATGAACATATAACATATAATAGAAAAAAATAGAATAAAGTTAAGAACATAAGGGCCTAGATAAAGGATTAACAAGTAGCAGCAGAGAATAAAAAGTGACTGGTGCTGGATGAGGGAAGGGTGTGTGAGGGGGGTATTTGTTCGTAGCAGCAGAGAATAAAAAATTAAAATAAATAAATAGAAAAAGTGACTGGTGCTGGATGAGGGAAGGGGTGTGAGGGGGAGTAGATGTCCTGGTATGTTCCATTTGAGGCAGTGGGGAAAGGTGGGTGAGGGGGAGGGTAGAGAGGTCAGGGGAGAGATGGCA
Source organism: Melanostigma gelatinosum (assembly GCF_949748355.1). NCBI lineage: Eukaryota > Metazoa > Chordata > Actinopteri > Perciformes > Zoarcidae > Melanostigma > Melanostigma gelatinosum. Next base: position 30,653,272 of record NC_136636.1, read on the forward strand.
GGGGGGGAGAGAGGGGGAGCGAGAGGAGAGAGGGAGGGAGAGAGTTCAGCATCCTGACCGCCTGGTGGAAGAAGCTGTTCCTCAGCCGGGTAGAGCTCGAACGGAGACTGCGGAACCTTCTCCCTGAAGGCAGGAGGCTGAAGAGGCTGTTGGAGGGGTGGGTGGGGTCACCCGCAATGCCGAGTGCTTTGCGGGTGAGGCGGGTGTTGTAAATGTCCTGTAGTGTAGGGAGTGAGACTCCGATGATCCTCTGGGCAGAGTTCACAATGCGCTGCAGGCTCTTGCGGTTGGAGGCGGTGCAGCTTCCGAACCACAGCGTGATGCAGCTGCTGAGGATGCTCTCAGTGGCGCCTCGGTAGAATGAGAGCATGATGGGGGGGGGGGCTCCTGCTCGCTTGAGCTTCCTGATGAAGTACAGGCGTTGCTGGGCCTTCTTTGCCAGTGCAGTGGTGTTGCTGTTCCAGGTGAGGTCATCTGTGATTGTCACACCCAGGAATTTGGTGCTGCTCACCTGCTCCACAGCAGCACCATTGATGGTCAGAGGGAGGGGGGGTTGGGAGTGGGTTCTCCTGAAGTCAACAACAATCTCCTTTGTTTTCCCCACATTGAGGAAGAGATTGTTATTTTGGCACCAACGGACCAGCTGGTTCACTTCCTTCCTGTAGTTAGTCTCATCGTTGTGGCTGATGAGACCTACCACGGTAGTGTCGTCAGCGAACTTCACGATGTGGTTGGAGCTGTAGTTGGGTTTACAGTCATGGGTCAGCAGGGTGAAGAGAAGGGGGCTGAGCACACAACCTTGGGGGGCCCCCGTACTCAGTGTTAGTGTGTTCGAAGTGTTGTTGTTGACCCGAACAGCTTGTGGTCTCTCTGTGAGGAAGTCCAACAACCAGTTGCAGAGAGAGGGGCTGAGGCCCAGGTCTGTAAGTTTACACACAAGCTGCTGGGGGATGATTGTATTGAATGCTGAGCTGAAATCTATGAACAGCATTCTGACGTAGGAGTTCTTAGTGTCCAGGTGTGTGAGGGCTGGGTGTAGAGCGGAGGAGATTGCATCCTCTGTGGACCGTTTAGTTCGGTAAGCAAACTGAAACGGGTCCAGGGAGGGAGGAAGGGTGGATTTGATCTGCTTCATGACCAGCCTTTCGAAACACTTCATGATGGTAGAAGTCAATGCGACGGGGCGGTAGTCGTTGAAGCAGGCTGGAGATGACTTCTTCGGCACAGGAATGATGGTGGTTTCCTTGAAGCACGTGGGAACAACAGCCTGGCTCAGGGAGGTGTTAAAGATGTCGGTGAGGACATCCGTGAGCTCCTCTGCGCAGTCCCTCAGCACACGACCAGGAATGTTGTCAGGTCCCGCAGCCTTGCGGGTATTAATCCTCAGCAGTGTGCTCCTCACACTGGCTGGGGACAGGCACAGAGCCTGGTCGTCGGTGGGGGGGGTGGTTTTCTGCGCAGGTGTGTTGTTCTGTGCTTCGAAGCGTGCAAAGAAGCCATTGAGGTTGTTAAGCAGGGAGGTGTGACTGTCACAGGTCTGTGGCGGTAGTTTGTAGTCCGTTATGGTCCTAATGCCCTGCCACAGGCTCCGTGAGTCCCTGCTGTCTTTGAAATGTCCTGTGATTTTCCTGGTGTACAGTCGTTTAGCTTTCCTGATGCCACGGCACAGGTCAGCCCTGGCTGCTCCCAGCCCAGCTGGGTCTCCAGCTCTGAAGGCGGTGTCGCGAGCCTTGAGCAGTGTGCGGACCTCCCCTGTCAGCCATGGCTTCTGGTTGGCTCGGATGGTGATGGCTCTGGTGGTAGTTACATCATCAATGCACTTGGTGATGTAACCTGTGACTGTCTCTGTGTATTCTTGAATGTTAATGTGATGGTTGTAGGTGGCTGCCTGCTTGAACATGTCCCAGTCTGTAGTACCAAAGCAGTCCTGAAGTGCAGCAGTACTGTCCTCTGGCCACACCCGTACCTGTTTTGAAACCGGTTTGGTAACCTTTACCCTTGCTCTGTAGGCCGGTTCCAGCAAGACAGTGAGGTGGTCGGAGAGGCCAATGTGGGGGAGGGGGGACGCCTTGTACGCTCCCTTGATCGATGTGTAGACTAGGTCTAATTTGTTGTTTTCCCTGGTTGGAAAATCAACATGCTGGTATATTTTAGGCAGAACAGTTTTTAGGTTAGCATGGTTGAAGTCTCCAGCAACGATGAGAATGCCGTCTGGGTGTGCTGTCTGTTGCTCACTGATGGCTCTGTAAAGTTCACTGAGTGCCTCCTCTCTGTCCTTGTTGTTGGGGCTCGGAGGTATATAAACAGCCACCAGTAGAATGGCTGAAAACTCCCTCGGCAGGTAAAAAGGACGGCACTTTAAAACCATAAACTCCACCAGCGGGGAACAGTGTTGGTTAACAACAATAGCGTCTCGACACCAAGCATCACTGATGTAAACACACACACCGCCGCCGCGGGACTTTCCCACGCTAACTATGTCTCTGTCTGCTCGGTAGCATGTTAGCTTGTCCAGTTGAATAGCGGAGTCCGGGATGTTGTGGTGGAGCCATGTTTCCGTGAACACGTAAACACAGCAGTCCCTCACCTCACGCTTGGTTCTGAGTAGCCGTATATTGTCCATCTTGTTGTCCAGTGAACGGACATTTGCCATGAGTAATGTTGGAATTGCCGGCTTGTGTGGGCTAGCCGCTAGCCTAGCCCGGATACCTCCACGCTTTCCCCGCTTTTGCTTCCTCTCGCACCGCTTGCGCGGTCTCCTTACCGGGTGGGGGTTGACACAATGGGGGGAGCAGAGAAGTCCCAGGCTGCTAAGATCCACGGAGAGTTTGGCTTCCAAGTTGAAGAAAGTTGTACTTTTTCCAAGAAGAAACTCACGGCTGTATTGTTGTGTTTTGCGATATAAGTCCGTCGGGCATGACGAACACAGCGGCAGACTAGACAAACTAGACGAAAAAGACGAAAAAGACGAAAACACTGTTTTTCCGGGACCGCGCGGGGCCGCTGCGACTGCTCGCGCCGCCAACATGATAGATAGAGCAGCGGTTCCCAAACTTTTTAGGCCACGCACCCCCTTCTACATCCCGACCGGGTTCACGCACCCCCAACCCCCCCCCCCCCCCACACACCTTAAAAAAAAAAAAAGCAACAGAGCCGCATAAAAATCGGACGAATGAGAGAACAGTTTGCTCGCGCGTGGCGTTTGTTTACAAGATAAAAAACACAAAAACTCTTCCTGCACCGTGCCTTCGAAAAGGTAACGGACGTAACGTTACGAAGGTAACGGACGATTGGCCAGATTGGCCACATCTGTAGGCTCGTCTACTTGCAGAGAGTAAAACTCACTCTTCTTCACGCGACCGACTAATGTAGCCAGGATGTCTTCGGACAAAGCATCGATGCGCGCGACAGTGTTGTTGGACACCGGGATCACGTCCAACTTTTTCGCTTCTCTCTCTCCAATCATACATTCCACCATCTCTTTAACATTTTTCCCTCTCCACCACCGCCTCTCCTTCTCCCTATTACGCGGTCAGAATACTACCACAAATGCGCTCATCCACGCACGGGAACAACACCGAGTTGTAATATAAACCTCCATAACACCCCGCCACTCTCGGCTCATACCTCCCCAGCAACGAGGCACATCACCCGGTCACAATACCTCCAGAATGTCCCCCGGGTGAAATCCGGGACTTGGTTTTATGGTTCCGAGTGGCGGCGCTCACTCGTTGGCGCTGGGACGCGAGGTCTCCAGCCGCCCCCGCCGCGAGGCACCCGATCGTCAGGTCTGTCAGCCCTCGGAACAGGCCGCGGGTCAATAACTCGTGGGTGGCGGGGTAGAGGCGAGGCAGATCACAGAAAAATAATAAAGACTAGAGTACAGCAAAGATATGTTGACGAGAAATGTATTTGTACGTCAAACACAAACGTAATCAGGGAGAAAATACGTTCGTGGTAAAACGTAATTGAGAATGCATTTTAGTTTTGGGGGAACGTAATTTTTAGGAGACAGGACTGCACCGCCATTACATTTTTCCTCTCGCGCACCCCCTAGAGGCAGCTCACGCACCCCACTTTGGGAATCCCTGAGATAGAGCATGAGCTCATGTTTTCATCTGAACCAGAATCAGGTCAATAAATAAAGGCCATTGGGCCTAGATATATTTTTAATATACACCAGAAACAATAGTAGAAAATACTACCAGAAAAAAATGGGCTATTTACCAAGATAACTTTGTTTATATAGCACCTTTCAAAAGAAAGTTACAAAGTGCTTCACAATAAAAACATGAAAGTAAATAAGATGTCGAATCAAAGAGGTAAAACAAGAGCAAGACTCTACATGATCAACAAATAAAATCTGTTACATCTAAAAACAGATGATTTGGTAAAAGTGAGGGAAGGAGCCAGGCCATTAAAGTACACATGGCATCTTTGGCACTTCTATCCATTGTGATAGAGCAGGGGTCACTAATAGGCGGACATCCTGGTTTAAAACCAGTATGTCTCATGTGTTCAGAGATAATTAAAAGCAGTAATGTGAAGTGCCACTACGAGACAAAGCACAACTCTTTTTAGCAATCGTATCCACTCACATCCGAAAGGAAGTCACATAAAATAAGCAACCCAAGAGCTCAATATGATCAGAACCCTAACTCATGACTTCACTGTCCAACAATGATGTTAGCAGATAGGATAGAGCTGAAACAAGAGGTTTACCAACACACAGAAAGTCCTGCTCACGAATGTCTCTTTTTAGAAGATGAGAAAAATATAATATGTTTTTTTTTGGTTGAGATAACTTCACACCTGAATGAACTGAATTTAAATTAACATTTTTAATTCATTCCAATGTTCCACTGTGAGGGTCCTGGGACAGAGTATATCACATGTGTACAGACTGTAAAGCCCTCTGAGGCCAATTTGTGATTTGTGATTTTGGGCTCTACAAAATAAATTGAAAAGGCTCGTCCAAGATTCTGTGATGATAAAGAAGTCAAATAAAATACTTATTGGCAAGGGATCTAACATTAAGAAGATAGATTTGAGCCGTTTCAATAGAGGGGATAACGGAAGTGGTTTCAACAGTGATGAGTTTTTCTCTGTGGGCTGTGTGAATATTGTGGTATTGCACATTGCCTTTCAGCGATCCTGACAGGAACGAGGGAACAAGAAACAGATAGCAAGAAAGATAACAGTGATAAAAGGGTGGGAAATGTAAGAAAGAGAGAGAAGTATTAGCATGGTATGTACAGGAAGGCACCAATTACAGACAATCAATAAAAGCACTGAGAGATCGTGCAGTCAGAATCCACTCCTGTGATTCGGACTGCACGATCTCTCAGTGCTTTTATTGAGGTGTAGACAAAACAAGACAAGACTACAGCTCACCAACACCGTGACCTGACCCGCTACCACATCCTGGCCATAACAATCCATTCAGAGAAGGCCAATACAACATGTATGATGATGAAAGCAGTGAAGTTAGCAAGAGCAGCCTAACACCAGGGAGACAAAGTAGTGGCTATTCAGGATATTCAGGAGTGGATATTCAGGAGTGGATATTCAGGAGTGGATATTCAGGGAGAGTTAACACGGCAGCTCAAACTGCGAGTGGCGGAACTGGAAGAGCAGAAAAGCCAAACACAACAAATTGGCAAAGAGAGACAACCATGGTGCACGGACACCAACACATGCTGCACTAGCAGCGAAACTTCGAAAAACAAAGAAAGAATCAAATGAAAATGAATGAAAGATGATCTCAGAGGACGAACCGATGAAGTCATTAGAAGAACACTGTAAAAAAGAGAAAAAGGAAAAGCACACAAAACTAAAAGCACAAAATGTTTCCACACCCAGCGATGAACCACTGTAAAGAGAGAAGAGGAATAGAAAAACAAGGATCCACACACCAGACCACTGAAAAGTTGGTGCATGACGAGTATAAGACAGCAAATGCGCCAAACAAGAAAATAAATAAGAAAAGGAGATCAAGGCAGGTGCGACATGTAACGGACCAGCTGCCTCAGGAGTCACAGAGGTACCAAGAAGCTGCGCAAAGGCAGTACAATGCAATGGTGGAGAGAACTCGAGACAAGGAGTGAGAGTGAAAACCCCCACAACAGCGAGATAACACATCCCAATGATTAACCTACCATACCAGTGACCATCTATGAGAGAAAACATGACTTCATGGGAGACACAGGTGAAACCTACTCCTGCTTTGGAAAAGAAGGCGCTCACCTCCCCTCTCACAATCATCAATCAAGACTGTCAGCCTTCTGAGAAAAGACAAATAACACCAATGACAGCCAGTAACAGGACGACCGTTGGGTAGGCACCTTCCAAACAATGGCATACTGGATCAGATTGACATCACAAGACTCCATGTTGAAGCATTCATGGGAAGTGAGGAAACTGTACATACAAGCGCAATGTGGTCATTCAACAACACCAGCACTACCATTACTTTGCACATTGAACTGTGATGCATTTTACATTACATTACAGACACTTTTATGACTAATTATGAATTCTTAAATATGAATCATTAAACACTTTTATTATAGCTTCTAAACACACAGTTCTACACTCAAATTTCTTACAGTACAAATAGAACTGTATTTTTAAACATAACTTTAAGCTTATGCCATGTAGAGATAGCAAAACGTTAACGTTAAGTGACAACATTACGAAGCTAATGCTCGTTAAGTGCTCCTTTTTAAGGTAAAGTTTAGTTGCTGGTCTTTGGTCATTTATACTGACATCTAATGGGAGAAATTAACTTTATCTTAGCTGAAAGATGACTTGATTTTCTTATTATGTTTGTAGAATACTTCATGGGGGGTCATATTGCCAAGTATTAATACCAACTTTGTTGAAAGTTAATGTGATGTTGGTGACCTACCTTGTTCGTTACTCTGACTTCTTTAAAGTAACGGCTGAGCTGTCAATCAAAGTGCTGCTGTCTCGCGGCCCTGTATCTGCTGCTCTTCTTTTAGTGTTAGCATACATGTTCACAAGATCCTACAATAGGTCCAGTAGCTTACAGCATGAGGTCACAGGGGTGCAGACCTCATACTTATCTCCCGAACAAGTTTCTCTGCATCTGAATGACGTAAAACGGCTTGAGACTGAGCTATCAATACGACAGCTTTCTGTGGTGATGAAGATGTGCTGGGTGAGGAGGCAGGAGGTGTCTCTAGTGTGCTCTGAGAGCCCAGGTGAGCCTGAGAGCACAGTGTGTTCACTGCAGCGATTTTACACACAGAAACTATATGAAAACTAAAAGGCACAGTATCAGAAGATATTAGAGAAAAGTACCGCTCCAATGAATCGCCGGCTTAATGTGATGGCATTGACCCTGGGACCTGTGTTGTCGTGGGCAAAAGCTCCTGGTGGGGTAGGCAAAGTCCCAGGTGAGGGGCCAGACCCTCTGACCCTATGAACCGGCCAGAAAAGAGTTAGCCTGGAAAAGGGAAACCGGGGCCTGCTTCTGGACCTGGGAGCAGGGGCGGACTGGCCATCGGGGATACCGGGGGAATCCCCGGTAGGCCGACGGGGTTTGGGCCGGTCTCTGACATCGCCGGCCCCGACTATATTATATGCTTCACAGAACACGTTCAATTGACTCTAATACCGAAAGTCAATAATCAGTGAAAACTGTATCAACAGTATAGACTGACATTATACTACTCCTCGCGATCTGAGACGCCATAGCACGGCTGGACACTACGGTGCTTTTAAAAACTTTTCTCCATAACCGCGGTCTGCGCCGTGCGCTCGTGCCGGGCGACGGTCGGGGCGGGGCCGCGGAGGTGCGAATGGCCGCTGTAGACCGGCGAAATACAGGGGCGGCTCGACTGTCACGGCGTCCATGAATCGAGGACTTCTTACTGGAACTGAAACGATGTACTGGGATTAAATTCTTTGTCAACAAAGAATTTGGTAAGTGACAAACTGCGTTTGTTTTTTTACATCTGCAGTAACGTTTTTATGAATAATATTTGATGGCTCGTGCTCTTGTGTGGTGGAATGCGTGGATCCGCTGCAGGTCTGCTGGATTGATGTGCTTTGTTGTCATATGAATATATGTGACTGGTTCTTATGACTTTGTGGCTGTCATTGTGTTAATTACGTTGATTTGACCATGCGTTGTCAGTTATTGACGTAGCGTCCCGTCACGGATTCATTTTATCTGCAGCTTGCGTCACTCGCTCAGAGACAAGCCGTTTTGAGTGCGAGCTAGCAGCATGGCACCGGTACCAAAACGTAAATCCTTTAAAGGTGGAGCTGAAAAGCTCAGGGAGAAAAAGAAGAGATATCTGGAGGAAGGTGCATCAAAATATTTAAAAATCTCTGACTTATTTGGGAAACCACCGACTGGTGACAGTGTTATGATGGTAAGTTGTGGCATTGACTTGGCCAATGTTAGCTTGCTTTTCACAGATGAGGTAGTGTTCGGCTACAAGCTAGCCTAGCTAACGTTAGCTAGATAAATGATAAATGTCCAAAATTGAGACCGTTATGATCTGGTCAAATAAGCAAGCTGGCGCTGTTCGCATCATCGAGATTATTTAATTTAACATGTTAGCCGTAGTTACTTGCTTACAATCGATGAGCACGCTATCCATGGTGGTAGTTGTAAAGAGGGCAATCTTATCATTTCTAATAATTTATGTCAAATAATGTTTAAGTTAACCAGCTCTCAACAGCACCTGGAGGCTTTTATGTTGATGGCTACTCAGACAGATGTTTTGCAGATGCTGGACAGTGAGAAAATCATAGACGGTGTTGCAGAAAAGAGTGAGCTGCTACTCGTGTAGTGAGGTAATAATAACACATGAGTATACTGATATTGTTTTTTATTACTATGTGACTATAATGCACCTGGGCTGGCAGAGTTAGTTTAGGTTCTGTTACTTAACTTATTGTTTTGTTATGCACCTTCAACACCCCTACACACACACACACACACAATCACACACCCAGCATGCAACACTACTGATACCACTGATGTTCACACCCCATCGTATGTTCTGTTCATTTCAATATAGTTCAAACTAATTCTACCCTCTGATTCCAGTTTCTTTATTGTGTGGTCTTTCTCTGCTGACATTCATTCCTTAAGGCTCTGTAGTTATACGTATAACCATCTGATACTAGCCCAAAGTTCAGCATATTCATCGAGCAAACTACTACCTTGGAGTATTATTATAAAAAAAACATATATGATGTAATTTCTTTGTAATCATCGAAAATAATGTTAAGTGTATGGGTATTTTTCCAAGTAGGCCACTGACATCGATACGTGCGATGCATTGAGTGGGCCGGTCTGACAGTAAACTCCCGGGCCACTTTTTTCCCCCAGTCCGCCCCTGCCTGGGAGTGGAGCTTGGCAGGGCACAGCCTGAAAAACCTACATGGAGCCCCCAGCCTGTGGGCCCACCACTCGGAGGGATAAGGATTGTGAGCCAGGTGGAAGGCAAAGTTGGGGACCTAGGTGTTCCGACCCCTGGCATTGCAGACTAGCTCTAAGGACGTCACCTGGTGCACTGCTGGTGCTATCTTAGCATATTGATGTCTGTACTGGGAACAGGAGATAGTCGTCATATTGGTATATAAACTGTATATATAAACCTGTCCGTGGTGGTGAAGATGTGCTGGGTGAGGTGACACGAGAAGGCAGAGCAGTCCCACTCTGCCTTCCAGTGGAAAGGAACTTTTTGTAGAGTCCATGGTTATATTATTTATTTTGATCTTGAAATATTTGCTCTAATCCGTAGGTCTGCATGATTTTTCAGTTTTTGGTTGTTGAACATACAGCAACCTCTGCGTGGGTGACAGCTGAGGCCAGAAACAGGCATTTTTGTTTCATGTTGTCCGTCCGTTCATCCGTCACATTCTTGTGAACAAGACATCTCTCGAACGCCTGTACGGAACTTGATCAGATTTGTCATAAACACATGATGCAAGAATGAAACGATAACATTTTGGTGGTCAAATGTCAAAGCTCAAATTCACTGTGACCCCACATCCGTCTTGTGAACATATCATTACATCTGGCACAGACGTCTACCTGGACTCAAGGATGAACTCATTTGATTTTGGTGGTCAATGGTCACTGTGACATCACAAACTTCAGAATTCATGAGCTAATTATGACAATTTCACACAAATAATTAATAAGATAAAATGTGATGACATCACGCATAGATGTAAGCTGCAACTTGATTGGTTGTTGGAGGCACACTATCATGACAGATGGATCTTTAGGAAACCTCACCATATTACATACACTGGCTCAGTGGCAGAGCAGGGGCGTCGGTTCGATCCCCAGCTCCACTAGTCCATGTCCATGTGTCCTTGCACAAGACACTTAACCCCAAATTGCTCCTGCAGGCAGTGCCTGCGGTGAATGAGTGGGTATGAATGATTAGATCATCCTGATGGCAGGTGGCAGCTTGCATACCTGCCACCAGTGAATGAATGGGTGTGAATAGGTGAATGATGACATGTAGTGTTAAAGCTCTTTGAGGCAGACTAGAAAAGATCTATATAAGTACAAGTCCATGTCTGTTTCATGTGCAGTGTGACTAGAGCTCAGCAGGATCTTCGCTCTTCTTGACAGAATGATCGGGTCCAGTTTAGTACTCAGCTGCATTTCAAACCCCTGGAAGTTACTATTTAGAGGGACTTGCTCTCAAGTGCAGCTAAGCTAGTAAGGTAGGTGACAGAGCAATAGCCCCTCTCGGCTGCCTTTTACCTCTCTGGTAAATGTGTATTTTAATTAATAACGTCCGATGGTGCGGCATGATGGGTAAAAGACCGATTTGGTCAACTGCTCAACGAGCAATGAAAGATGTGCTGCTGTGTTGTGGAGTGTGAACAGAAGAAAGCGCAGCGGGCTATTAGCATTACTTTCTTACTGAAAGAACACGGCAGACTATTTGGATCTTAACAGATGATGTACTCTGAAGAAAAGAGAATGCACTTTACTTCAGAGCCCCGGGGGCCAGAAGCCACCAGTTCAATGTGTGTTTATTGGATTCTGGAAGTTAGAATTCATATAATAATTATTTATGAATGTGCATTACAAACAAATTCAATTGTAAGGCCTTTTTCTTTTTGAGGGTCTGTCAGTCAAGTCTTCTCAAACAGCTCGACCCGGCCATGTAAACAGAGCCGTCTGTTTAACTGTCACCTGATACAGAGGTGAGCAGAACACTACCGGTGTATTACAGCTGTTTTAATCCCATCACTTGCTCAAAGTGCGAATGGCAACACAATGCACATCAGACCCACTTGTCTCTTACAGACACAGAAGCACATTCAGCAGAGAGGTCAACAGTCCAACAAGCTACAGCGGCTGCACCCTGAACCGCTGGAGTAAGTCACTTTGACAGAAACTCAGTTGAATGTGTGGGAATCATACTATGTTTACAGGAGCTATATTCCAATGACATATGCTGAATATGAACATATCCTGTCTTTCCTTTCCTGTCATTGACCTCTTCTCGTTGGAAATACTCTAGTGCTATAAAATCACTTTGTGCAAAAACAAATTGGCAAAATAACAAAACAAAAACATCTGTGCACACACAAAGGTTTGAGTCCTGTTCTATGAAGCCAGTTCACCAAAGCCAGGGAGTCTCCTGTTCTCTGGTTTAACGAACTAACTCTGAACCTCCAGAGCTGCTGATCAGCTCAGTAAACCACCCCAGAGACTCTCATCGGGCTGTGAGCGTGTTCACATAAAGCATCTGACCAATCACAAATAAGGACAAGTCTGCTGTCAGCAGAGCAGCACATTTTACAAACACAGCGAAAACTACAATATCAGAGAAATACGTAGACGTTAAACACATAGTTCAGGCTGGAAGTAAGTCTAAACTGCTGAATGCAGGAAGGAGAGCAGACTGTGGTGTGTTTCGATGAACAGATTTATAATACCACTGCTTCATGTAGAGCAGGTGTGGAGCGTGTGTGGAGCGTGTGTGGAGCGTGTGTGGAGCGTGTGTGGAGCGTGTGTGGAGCGTGTGTATTCTGTTCAGTTAATGTGCTGCTGAGATGTATTGTTATGGAGTGTATTAAGATGTTTTCGTCTTATTCTTTCACTGCAGCCCTGGTGGTGTGAAACACACTTGGGGCAAATAAATATAAGTATGTTTCCTTCCAAAATGTATAATCACCCACAGCATGCACACATGTAACCGCAGCAAAGTAACGCAAGGCTCCCAGCTACAAGAACAACACTGTCGTACGCGCTGTGACAGGTGACTTCCTGTGTTTTCATTGTTATTCTTCAGGTCGGGGGGCCAGCCAGCTCTCTCTAGGCAGAAGAGTGGTCTTTCTCTTTTTAGTCCAGGTTTGTTCCTTTGTTCAAAAAAGGGACAATTTAATCAAGTTAAGTTCAACTTGGGAAAAATAAAGTTCAATTAGTTCTCGATTGTAAAAAACACCAAACGAAGAAAGAAACCAAGAGAAGAGAGGCACTCATGGAGTTATTAAAGGCAGTCAGTGAATCCAGTCCGTGTTGGAATGCTGGGTGGAGGATGAGGACATGCTTCCGTTAGCTGCTGAGAGAGTGCATATATGGAGCAATAGCAGGATATGGATGAATATAATTGGAGGAAGGCTGTCAGTGGCGAATGAAATGAGCAGTTCAAACGAGGTGAAAGGCTTCTATCTGTCCTCTCTGCTCTCTGCAGAATAAATGTGAATGCAAGATAAGGGGAGGGAACTGAATTGTTGTGCGAGTTAGGAGCGAATCGGTGAGAAGATGGGCATGTCCAGGGGTGTGCACAGGTAATAAATCCAGTGCCGAAATCCTGGTTCTCACAACACCATAACAAAGCATCGAAGCAGCACATTCATTGATCAGATTACACACATGTAACTATATGCAGATCTCTTGTGCTCTAGATGAAGGAGTGATCATTTAAATCAGTCCATTTAAACACTCAGTGATTTATTACCAGCTATCCTTCCTGCATGAGTCTGTACTGTGTTTCTTTGAGTCTGGATTATGACTTTAATATTATCTAACGATCCATAAAGCGAGCTCTGGTTGCTCAGTAGCTGGTGCTTTTATCCCAGTTGATCTCTGATCATGAACATAAGCTCTTGTGGAGCCGGTTAGGTGGTCTAGCAGGTAAGAAGTGAACCCTGAAGTTACCTCAATAACTTCCTAGTACAGGGACCTGGACAGAGTGGACACCAGGTGTGAGGGTTTACTGTCGGATGTGGTTCGGAGGGCTTTTCACCATGACACAGGAAATGTGATCACAGCATTGATAAACATACAAAGAGAACACACTCATACACACTGAGCTTCTACTCTCACAGATCCATCAGCACTTTGAATCAGTGTCACTATCAATCATCAACAATAACATTCATGTCAACATGAATCATTTGTAAAGAAGTGATGATGTTGATGGAGGGTGCACACCTTCCCAACCGGATTCCTGTGTCAAGAGAGAGAAAGAGAGAGTTATGCGTTTTCAAAAAGCACTGTATCTACATGGATTACAATACACTGGTCAATGCCCAACTTCATTTATGCAAATATTTAATAACAAATAAAAAAGCAGATTCCATCATTCTCATGAAAAGCTCCCTCAATCAAGCAAATATTCTAAGAAGTGAGCGTGCCTTTCATCTCTGAGTCATACATACACTCAGTAGAACACGTGCTTTCACTTCATTCTTCAGCGTCATTAAATAATCATATTCCTGACCTCATTCTATTCTTCATGCTAAGAAAGAAAGTCAATCAAACAACATATTTTCTTTTGTCATAAGAAAAACGAAAATGAAAACCCGTTGACTGATTAGTTGTTGTTGACAGAATGAACATTACCAAAGTGCACCACAGTCATGTGTGTAAAGCCATGCAGGCGAGAAACACCTTCCACGAGTACCGGCTCTCCAGCCTGACAAACACTGGGGACGTGTTCCAGACGACCAACACGTTTCCAGATAAGGATCAGGATGTTTATCGTCATCGTACGAACACACATCGAAATGAAGTTGGCGACTCATCAGTCAGTACAGCAGCAGGTAAAAAGTGTATAAAAACATGAAGACAAGACGATTTAAAACAAGACATGAAATAAATATACACAAGATAAAACCAGATAAAGCACAGGCATCAATGGCTCCAAAGTGAAACGTGTGCTTCGTTAAAGTGACGTGTTATTGACTGTTTGTTTCAGCACTGTCCGGTGTGAGCTGGGTGGGTGGTGGGTGGGGGCGATGGAGGAAACCGCTCTGGGGAAGAAGCTGTTCCTCAGCAGTTAGTCTGGGTTTTGATGTTCCTGTGATGTCTGTCCAGATGTTTCTGGCCTTCTTCTGGAGACGGCCAGCATACACAGCGTCCAGGTCAGGCAGGGTAACTCCCACAATGCTCTGTGCTGTTCTAACACCCGGGCCAGGTCCCTCCTGTTCTCTGCTGTGCAGCTGGCGTACCACACAGTAAAGCACTGACACAGGATGCTTTCAATCACACTTCTGTAGAAGTTAACCAGAAGTGCAGGGGGCAGGCAGCTTGTTTGAGCTTCCTCAGGAAGAAGAGCCTCTGCCAGGTGTGATGTGTTCAGGGACCAGGTGAGGTCTTTAGTGATGTGGAGCCCCAGGAATTTGATGCTGTCCAAATGAGCAAGAGACTTCCAAATGAATCAGGAAATCAGCTCTACTAGATCTGCTAGGAACGCAGTAAGTTTGATATGGCGAGGGCCATCAATATCTTCGTTATTTGTCAGAGCAAATAAGTCTGCACACAACCGACTCAATGGTCTCTAGTTCTTGTCACACAGATATCATTTTTTAAGCCAACAAAGTGAGTACAGCCCCCCACAGCTTGCTAATCAACTCCTCTTTCTACAGTCATTTAGGACATCAACTACATCTTGCCACGATGTCTGTCCATACAGTGTATGAGGCGAGTCTGACCATTCTTCTTCTCTTCTACGTTAAGCAGAATGTGGAAGCAGCTACTCTCATGCTGTGATCCCATGAAGATCTACCAGTTGTCTTTGAGTGCCTGAGTATGTCCTCAATTGCATGTGGATCCACTTCAATTCTTCATCATCTCAGTGTCTATGAGCTCTGTTCTAATCACACGAGTAGAACAACCAGCACTACGGGGGAGGTCTCAAAGCTCACTTTGTAGTTCTGGTTGATGTTTGTGCTACAGCAAGTGGTAAGTAGGACTGAAACTCAGGACTTTCACCCAGAAGACAGCTGTTCATGTCCCATCTGAAGCTAAAGTCAACGTTGACTTATTTTGTCACATCAGACACATTAGTCATGTGACTCCTTAATACTGTTAGTACTGTGAGTCATTAGAGTTTCTACTTATGTGAGTCGTTAACGTCAACCGCACTCTCTCCTAACCCAACCGCACTCGTGTGGGCCTGGAGAGCAGCGGGCAGTGGAGCAGGGCGCAGCGGCAAGCAGCGGAGAGGAAATGGATCCACAGACTGGGTACTATAGACCCTCACGGGCTGAATGAAAAATATCAACTCCCAGTCTGTTTTTATTGGAGCCTCGCCTGCCATCCCTTTGTCCCTTCTCTCACCCCCATTACATCTCCACCATGGTATTTATCTTATGTTACATACATGTTTATTTATTGATTTATTTATATTTTTTATATTTTCATATATTTATACTGGTCTTTCAAGTGTGGTTTTACTATATTATGCATGTTTTTATTCACCCGTTTAACTATTTTAATTGTGTATTAATGTTAAATTATTTATTTATATATTTTAAATCTTCCCATGTTGGAGATGCACCCTATGTCCTTCCCTCCCCCCACAGGCAGACGAGGCCCATTTTTTAGACTCCCAACCGTGTGGCTGAAGTTGGATAGGGTTATTTGGCATAATTTTATACATTTTTCCATTTTTGTATGTTTTTACATTTTAAAGCACTTAGCACTTAATTTATTTAAATTTCTTTTAAAAAAAAAAGCACTTATTACTTATTTATTTTTTTAAAAGCACTTATCTATTTATTTATCTTTTTAAAGTTTTAGATGTGTGTGTGTGTGTATATACATTTATTATATGTTAAATTATCTTTTTATATTTATATATTTATTGTGCCTTTTAACCTCCCTTCCCCTTTTAGCATCTCCTCTCCGTCTGTCCCGCTGGCGGTTGCTCTGCTGTCAGGCTGTTTTTAATAAAATTGTTTAATTGCTTTTTATTTCTTAGGGTCTTTATTAAATCCTTTTTTAAAGCACAGCCCCCTTGTGCCAGTGCCCCTCGTGGCCCTCTTAGGAGGGCCCCTCATCCAATCAAACCTAACCCAACCGCACTCTCTCCTAACCCTAACCCAACCGCACTCTCTCCTAACCCAACCGCACTCTCCCCTAACCCAACCGCACTCTCTCTTAACCCTAACCCAACCGCACTCTCTCCTAACCCAACCGCACTCTCTCCTAACCCTAACCCAACCGCACTCTCCCCTAACCCAACCGCACTCTCTCCTAACCCAACCGCACTCTCTCTTAACCCTAACCCAACCGCACTCTCCTAACCTAACCGCGCCCTCTCCTAACCCAACCGCACTCTCCCCTAACCCAACCGCACTCTCTCCTAACCCAACCGCACTCTCTCCTAACCCAACCGCACTCTCCCCTAACCCAACCGCACTCTCTCCTAACCCAACCGCACTCTCCCCTAACCCAACCGCACTCTCCTAACCCCACCGCACTCTCTCCTAACCCAACCGCACTCTCTCCTAACCCTAACCCAACCGCACTCTCCCCTAACCCAACCGCACTCGTGTGGGCCTGGAGAGCAGCGGGCAGTGGAGCAGGGCGCAGCGGCAAGCAGCGGAGAGGAAATGGATCCACAGACTGGGTACTATAGACCCTCACGGGCTGAATGAAAAATATCAACTCCCAGTCTGTTTTTATTGGAGCCTCGCCTGCCATCCCTTTGTCCCTTCTCTCACCCCCATTACATCTCCACCATGGTATTTATCTTATGTTACATACATGTTTATTTATTGATTTATTTATATTTTTTATATTTTCATATATTTATACTGGTCTTTCACGTGTGGTTTTACTATATTATGCATGTTTTTATTCACCGGTTTAACTATTTTAATTGTGTATTAATGTTAAATTATTTATTTATATATTTTAAATCTTCCCATGTTGGAGATGCACCCTATGTCCTTCCCTCCCCCCACAGGCAGACGAGGCCCATTTTTTAGACTCCCAACCGTGTGGCTGAAGTTGGATAGGGTTATTTGGCATAATTTTATACATTTTTCCATTTTTGTATGTTTTTACATTTTAAAGCACTTAGCACTTAATTTATTTAAATTTCTTTTTTTTTAAAAAGCACTTATTACTTATTTATTTTTTTAAAAGCACTTATCTATTTATTTATATTTTTAAAGTTTTAGATGTGTGTGTGTGTGTATATACATTTATTATATGTTAAATTATCTTTTTATATTTATATATTTATTGTGCCTTTTAACCTCCCTTCCCCTTTTAGCATCTCCTCTCCGTCTGTCCCGCTGGCGGTTGCTCTGCTGTCAGGCTGTTTTTAATAAAATTGTTTAATTGCTTTTTATTTCTTAGGGTCTTTATTAAATCCTTTTTTAAAGGACAGCCCCCTTGTGCCAGTGCCCCTCGTGGCCCTCTTAGGAGGGCCCCTCATCCAATCAAACCTAACCCAACCGCACTCTCTCCTAACCCTAACCCAACCGCACTCTCTCCTAACCCAACCGCACTCTCCCCTAACCCAACCGCACTCTCTCTTAACCCTAACCCAACCGCACTCTCTCCTAACCCAACCGCACTCTCTCCTAACCCTAACCCAACCGCACTCTCCCCTAACCCAACCGCACTCTCTCCTAACCCAACCGCACTCTCTCTTAACCCAACCGCACTCTCCTAACCGCGCCCTCTCCTAACCCAACCGCACTCTCCCCTAACCCAACCGCACTCTCTCCTAACCCAACCGCACTCTCTCCTAACCCAACCGCACTCTCCCCTAACCCAACCGCACTCTCTCCTAACCCAACCGCACTCTCCCCTAACCCAACCGCACTCTCCTAACCCCACCGCACTCTCTCCTAACCCAACCGCACTCTCTCCTAACCCTAACCCAACCGCACTCTCCCCTAACCCAACCGCACTCTCTCCTAACCCAACCGCACTCTCTCCTAACCCTAACCCAACCGCATTCTCTCCTAACCCAACCGCACTCTCCCCTAACCCAACCGCACTCTCTCTGAACCCTAACCCAACCGCACTCTCCTAACCTAACCGCGCCCTCTCCTAACCCTAACCCAACCGCACTCTCCCCTAACCCAACCGCACTCTCTCCTAACCCAACCGCACTCTCTCCTAACCCAACCGCACTCTCCCCTAACCCAACCGCACTCTCTCCTAACCCAACCGCACTCTCCCCTAACCCAACCGCACTCTCCTAACCTAACCGCGCCCTCTCCTAACCCTAACCCAACCGCACTCTCTCCTAACCCCACCGCACTCTCTCCTAACCCAACCGCACTCTCTCCTAACCCAACCGCACTCTCTCCTAACCCAACCGCACTCTCCCCTAACCCAACCGCACTCTCCTAACCCCACCGCACTCTCTCCTAACCCAACCGCACTCTCCCCTAACCCAACCGCACTCTCTCCTAACCCAACCTCACTCTCTCCTAACCCTAACCCAACCGCACTCTCTCCTAACCCAACCGCACTCTCTCCTAACCCAACCGCACTCTCCCCTAACCCAACCACACTCTCCCCTAACCCAACCGCACTCTCTCCTAACCCAACCGCACTCTCTCCTAACCCAACCGCACTCTCTCCTAACCCAACCGCACTCTCCCCTAACCCAACCGCACTCTCTCCTAACACAACGCACTCTCTCCTAACCCAACCGCACTCTCCCCTAACCCAACCGCACTCTCTCCTAACCCAACCGCACTCTCTCCTAACCCAACCGCACTCTCTCCTAACCCAACCGCACTCTCCCCTAACCCAACCGCACTCTCTCCTAACCCAACCGCACTCTCCCCTAACCCAACCGCACTCTCCTAACCCCACCGCACTCTCTCCTAACCCAACCGCACTCTCTCCTAACCCTAACCCAACCGCACTCTCCCCTGACCCAACCGCACTCTCTCCTAACCCAACCGCACTCTCTCCTAACCCTAACCCAACCGCATTCTCTCCTAACCCAACCGCACTCTCCCCTAACCCAACCGCACTCTCTCCTAACCCTAACCCAACCGCGTTCTCTCCTAACCCAACCGCACTCTCCCCTAACCCAACCGCACTCTCTCTTAACCCTAACCCAACCGCACTCTCCTAACCTAACCGCGCGCTCTCCTAACCCTAACCCAACCGCACTCTCCCCTAACCCAACCGCACTCTCTCCTAACCCAACCGCACTCTCTCCTAACTCTAACCCAACCGCATTCTCTCCTAACCCAACCGCACTCTCCCCTAACCCAACCGCACTCTCTCTTAACCCTAACCCAACCGCACTCTCTGTCAAGAAGAGTTGACCCCTCAGAGCTGCCTCGGTAACATGTGAGCACATTCAAGGGAGAATCAGGATATAAAAGCACAAAGCATATACTCAGATTAAAGTGTAATCAAAAGATAAAGTGTATGAATTATAGGACAAAATGTTTAATCAATAAGTAACGAATGTTTAAAATGCATAGAGTGATTTAACTATTGTAATAAGTGATTAACAAATGTTCTGTGTGACTGGAGCTGAGATAGGAATGTATTAGTCAGAATGAGTCAGAATGACATTGCAAAATCAGTGGCAGATGTTATGGGTGGGGTTAAGAGGAGAGTGTTGCAACATATTGCAAGAGATGAATCAGAGGCAGGAAGCCTGGACTTATATGGACTTGTTCAAGAACCCAACGACCTCTCCAGAGGGAGGGGGGGATGAGCTCATGTATTGAACAAGGGGGGCTGATTAAGCCCGAATGAGGAATATAAGGAGACGTTTGCATGCAGCAAGCTGGGATTTCTACACGAGCGCCGTCCAAGTGCGCTGCGGAGGAGATACGGACGATCGCAACTGATGTATTGAGGACTTCGTCTCTGTTCACGGAAAGAAAGACCGCTGTTCGTGGACAATAAGATTTAAAGACGGAGGTTTTCCTCTCCCCACTGCTCGACTCTTAACATCTGGACAACGGAGAAGACGTAGCAGCCCGAGAAAGACTTTGTACTGAGTTTTGAGGACTGTTGAACGGGCTCCGTTGCAGAGCGGGAGGACCGAGGGTCTGGCCAGACCCTCGCTCCTAAACAACTCCAAAAGAACCTTTTCATCGCACCATTGAACATCCAGCTCCAGCCGAGCCGTCTCGGCGACTAAAACTAATGAGTATAATCGAAGAAGAAAATTAAGTGACTGATTGAGTGTAGTGACATTTTATGTGAGCTGTAGCTTTAACCCTTGCAAACTAACCAAATATAACCTGCAATAAATATCTAATCTGCATTTAAAGTAAAATTCTCAAAGTGCATTCATTTGCTCGAGTAGTAAGAAGTTCCTCGTGGTAGTAAAAAGTTAAAGCCATTGTATATCTAACAACTGAGTTCTGAAAGGTTATCCTAGAGACCGAATCCACTTAACAATCCCTTACGGTTTTAGAAAGAATTAATCCTAGCCGTTAAAACCTAACCTGGCATTTACCAAGAGCACGGATCCATAAGAGGGAAGCTGCCATAACCGACGCGACTGGTGGGAGCGCCCGGGGCCAGGACTGGTCTCTCGGCCGAGTGCGCTCAGACCGGAGGAAGCAGGGTAGACGTTGGGAGTAACGGCAGTTAGCGAGCCAGGCGAGTTCCCTCGCCAGAACACCAGCTCGACAATCTTTTAATAGAGAGCTGAGTCAGTAAGTAGCCCCGTATCGGGCCAGAAGTACCCCAGGATCTAACACGTGGCGCCCAACGTGGGGCTCGACGGAAAAGGAGTACGTTGAGTCTAAAAGAAGAACCCCGGCAGCCAAGAGAGGCTGTCGTTCGTGTACGAAAAGACCTGAGGTGAGGCGTTGGGGTAGAAAGCAAAGCTGCCCAAGCCTCGAAGAAGTCCGATTGCGAGACATCCACGAATCGAAGCTGTGTGTGGTACTTACAAGCCAACACAGGAGAAGCCGCAGGCGACGGGGAGCATCGACCAGACTCGTAGACCTGTAGAGAGACCAGAGCCTGATCCCATCCCTTCCTCAACGCGCGACGAGAGGCTTTGGGAGGAAGGCAACTCGAGACAACAAAGACACAGACAAAGTCCAAGATGGAAACATCGCCTGAGGGACCCGATGGCAACGAAGGCAGCCTGCAGACGACGACGACGGCTCAGCAGGACGTGCCAGCGACATCGACCCCGAACCAGGCAGCAGACGACAACACGGACCAGCAGACGGACGACGCTGGACCACGAGGAGCGGCATCGGAAGAACCGACACCGGCTCCAGGAGGCAGAGGCAACGTCCCACATCAGATCATCCTGAATGGAAGAGGATGGGCCACCTGGGACGATTCTGTTAAACAACACCTAATCGAGCTGCATGAAGATGCAGACAAGGAGAAGGTGGGAAAAAAAGTAGAAGAGTTTTGCACAAGCAAGGGGGGTTATCTTGCTCCCCTCACCCATAAGTCCGGAATGGTGGCGGCAGTGGTAGGGTGTGAAGGACCCCCCTCAGGCAAACAGAAAGTGGGAGAGTGGCTACAATGGTGGCTAGTAGTAATGAAGGTTATTAAAGGAAAAATAGTCACCATAATTAGCCCGTCAAAAGAATATGACTCGGTCGTGAAGATGCTGGCCGCAGAGACCGGAGCGGGGGCAGTGACTATAAAGCAGAAAGTAAAAGCCACCTCCCGCTATAAAGAAAATAAAAAAGAGCAAGACGCAATAGCGGCATACATAGCCAAAAACCCAAGTTATACTGAGGGGAACGGCGACGATCAGGTCAGCACCCACAGCACCGAGGTCTCCGTGCACTCCCAGTCAGAGGAGTCCACGGGGTCCGAAAGAGAGAAAGACCAGGACAGCAGCGACAACGAGGAGATCTCGGAGGAAGAAGAAGTGAGGGAGGACTCGACGCTGAACAGAAGCGATGCGTACCAACTGCTCCCGCCCTCCATGCAATCCGGGACTCCCGCTGCAGTACGCAAGGTCCTGCAGGACTACAACGGCCCAGTGCCGGGGAGGCACAAGAAAGCTCAGGGTAAGACAAGACACGTTCGCTCCCCGAGCCCAGAAGAGCATCTTCCAAAATTGAAAAAGATGCCCGAAGGGACCAAAAAATATGCGAACCAGACAGGTTTAACCGCATATAACCACTACGGAGAGCCTTGGGACATAGACAGCCATGGACTGGTTGTCTTAACCAACTCAAATCTAAAGCCTCATATCTCTCGGTTCAGAAAAAGACTGATAAAAGAAGCAGGCAAACCCTACCAAGAAGAACTTGAGGGGCGCCTCCAGGGATATAGACAGGACCAGCCATCGGTGGTGGTTACGAGCGGCGGAACATCAAGCCATTATGCGGTGCTACACGTACCGATCGAAGGATATGAGGATGGCGAAGACCAGGCCGCCTATCGGAACAACATAGAGGAGGCATTAGAAAAAGGTGTCACCCGAGCAAGCGAGTTGTCCTTCAAAAGAGTCGTTATAAGTAACGACGGGGCCAGGTCCGGCAACCTACCCTGGGAGGTAGCAGAAGAAGCGGCTATGAGGATTATGCGCCTCCTGACGAAAGCTCCCCACGGTTGGAGCAATATCCAGGAGTTGGTGCTAGTCACCTCGGCGGCCCAATACCACGAGAGAAAAGAGAAAATACTGAGACCCCTCTACAAGACTGAGGGGCCAAACAACTGGAGGGCAGGACAGCCAAAATATGAGGACGAAAACGCCCCAGCTGTAAAAGCAGTTCTGCCACGGCTCCCGTCATCAGCAGCATTAAAGAAAGAAGCGGCAGAACTAAGGGGCTACCAGGAATCGACACCCGGTCCCTCGAGACGAGAAGAGCGGCGTCCACAGGTCATCTCAAGCCAGGAGAAACCTCCAAAGATTAAAGAAGCTCCGATCCCCTCTCCCCGGACAGTAGCGGTGCAGACAGTGGTGGAAACCCCCGTGCCAAACAGGTCACCGAGTGGGATCACCAGCCCAGCAGAGTCCACCGGCTTGCAGAGAATGCACTACGCGGGAGGAGGAGGAGAAGAGTCCATCATAAGGTTCCTAAGTCCAGGCGGACTCAGGAAAAGTCCCAGAGCTCCAGAGAGAACGCCAGAACCAGCTCAGCCGGCCTCACCGTCCGCAGAACCAGAGAGGGAGGAGGAGGAAGACGCCGCAGCTGTAAGTTCAGACGAAGAAAACACGGGGCCAAGCCTGACTTCAATCGAGTACGAGCCTCCGGGAGGACTGACAGACCTGAAGAGGGGAAGCAGAAAAGGCAAGAAGAACGCGCTGCCCCTCGTTTCAGTGTACACAGCTTCGCAGAGACTCGCCAGGGACGAACGATACGGGCCCATGACCACCAAAGACGGAAGAAAAGCCTATGTTCCAGAGGTCGATCAAACAGGTTATGATGTTCCAGAAATATGGATGCACGACCTCGAGGGAATGAAAGGAACAATGGTCTACGCAACAAAAGGAGAATGGGCGAATTTTCTGATGACCCCAACCTACGGCTCCCTCGCAAAAGCCGTGGAGCTAACGAGTAACTTTCGCACGGGCTTTGTGGCGATCGTGTACGACGTCATGTTGCGACGCCTGAAGAAAGCAGCCTACAAGCTGGCCACGGAGGAAGAAAAAGCGCTGAGGCAAGACATCTCGGACAGCGAAGACGAACCGCCACCTCCAGGTCAGGGCCTCGCACGAAGCAGATGCCCCACCACCGCGGAAGAAAATGACTGCATAACAAAGATGCAGGCTTCCACCCAGAGCTTTGGTGAGTTCAAAAAGATCAAGGCGATGGTGGCCAACCGAGACCCAAAAGAATCAGTGCAAGAATATCTGACGCAGAAATGGCTTATGGTAAAAGCCAGCTCCACAAACGATGAGGCGAAAAGATTGTGGCTGGCCCATGTGACGGACCAACCGATGGGTCCCGAAGAAACCGCGGAACAGCACTACCGAAGATTAGTGCTGGAAGACTGCGAAGACGAGGAGTCACACATTGACAAGGCAAGAAAAAGCTTAGAAAAAGGGCAAACTCTCACCCAGGCGTGGTACGCCTTGCGACAGGCGATCCCGCCAGACAGAAGTGTCCAAGCCCTTAGGAAGCTGACAAAGGGCCTAATGAATGACATCGATTTCGTGACCCTAAACATCAACAAAAGTACCACAGAACAAATCCAAGAAACAGTAAGAAAGTGGGATTTGAAGAAAAAACATGTGGAAGAGAAAAGAGAAAAAGGAAACCAGCCGAAGCCGCCGGCTCCCAGGCCCTCGTATGACAACGCGAGGCCCACTGAGGGACCCGGCCCTTCACAGACACCAAGAAGGCAGCCAGGAGGATTCCAGAGGGGTCCGCAAGGCTACCAAGGCTACCAGCGTGAGCCCGGATTCCAGAGGGGTCCACAAGGCTACCAAGGCTACCAGAGAGAGCCAGGAGCCCAGAGGGGTCCGCAAGGCAACCAAAGGGAGCAGGGTGCTCAAAGGCAAGAAGGATTCCAGAGGCAGGGTGTTTACCACAGGACACCGCCGGATCAACAACAGGAGGGGCCACGGCCCCCACCAGCCAACAAGAGCAGTTTTCTCTCTACCGAGGATTACAACAAGCTGACAACAGAGCAGAAACAGGCCCTTCGTGTTTCCCGCATGGAAGCTGGGAGCGAAGGGCAGAGAAAGTAATGGCTAAGCGGGCGCGGGTCACAGTGAATCATGCCTATTGGGTGGGGGACGACATATACACCGACGTGGATGGAATCCCCTATCAGGTAGATACTGGTGCAGAAGTGTCGATGACCCGCAAATGCCTTGAAACAAAAGGACACCTGACTGTTCAACTAGCCGACGGAACCATCAAAAAGATTCCGTTTGGCGTCTGGAAAGGAGTTGTATGGGCTCTAGGACCCTACAATTTAATGACAATAACAGACCTAAAAGAGCTGCATAGCAGCCCAGAGAATCGAACCCCAATACAGAAGCGACTCAAAATCCTAGGGGCAAAACTAATCCAAATGGGATCGTTATCACAGGAGTGGTACAAACCAGTGGACATTCCAGAAGTGACCAGGCAACAAATCGAAGACAGCGACCTTTCCCCGGAGGGAAAAGAAACGCTAAAAGACATACTTTCCAAAGCCGGAGTGGCTAGATTCAAAAATGACTGTGGAGACATGGGTGCGAAGTACACCCACACCATAGAAGGGGGTGTACACCCGCCTGTCCGCCAATACCCCCTGAATCCAGGGGCAGTTGCAGAAATGGACCTGATAGTCACGGAGCTCAGCGAACTAGGAGTGGTGCGCGAGGAGCCAAATCCCATCACCAACAGCCCAATACAGGCAGTCAAAAAGCCTGAGTCATCGGGAGGAGGATGGAGACCTGTTATCAACTTCAAGGCCCTCAACCGCAGGACTGTCGCCAACCGAGCCAGCCTGATCAACCCCCAAGGGACGCTGAAAACACTAAGACTAAAGAGGTACAAATCCTGCATAGATCTGGCAAACGGATTTTTCTCGTTGAGGCTAGCCAAAGCCTCCCAAGGCAAGACAGCGTTCACCCACAAAGGTAAAGCGTACGTCTGGGAACGGCTACCGCAAGGCTACAAAAACTCTCCGAATGTTTTCCAGTCGGCCGTAATGGACATACTTGATGGCCTAGAGACAACAATCTACATCGATGATGTATTCATTGCAGATGACACCGAAGAAGAACATCTGAAAAAATTGAGAAAAGTCACAGAACGACTAACAGCGGCAGGCTTGAAATTAAATCTGAAAAAATGCCAATTTGGACGATTCCAAGTGAACTACCTGGGGTTCCAGGTCTCCAACGACCTGGGACTCTCAGACGGATTCCGGGAAAAAGTGGAGCAGATCGACCCGCCAACCTCGCTGAACGAACTACAGAAGGTGCTGGGGCTCTGCAACTACGTTAGGGACCATGTCCCTAGCTACCAGAAGTATGCAAGACTGTATGTAAAACTACGAAAAGAAAAGCCAGAAGATGCCCACAAGAAGTGGGAATGGACCGCAACGGATCAAAACAGTTTGGAAAACCTGCGGACAGCCATTAAAGAAGCTTTGCGGCTGGAGCCACGAAGCCTTACAACAAAGCTGGTGGCAGAGGTCAGTTGCAACGACGACGACGCAGTGGTAAAAGTGTGCAACGAGGGCGGGGGAATAGTCACTTTGTGGAGCTACACCCTGTCCTCCGTGGAAAAGAAATATCCAGCAGAAGAGAAGGAGTTGGCAGTTCTGGCAAGGTATTGGAGCACCCTGAAAGACCTTGCTCAAGGGCAGGGCATCAGGGTCCTCACGCAAAGCCAGGTCCATCGATTCCTAAGAAAAGCCACGGTAGAGAGCACGAAGGCGACGAACGCGAGGTGGGGACGTTGGGAAGACATCCTGCTGGACCCAGACCTCGAAATCGGCCCTGCACAACCCGTGAGTAAGAAAAAGACGACTCAGGGCGAGAAGCCATCCGAACCGATAGAGTGGACTCTATACACCGACGGCTCGCGAAAAGGACAAGACGACAAAGCCTACTGGGGCTTCATTCTCAAGCACCAGGAGAAGGAGCGCTTCAGACAACGAGGCCAAGTCCCCGGCAGTGCCCAGACCGGGGAGGTGACAGCGATACTGGAAGGTTTGCTCGAGTTGGAGCGAAGAAAGGTGAAAAGAGCTAGAGTCATAACTGATAGTTATTACTGTGCTCAGGCCCTTAACGAAGACCTGTCCATATGGGAAGAAAATGGTTTTGAGAGTGCTAAAAACAAGAAAGTAGCTCACGAAAACCTATGGAGAAAAATAGCCGAATTGCGGCTAACAATGGAGCTCGAAGTGGTGCACCAGAAGGCCCACACGCGAGCAGGAACTCATTGGCAAGGAAACGAAGAAGTGGATCGTTTCGTCCAGATGAGACAAATTGTCTTTGTTGGGATCGAGAAGTGGGAAGATTTGCCCAAAGGACGGGTAGTCCCAGAAGAGAACGTGAAGGAGGTGGTGCAAGCAGTGCATGGAGCACTTGGACATGCAGGCACCGTTCCAACGCGAAGGGAACTGGAAAAGCAGCGACTCTGGATTCCTGAAAAAGAAGTCCGCAGAATCCTTCAAGACTGTGAGTTGTGTGGTCGATACAACGCAGGAAGGAGAGGACAAAGAGTGGGAGGACTCACCATTAAAAGTACCGTACCCTGGGGTTCTATCTGCATGGATGTGGCAGGACCCTTAGGGGTACCGGGTAAAAGTGGAGAAAAGTACCTGTTGGTGCTAGTGGACTCCATGTCAGGGTATGTAACCACAAAAGCAGTAAGAAAAGCTAATGGCAACAGTGTTGTTAGCATGCTGGACCAAGTCTGTGGCTACTTAGGGTTGCCTAAAGAGCTCAGGACCGACAACGGAACGCATTTTCGCAACGCAAAAGTGGACCAGTGGTGCCAACAGCATGGGGTAATGAGGATCTACTCTCCCCCATACACCCCCCAGGCCAACGGGGTGGTGGAAAGGACCATTGGCTTGGTGAAAAGTTGGATTGGGAAAAATGCCAACTCGAGAGAATGGAGCACTAAGACCCTGGAAATCGCCAAAACCCTGAACGACCGCTACCGAAGTGACAGGCCCTCCCCTGCGGAGGAGCTGATGCGCCGCCCCTTCACATCACAGGAAGTGGGGCGGGGCTCAGAAGATAAAGAGCCCAAGCTTGAGCAAAAGGTGCCACTTCGAGTAGGACAGCGCGTCTGGATCAAGGCTCAGGTCGGTGCTTCTAACTCTGCAGTCAAAGCCAAGTACGATAAATCAGACATAGTTGTCAAGATATTGGACAGTAATACTGTTCAACTCAAGAAGAAAGGAATCCAAGGAGTAGGGCAGCTGAAGCCAGTTCTGTACTAGGAGAAAACCAGGAACTCAAGAATGGCCACTAACATACAAGCTTTACCACCCTTTGTCAGAGTGGCCAATGTCAAAGGGGTGGTTAACATGAGAAGGAGTACTACGGGGCTCTGGGCAGGAAGAGCCCTGAAGAAGTTGGAGTATGCAAAGAAAGGATTTCTCTCAGAAGAGAATGAAGTATTGACATGGAGAGAAATCAAGAATGATTGTGTGGTCTGCCTGCTGCCGACCACCCTTGACCTCACATGGCAGGGACCCGGAAACAAGAAACCACACCGGGTCACAGGACGAAGAAAAGAATTTAACCGTATGACCCACAAACCAGTGAAGGTTTTGGATGCATATGTGTGCGGTTTTTGTCGTATAGCGATATCACCACGGTTGCACTTCGTCATCCAGTGGGATCTGCGGGGGACGAAGCTGAACCTTAAGGACTGTGTCTGCCAATGGGATGGACACAGGCTGCACCTCTGTGCGTCTTGCTCAGTACTCCAGCAGAATGGACTGCTGGTGCAAGCTGGAGCAGCCGACGGATGGCAGGTGAGAAAGTTTCTTCAGCCAATACAAACCCTGGCACCCGCCTCATGGGAAGGTGAGGGTGCTGCCGCTCCTGTTGATCTATCACACGAGGAGACTGGAGGACCCTCGGCACCATCTATGGGCCTACTCGACGGAGACCCACAAGAAGCAAGTGGAAACCGGAATGCTGGCCCCACGGGATCTTGGAGGGAGTTGATGCAAAGGAACTGGCCATACAGCCCAGCTCAGGCCGAAGTTACCAACCCGCCCCTGGCTTCCGTACAGATCCCAGCGGCCTTCAGGGTCTTTCGCAGCCCTGATGACCCAGGGTACACAGCCACCGCAGCAAACTTACCCGATTGCCGCTTAGAAATGGCGACAAGAGAGGGGTGGCTGGGGCCCTGGGAATTGACAACCTGGCGCCTGTTAATCGAAGATGTGTATTGTGATCCAAATGTGCCAATTCATGAGCTGGACCCAGTGCCAACAGAGGCTGGTGCTCGCGGCACGAATCTCCGGTATAGCATCACGGATCTGGACGCCTTCCACCACACCGGTGCCCGGACCAAGGAAAAGAGTACGATTTTCACGATCACCCCAGAGGGGTGGCGGAGAGACGGTGTTATGCAACTACCGGGCTCTTGGGCTGCCAGAGCAGCAACGCCTACATGGGAGGCCCGCACAATGCGCGTCATGGTGACGCTGAGAACCGTGATGGTTCCATTCGACGGTGTGTACTCCGTTGGGGTGGAGCTGACCAGAGCGGATGAGGAGGTGCCTCCTCCAAACCCACGCGCAGACGCAAAAGGTTTGACCGCTTGGGCACGGAAGTCATTTCGCAAACTGCAGCGTGGTGGAAAGCCACGCAGCAGCAGCGCTTAAAAAGCATAGTTGCTAAAAAAACGGCACTTGATTGTCGACATGTCGCTGCCAAACCAACCAAACAAAGATTGCCGGGAACTAAAAAGAGTCTCTCCGTCTCGCCGAGAGCGACCAAAGCCATATCTGCAATTGCCAAACGAAAGAGTCTATTTGCACAGACCCCTACGCAATTTTGCCTACCGAAGAGGACTCTGTGGATCCGGCGCTTATTTCTGCAGCAATGGCGAATATGAGCGCTCCCCGGACCTGACTGAACCCGGGAAGGTGTCTTTGCTGACTAATTTTCGCACTGGATGGCAACTCCAGTATGACAGAGCAAGGGTCCGGTGGACCCATCAATGGCTGCTGCAGCCAGTCCTCTGTTGTCCTGACCTGTCCCCCTGGATCCTGAATACCGCTTTCATCGCTGTAAAAGGTATACTGCTGAAGTTGCGGTGGGGTCCTAACTATGCTGATTATTTGCAAGACGCATATGTTGATCTTTGGATAGGTGAGAATTTGATCTGGACCACCAGCCCGGTCATGCAGAGCCTCATAGCGCTCCACGTGCAAAACAGCGAGCGCTGTGTAATTGAGAACCAAGACATGCCGTTGCGTACGGTGTGTTACCACCTGCCAAGCCTCGGCCCACCGAACCCGGACCCGGGCCTGCGCATGAGGGATTTGCCTCCGACCAGATCGCGGAGTTGGATGCACACACAGGTGAATCGTTCAGATATGTGGGCTAGGGTGACGGAGCTCCAGATGGACGACGGTCAGCCATTATACGCAGCTCTCGCTCAAGTCCGGAACCTTGTCAGCCTGGAGGAACGGTTGCCGTACGCATGGCTTGCGTTACATTCTGATGTGCAAGGTGACTGCGTTGGACCCCTCCCACGCTCCTCCTCGTTGGTCGTCACCTATTACAAGTGGGTGTGGAGGGGGCTGGACTTCGGCATTGGCCAACACCCATCGGTTCTATATCACCAGCTCATGAAGGGCAGGATTGTTCAGTACGATCCTGACTCTCCCCCGCGCCTCAGCTCCAGCTGCCCCGCTCCACTTCCGGAAGTGATACCGGCTATCACACTGCAGAATCCGGGACCATGGATCTCCCACTTCTACATGGGAGGGTTCATGAATTTAGGCGATCCTCAACCTTTACCCCCGTCTCATTAAGACGCCCCGGCAAGCGACTGGACCAATCAAGTGAACGACCACGGAACGGAAAACGACTATGGCTTTGCTTAATGGCTAAAGTAGTAGCAGTACTAACAGGACTATGCCTTGTCCTGGCTATACTGTACTACTATGGTAGTATCCCATGGGCCCTCACTCATGTAAAGGTGTCCTACACTACCACAAAGAAGTTCGACCAGACATGCTGGACGGTCGACTCTGGAACGATCGTTCTCTCCCAACTCGCTGGACAGAAGAGCACCTCGCCCCGGTTGGACCTTGAGGTTGGGTCTAATGCAACCGGTCAAGTCCAAGAAGGGGGTGGGACGGCTCCGAACCTGACAGCTACCATCATCGCGTGGATGACTATCTGGGAACAGAAAATCAACAATTCAAGAATCAACGACACGGGTGAAGAAACAGACTGGGCAGGCGACTTCCAGAAGGTAATAGAGAATTCGACATGGAGGGTAGATGAAGTATCTACGCTGGGAGCGGAGATGAAGATTACGGTAATAATGAAGAAAGCAGAAGAAGAAAAACGGGCACAGTGTAATTGGATCTACCCCGAAAACGGTGTCCCAGGCTGGTACTGTTCATGGGCATGTGTCTCATGGGCAGAGCAAGGGAACGAGGGATACTGGAAACCCGAGGTAACCTATGCAGCGAGCCACCGCAATGATACGTGTTTGATGATTTTACCGGCAGAAGGAATGTTCTGGGGACACTACAATCTCACCTGTGAGGCCACACCACCACGACGTAAACCACGGCGGGTGAAAGTTAAAGTGAGGCCAGTGAGGCCACTAGGTAACACCACCAACTGCCAGCAGAACAACATTACCAGCCGAGCTGTGAATGTCACGCAGGTGGAAGAGGAAGAAGAAGACGAAGTACAACCTACGGCTCCAGAGGACAAAGAAGGGCAGCCGCCGCCACCACGATTCACGTCGAGTGACAGTCTTCGGAGAAATAGGAGCAGGAAATGGACGCAGCATTGTAAAACAAACAAGCTCCCTCTCCTAGATAGGTGCTTCTGGAATGTGTTCTTTTATTGCGAAGGTCAGAATTACTTCGTAATAACTCCGGTTAACAAACCACAGTATCAGGCTCATAAGTACATCTATCTACCCGAACCTAATGCCCGGCACGAGGCCTGGCTCAACAACACCCTGCCGTGGATATGGATAACCGAGCTAAAGCACTTTAAAGGGGCCTTCACGGAGGGATACTCCAGAGCCAGCCACGGCCTTTTGGGACCACGGACAACCGACATGTATGTACAAAAGCTGCCGAAACCCGAGGAGTTAATGACAGCCCCAAGAGGGGATTTCCAAAAAATTGACACTTGTGTGACCAACAAAATGTTCAACGCTCTGAACGGAACAGAGTATCTAGCCGACGGCGCCTCCCCGAGATGCACGCTCTGGCAAGAGTGGTATCGGGCTTGGGGAACGTGGCTATATGACTGCACAGGCCTGAAGACGAACCAGACGATCAAAGGAACCCTGCAGGCATGGAAAGAGGCCCACACCAGGGCCTACAAAAGGATGAAGTGTTAGAATGGGTGGTGCCATGTCTAACTCAAACCACAAACTACTGGGTGAAGTATCAGTACCTGGCCACAGTATACTCGAAAGAAAGAGACATCTGGCCTGGGGTTTGGAGCCGACCAGAACCATATATAGGCCCGCGGCCCTGGAAGATGGAATGCAATCGAGGAAACACGACCTGCAACATCAGCCTGGCCGGGGGACATTGTGAGACTGTGCCAGGATGGGAAGACCATTGCCAGACCCACTATGGAGCAGAATATGAAACCCACGTGCAAGAAGTAACCTGGGTGAAGGATAAAGACAAGAAATGGAGACGGTCAGGGCCTCTGACCAGCAGCTGTACCAACTTAATCCTGGGCCATCGCATGAAAGACAGAGTGAACGTGAACGGCCAAATCATTCCCCCAGTAACCGACCCTACAGTCTTTCTAGCTGAGGGCCACGCCTTCAGGAAAAGCCTCTGCGAGGGTAAAGAAGACAAAGGATTTGAATGGGTAGGGGCTAACCGCCTCTATGGGAACGGAACATGCTACGAGCCAGAAGAACACTGGCTGAGTTGCGGGAGCGGCCGACGAGAACACGAGTGCAGTTGGATCGAACTAACGGGTGCCTCCATGGTCGGGACCGCAACCATCGTAGTGGAAGAATTGGCAGGGAAGATTGGAGAAGGATTCACGGTCATAAAGGGCTGGATGGGGAGTTTGTTCTCCTGGCTTTGGCCTTATTTGTTGATGATAATTGGAATTGTCATCGTGGGCCTAATAATCTGTGCCGCCATTAAGGGCGGGGTAGCAGCCACTGTTGCCTCGTGCTTTAAGGGGAAGTTGAAGGATAAAGGAGAAGTGAAGAAGGGACTCCTCCCACGAAGGAAGGAGGAGTCCACCCTCCTATAAAGAGTGAACCACTGGAGCGCCATAGCCATTGCAGACCCGGAACCTCAACCAAGAGCCTCATACTGAGATAAGAACGAATAAACCTAAAAAGCCAAGATGACCAACGCAACCAACACCACAACCACTGAAACTCCAGAATTTACCACCTTCGGAGTGAGTATAACTGAAGCATTACAGAACTCCTCCGACGCGGCAGGCAAATGCAGGCCAGTGATTCTCTTAACCGAACTGGACTTTTGGGTCCTTGAGATCATATGGTTCTTCTACTGTTGCATGGGCAAATGGTCCATAGATCAGCCGCTAAGAATACTAGCCCTAGCTGTAGGGTGTCTGAAAACAGGAATCGAAAACATCTATCGAGGATCGATGTGGCTTACCCTGTCCTGGTTCGCTACTTACCTCCTGGGGAGAATCCACATCGACTCCACTCGCTTCGGTCTAGTAAAGGCCGGAATGGTGATCATCTGGATGGGAATCGACGTCGCTGCAGTTTTCTACAACCCCCTGAAGATGGTCTCGGCTATTGTCGAGGCCATGCTGGCGTTTGCGGCCCTGGCGTATCTCGTGGTCATGACCATGGCTATAAAAGAAAGAGGAAGAGGGCGTTGGCTCCACAAGATCGGCGCCATTGCTCTTTGGGGCATTGGTTGGGGCATAACTGTCGCCATCTACTGGGCGGGTTCTGAATCATCAATCGGAATAGCAGCCTGGCTCATGATGTATGAGCCTCTGTTTCCGAGAAGGAATGGGCCTACAAGCCCAGGCCTAACACCTCCTCCAATGGTGTTGGCGTCTCCATGGCTGCATTCTCTGGC
Source organism: Melanostigma gelatinosum (assembly GCF_949748355.1). Taxonomy (NCBI): domain Eukaryota; kingdom Metazoa; phylum Chordata; class Actinopteri; order Perciformes; family Zoarcidae; genus Melanostigma; species Melanostigma gelatinosum. The sequence goes on from NC_136636.1 coordinate 30,687,182, forward strand.
TGAAAGGCGCTCTGCAAAGCGCTCCAATACTGAGAGGGGGCCTTAAAAAGAATGAAAATAAGACCACCCCCTGCTTGCTACGCTTCGCTTGTAAAAATGCGCTGAAAAATGTAATAATTAATGAAGTCTTTGTGTTCAACATCATTCAGGCGGAGGCCCGCTGTATCTGCTGTGGGATCCCCCCGGAGCAAATATGGCACCTGTGGGAAGTAAACCAAGCCCTATGGTGTACCCAGTGCTACCTGGGGCAATTCCCGATAGGAGCAGCCAGCGGCCTCTACTGCAAAGGAAGTACCCCTTATATGCCTGCAATGAATGTGGTCGACTGTATGGAGGTAGAGGCTAAGGCAAAACCCGTGTGGAGTTCCGCTGGGAGAACCCCACCAGGGGTCCTGCTCTACACTGATGGTATATACTGCCCAGTATATACAAAAATCTGGGCGTACCCTGATGGCATCCGAGTATCCACCACCCACCTCACCGATGGCCGTTTCGTCGTCATTGGACCACGCCTGCCTGCCCTGCAGTATCCCGTACCAACTCCAGAAGACGATGACGACGCAGCAAGCATCACGGGTGTGGAACACCGAGACGTGGGTAGCCAGACAACGCTCGCAGGGGTAGTACCAAATCTAATGGGGATGTGGGGATACGACGAGGACTGCGGCGAGCTGGTGGAGGTTATCCCTGAAGGATTGACAGTTCATCGCGGGTCCGAGGACAGAGCATCAACCAGCCCAGTCCCTACCCCGGCCTCCCTCTCCCCAGACAGCATTCTGGACCAGAATGTGTTAGCCCTGGCCTGGAGCCTGGACGAGCAGATGAGGGGTGCCAAAGATGACAACGCCCTCCTGGAGTTCCAGCCACCAGACCTGGATGGCCTGTTGGTGATCGACAGCTGGCAACACGAATCAGAGCCGGAGGACGACGTTCTCATCATCACCGCCGAGGACGACGACGAGTTCTTAGAGGATTACTTGGGGCACGATACGGCAGCCTGAGACCTCAAGAAGGGGGTGTCAAGAAGAGTTGACCCCTCAGAGCTGCCTCGGTAACATGTGAGCACATTCAAGGGAGAATCAGGATATAAAAGCACAAAGCATATACTCAGATTAAAGTGTAATCAAAAGATAAAGTGTATGAATTATAGGACAAAATGTTTAATCAATAAGTAACGAATGTTTAAAATGCATAGAGTGATTTAACTATTGTAATAAGTGATTAACAAATGTTCTGTGTGACTGGAGCTGAGATAGGAATGTATTAGTCAGAATGAGTCAGAATGACATTGCAAAATCAGTGGCAGATGTTATGGGTGGGGTTAAGAGGAGAGTGTTGCAACATATTGCAAGAGATGAATCAGAGGCAGGAAGCCTGGACTTATATGGACTTGTTCAAGAACCCAACGACCTCTCCAGAGGGAGGGGGGGATGAGCTCATGTATTGAACAAGGGGGGCTGATTAAGCCCGAATGAGGAATATAAGGAGACGTTTGCATGCAGCAAGCTGGGATTTCTACACGAGCGCCGTCCAAGTGCGCTGCGGAGGAGATACGGACGATCGCAACTGATGTATTGAGGACTTCGTCTCTGTTCACGGAAAGAAAGACCGCTGTTCGTGGACAATAAGATTTAAAGACGGAGGTTTTCCTCTCCCCACTGCTCGACTCTTAACATCTGGACAACGGAGAAGACGTAGCAGCCCGAGAAAGACTTTGTACTGAGTTTTGAGGACTGTTGAACGGGCTCCGTTGCAGAGCGGGAGGACCGAGGGTCTGGCCAGACCCTCGCTCCTAAACAACTCCAAAAGAACCTTTTCATCGCACCATTGAACATCCAGCTCCAGCCGAGCCGTCTCGGCGACTAAAACTAATGAGTATAATCGAAGAAGAAAATTAAGTGACTGATTGAGTGTAGTGACATTTTATGTGAGCTGTAGCTTTAACCCTTGCAAACTAACCAAATATAACCTGCAATAAATATCTAATCTGCATTTAAAGTAAAATTCTCAAAGTGCATTCATTTGCTCGAGTAGTAAGAAGTTCCTCGTGGTAGTAAAAAGTTAAAGCCATTGTATGTCTAACAACTGAGTTCTGAAAGGTTATCCTAGAGACCGAATCCACTTAACAATCCCTTACGGTTTTAGAAAGAATTAATCCTAGCCGTTAAAACCTAACCTGGCATTTACCAAGAGCACGGATCCATAAGAGGGAAGCTGCCATAACCGACGCGACTGGTGGGAGCGCCCGGGGCCAGGACTGGTCTCTCGGCCGAGTGCGCTCAGACCGGAGGAAGCAGGCTAGACGTTGGGAGTAACGGCAGTTAGCGAGCCAGGCGAGTTCCCTCGCCAGAACACCAGCTCGACAATCTTTTAATAGAGAGCTGAGTCAGTAAGTAGCCCCGTATCGGGCCAGAAGTACCCCAGGATCTAACATCTCCTAACCTAACCGCGCCCTCTCCTAACCCTAACCCAACCGCACTCTCTCCTAACCCAACCGCACTCTCCCCTAACCCAACCGCACTCTCCTAACCCCACCGCACTCTCTCCTAACCCAACCGCACTCTCTCCTAACCCAACCGCACTCTCTCCTAACCCTAACCCAACCGCACTCTCCCCTAACCCAACCGCACTCTCTCCTAACCCAAACGCACTCTCTCCTAACCCTAACCCAACCGCATTCTCTCCTAACCCAACCGCACTCTCCCCTAACCCAACCGCACTCTCTCTTAACACTAACCCAACCGCACTCTCCTAACCTAACCGCGCCCTCTCCTAACCCTAACCCAACCGCACTCTCCCCTAACCCAACCGCACTCTCTCCTAACCCAACCGCACTCTCTCCTAACCCTAACCCAACCGCACTCTCTCCTAACCCAACCGCACTCTCTCCTAACCCTAACCCAACCGCATTCTCCCCTAACCCAACCGCACTCTCTCTTAACCCTAACCCAACCGCACTCTCCTAACCTAACCGCGCGCTCTCCTAACCCTAACCCAACCGCACTCTCCCCTAACCCAACCGCACTCTCTCCTAACCCAACCGCACTCTCTCCTAACCCTAACCCAACCGCATTCTCTCCTAACCCAACCGCACTCTCCCCTAACCCAACCGCACTCTCTCTTAACCCTAACCCAACCGCACTCTCCTAACCTAATCGCGCCCTCTCCTAACCCTAACCCAACCGCACTCTCTCCTAACCCAACCGCACTCTCCCCTAACCCAACCGCACTCTCCTAACCCCACCGCACTCTCTCCTAACCCAACCGCACTCTCTCCTAACCCTAACCCAACCGCACTCTCCCCTAACCCAACCGCACTCTCTCCTAACCCAACCGCACTCTCTCCTAACCCTAACCCAACCGCATTCTCTCCTAACCCAACCGCACTCTCCCCTAACCCAACCGCACTCTCTCTTAACACTAACCCAACCGCACTCTCCTAACCTAACCGCGCCCTCTCCTAACCCTAACCCAACCGCACTCTCCCCTAACCCAACCGCACTCTCTCCTAACCCAACCGCACTCTCTCCTAACCCTAACCCAACCGCATTCTCTCCTAACCCAACCGCACTCTCCCCTAACCCAACCGCACTCTCTCTTAACCCTAACCCAACCGCACTCTCCTAACCTAACCGCGCCCTCTCCTAACCCTAACCCAACCGCACTCTCTCCTAACCCAACCGCACTCTCCCCTAACCCAACCGCACTCTCCTAACCCCACCGCACTCTCTCCTAACCCAACCGCACTCTCCCCTAACCCAACCGCACTCTCTCCTAACCCAACCGCACTCTCTCCTAACCCTAACCCAACCGCACTCTCTCCTAACCCAACCGCACTCTCTCCTAACCCAACCGCACTCTCCCCTAACCCAACCACACTCTCCCCTAACCCAACCGCACTCTCTCCTAACCCAACCGCACTCTCCTAACCTAACCGCGCCCTCTCCTAACCCTAACCCAACCGCACTCTCCCCTAACCCAACCGCACTCTCTCCTAACCCAACCGCACTCTCTCCTAACCCAACCGCACTCTCCCCTAACCCAACCGCACTCTCTCCTAACCCAACCGCACTCTCCCCTAACCCAACCGCACTCTCCTAACCCCACCGCACTCTCTCCTAACCCAACCGCACTCTCTCCTAACCCAACCGCACTCTCTCCTAACCCTAACCCAACCGCACTCTCCCCTAACCCAACCGCACTCTCTCCTAACCCAACCGCACTCTCTCCTAACCCTAACCCAACCGCATTCTCTCCTAACCCAACCGCACTCTCCCCTAACCCAACCGCACTCTCTCTTAACCCTAACCCAACCGCACTCTCCTAACCTAACCGCGCCCTCTCCTAACCCTAACCCAACCGCACTCTCCCCTAACCCAACCGCACTCTCTCCTAACCCAACCGCACTCTCTCCTAACCCTAACCCAACCGCATTCTCTCCTAACCCAACCGCACTCTCCCCTAACCCAACCGCACTCTCTCTTAACCCTAACCCAACCGCACTCTCCTAACCTAACCGCGCCCTCTCCTAACCCTAACCCAACCGCACTCTCTCCTAACCCAACCGCACTCTCCCCTAACCCAACCGCACTCTCCTAACCCCACCGCACTCTCTCCTAACCCAACCGCACTCTCTCCTAACCCTAACCCAACCGCACTCTCCCCTAACCCAACCGCACTCTCTCCTAACCCAACCGCACTCTCTCCTAACCCTAACCCAACCGCATTCTCTCCTAACCCAACCGCACTCTCCCCTAACCCAACCGCACTCTCTCTTAACACTAACCCAACCGCACTCTCCTAACCTAACCGCGCCCTCTCCTAACCCTAACCCAACCGCACTCTCCCCTAACCCAACCGCACTCTCTCCTAACCCAACCGCACTCTCTCCTAACCCTAACCCAACCGCATTCTCTCCTAACCCAACCGCACTCTCCCCTAACCCAAGCGCACTCTCTCTTAACCCTAACCCAACCGCACTCTCCTAACCTAACCGCGCCCTCTCCTAACCCTAACCCAACCGCACTCTCTCCTAACCCAACCGCACTCTCCCCTAACCCAACCGCACTCTCCTGACCCCACCGCACTCTCTCCTAACCCAACCGCACTCTCTCCTAACCCAACCGCACTCTCTCCTAACCCTAACCCAACCGCACTCTCCCCTAACCCAACCGCACTCTCTCCTAACCCAACCGCACTCTCTCCTAACCCTAACCCAACCGCATTCTCTCCTAACCCAACCGCACTCTCCCCTAACCCAACCGCACTCTCTCTTAACCCTAACCCAACCGCACTCTCCTAACCTAACCGCGCCCTCTCCTAACCCTAACCCAACCGCACTCTCTCCTAACCCAACCGCACTCTCCCCTAACCCAACCGCACTCTCCCCTAACCCAACCGCACTCTCTCTTAACCCTAACCCAACCGCACTCTCTCCTAACCCAACCGCACTCTCTCCTAACCCTAACCCAACCGCACTCTCCCCTAACCCAACCGCACTCTCTCCTAACCCAACCGCACTCTCCCCTAACCCAACCGCACTCTCCTAACCCCACCGCACTCTCTCCTAACCCAACCGCACTCTCTCCTAACCCAACCGCACTCTCTCCTAACCCTAACCCAACCGCACTCTCCCCTAACCCAACCGCACTCTCTCCTAACCCAACCGCACTCTCTCCTAACCCTAACCCAACCGCATTCTCTCCTAACCCAACCGCACTCTCCCCTAACCCAACCGCACTCTCTCCTAACCCTAACCCAACCGCACTCTCCCCTAACCCAACCGCACTCTCTCCTAACCCAACCGCACTCTCTCCTAACCCTAACCCAACCGCATTCTCTCCTAACCCAACCGCACTCTCCCCTAACCCAACCGCACTCTCTCTTAACCCTAACCCAACCGCACTCTCCTAACCTAACCGCGCCCTCTCCTAACCCTAACCCAACCGCACTCTCTCCTAACCCAACCGCACTCTCCCCTAACCCAACCGCACTCTCCTAACCCCACCGCACTCTCTCCTAACCCAACCGCACTCTCTCCTAACCCAACCGCACTCTCTCCTAACCCTAACCCAACCGCACTCTCCCCTAACCCAACCGCACTCTCTCCTAACCCAACCGCACTCTCTCCTAACCCTAACCCAACCGCATTCTCTCCTAACCCAACCGCACTCTCCCCTAACCCAACCGCACTCTCTCTTAACCCTAACCCAACCGCACTCTCCTAACCTAACCGCGCCCTCTCCTAACCCTAACCCAACCGCACTCTCCCCTAACCCAACCGCACTCTCTCCTAACCCAACCGCACTCTCTCCTAACCCAACCACATTCTCTCCTAACCCAACCGCACTCTCCCCTAACCCAACCGCACTCTCTCTTAACCCTAACCCAACAGCACTCTCCTAACCTAACCGCGCCCTCTCCTAACCCTAACCCAACCGCACTCTCTCCTAACCCAACCGCACTCTCCCCTAACCCAACCGCACTCTCCTAACCCCACCGCACTCTCTCCTAACCCAACCGCACTCTCTCCTAACCCAACCGCACTCTCCCCTAACCCAACCGCACTCTCCTAACCCCACCGCACTCTCTCCTAACCCAACCGCACTCTCCCCTAACCCAACCGCACTCTCTCCTAACCCAACCGCACTCTCTCCTAACCCTAACCCAACCGCACTCTCTCCTAACCCAACCGCACTCTCTCCTAACCCAACCGCACTCTCTCCTAACCCTAACCCAACCGCATTTTCTCCTAACCCAACCGCACTCTCCCCTAACCCAACCGCACTCTCTCTTAACACTAACCCAACCGCACTCTCCTAACCTAACCGCGCCCTCTCCTAACCCTAACCCAACCGCACTCTCCCCTAACCCAACCGCACTCTCCTAACCTAACCGCGCCCTCTCCTAACCCTAACCCAACCGCACTCTCTCCTAACCCAACCGCACTCTCCCCTAACCCAACCGCACTCTCCTAACCCCACCGCACTCTCTCCTAACCCAACCGCACTCTCTCCTAACCCAACCGCACTCTCTCCTAACCCTAACCCAACCGCACTCTCCCCTAACCCAACCGCACTCTCTCCTAACCCAACCGCACTCTCTCCTAACCCTAACCCAACCGCATTCTCTCCTAACCCAACCGCACTCTCCCCTAACCCAACCGCACTCTCTCTTAACCCTAACCCAACCGCACTCTCCTAACCTAACCGCGCCCTCTCCTAACCCTAACCCAACCGCACTCTCCCCTAACCCAACCGCACTCTCTCCTAACCCAACCGCACTCTCTCCTAACCCTAACCCAACCGCATTCTCTCCTAACCCAACCGCACTCTCCCCTAACCCAACCGCACTCTCTCTTAACCCTAACCCAACCGCACTCTCCTAACCTAACCGCGCCCTCTCCTAACCCTAACCCAACCGCACTCTCTCCTAACCCAACCGCACTCTCCCCTAACCCAACCGCACTCTCCTAACCCCACCGCACTCTCTCCTAACCCAGCCGCACTCTCTCCTAACCCAACCGCACTCTCTCCTAACCCTAACCCAACCGCACTCTCCCCTAACCCAACCGCACTCTCTCCTAACCCAACCGCACTCTCTCCTAACCCTAACCCAACCGCATTCTCTCCTAACCCAACCGCACTCTCCCCTAACCCAACCGCACTCTCTCTTAACCCTAACCCAACCGCACTCTCCTAACCTAACCGCGCCCTCTCCTAACCCTAACCCAACCGCACTCTCCCCTAACCCAACCGCACTCTCTCCTAACCCAACCGCACTCTCTCCTAACCCAACCGCACTCTCTCCTAACCCAACCGCACTCTCCCCTAACCCAACCGCACTCTCCTAACCCCACCGCACTCTCTCCTAACTCAACCGCACTCTCTCCTAACCCAACCGCACTCTCTCCTAACCCAACCGCACTCTCTCCTAACCCAACCGCACTCTCCCCTAACCCAACCGCACTCTCTCCTAACCCAACCGCACTCTCTCCTAACCCTAACCCAACCGCACTCTCTCCTAACCCTAACCCAACCGCACTCTCTCCTAACCCAACCGCACTCTCCCCTAACCCAACCACACTCTCCCCTAACCCAACCGCACTCTCTCCTAACCCAACCGCACTCTCTCCTAACCCAACCGCACTCTCTCCTAACCCTAACCCAACCGCACTCTCCCCTAACCCAACCGCACTCTCTCCTAACACAACCGCACTCTCTCCTAACCCAACCGCACTCTCCCCTAACCCAACCGCACTCTCCTAACCCAACCGCACTCTCCCCTAACCCAACCGCACTCTCCGCTAACCCAACAGCACTCTCCCCTAACCCAACCGCACTCTCCCCTAACCCCACCGCACTCTCTCCTAACCCAACCGCACTCTCCGCTAACCCAACCGCACTCTCCCCTAACCCAACCGCACTCTCCCCTAACCCAACCGCACTCTCCCCTAACCCAACCGCACTCTCTGCTAACCCAACCGCACTCTCCCCTAACCCAACCGCACTCTCCGCTAACCCAACCGCACTCTCCCCTAACCCAACCGCACTCTCTCCTAACCCTAACCCAACCGCACTCTCTCCTAACCCTAACCCAACCGCACTCTCCCCTAACCCAACCGCACTCTCCCCTAACCCAACCGCACTCTCTGCTAACCCAACCGCACTCTCCCCTAACCCAACCGCACTCTCCGCTAACCCAACCGCACTCTCCCCTAACCCAACCGCACTCTCTCCTAACCCTAACCCAACCGCACTCTCTCCTAACCCTAACCCAACCGCACTCTCCCCTAACCCAACCGCACTCTCCCCTAACCCAACCGCACTCTCTCCTAACCCTTACTGCGCCGTTTTGTTGCCTAAATCTAATTTCCTGTGAAAAGTGAGATTGATTTGGAAACATTGATGCTCGAGCGGTAACTCGGCCATCATAGAGTGAAGTTTAGGGCCACTGACCAAGCCTTGGTATTTGATGAGTTGGGAGTGTGAATGTGTTGGCTGCATACTTACATCACTCAATGAATCAATCATGTATCATATATAATCACATTATGGCCCCATAGGTCTACAATACATGACCTCATGTAGCTGAAAATGCGTCTCATAATAAAGACAAGCTGCCATACCAAGCTAAAGAAGAGAAAGAAGAGAAAGAAGATGGGATTAGAGAAGGAAAATAACACATAAAGGCTATGGAAAAACTAATTTAGATGATATTCAACATAAAGAGCACAACAATAATCCACTTAAGATGAGCACAAACTAGGTATCTGATAGATCACAGAGAGCATCTCATGTTGCCACTTCTAGGTGGAAGGCTGACACATTCAATTCCACCAGATCTGTGTCCTTTCACCTTTGACTAAGACTGCTCCCACACAATGAACACACAATAAAACAAACCTGTGCAACAAATGAGTGTGATTGTTTCAGCATGGCTCTGTTAGCAGCTGCATGTAGCTACATTATGATACACATGCTCCCATTGGCTGGTTACTGATAATTAATCAATTCACATGCATGCAGAATACTACCGGCTTGGCGCCAATTTGAGTTCACGAAGGATTTAAGTGGCCAAACTCATATGCCTGTAAAGAAACCAAGGAGCTGCACTGTTTCCAGACAACAAGCACTGTAACATAAACATGTCCCAGCTGATTTCAATCAGCTGATTCTATATGCAATGATTTATGATCTCAAGGGAGTAGAAATAACGGTTTGTTCTCTATAGTTAAGTTATAATTACTGCTCGACACACACGGAGCGGCAGTGTTTGACGTAGCAATGAGAACAGGCTGCACACTGGACTTATTGGCTGAGGGTAAGAACCCAACATGGGCTCCGAGAGCTCTTTACTGATGTCCAGATGAGTCGTGAACACAGCACAGCAAGAAGAACAGAGAGGCAGGCAGAGGGCCGGGTCTCTGTGCAGACACCACCTCTAGTGGGCCACAAGGGATGATTGAGAGTGTTGTTTTTGTATCAGTCTATATATACTTTGAGGAAATTGTTGTTCGACAATAAGACACAATAATGATCAATCATGAAGTAGAGTAAAAAGAAGGGCATTGGACTGTATATTGGCCACCTGGTTAAGATGACCATGTAATCACAAGGTCCCCAGTTCAACGGTTTGGACCTTGGTTGCATGTTTGACCTTTCTTCACATAGACCGCCTGTATCTCTACCGTCACTATCACACTTACTGCGGTCACTGTAGAATGTCAGCCAGCTTCTCCTGGTAGTACTCGTAGTTTTCTTTGCAGTCCTCCCACAGGTTCAGAGGTTCTTCTTCGTTCTCCACAAAGGTATCCCAGGTGTAGGAGAAGTCTAGAGGCTTCATCACTCTCAGCTTACAGCCAGCAGCGTGCATGGCCTTCAGTCCGGCCTGGATCTCTGTTTCCTCCCACTCGAACAGCCGAGCAGCAAAGATGCTCAACTTGATGTTTTTCCTGGCCTTCAACACTTCAGCTATCTTTGCTGCACAAGCAGAGCATGGACTGGAAGACACATACCTGAAATGGACAGAATGAAGAGAAACGTTTTTTCATTTCACACGTCTCTGAATATAATTGTGTCAGTGCATTATTAGCATGATCATTTTCAGATGTGATTTCATTTGTGGACATAGAACTTTTCATTTTTGTGTACAGGTATGGAGCTAAAAGGGGCACGCCACCACTTGTACATGACATGGTCCGTTCACACTGAAGGAGAGAACTGAAACCTGAGAGCATATCTGCTTTAAACATTTCACATCTGGAAGTAGCTTACGTAGCTTAGAGATCATTATTTATGACTCTCAACCTTGACCTTGTTCTTCCATGACTTTTCACATTTGTTTTTATTTCTCTAGAATTAGAGGAATGATGCAATTACTTTGGCATTTGATCGATTGTTGAGTTTCTGGCATGTCAACATAAAACGATTATTTTAAATCCCAAAATAATCTGTTGAAGTTTGATTAATTAATAGTTAAGATCTGAATTGTAATTGATAGTGCTGTATGTATTACAACACATAGTATAATATGGGGAATTCGTCTGGCTAACTTATTGTGTATTTCATAATAAAATGAACTAAAGGAAAGAAAGGTTCTGCTGATCGTTTGAAGTTCTTATTTTCTCTGTAAAAACATGAACATACTGAATCTGGAACATACAATATAAAGTTAAAATAAAACTTAAATTTGACATTTCTCAGTATAAAGTTAGGAGATTGTTGTGATGTACATACAAGCATCTATACGAGTGCAAGTGACAACACTTTCAAAATTGTCATGGAAACAATATTTTCAGTCCTGACAAAAACATATTGTCCAGACTGAAAATGAGTTGTCTTTTAATCAGCTACATTTTCTATACCACATAGCATGTGAGAGTTTAAGAGAGGTATGTACCAGGTGATTGTGTATCTGAGTGAAGGATCGTAGTTCGGGATGCACTGTATGAAGAAGGCCTCCTCAGCATGCGACCCCGTATGCTCATCCTCCAAATAGCCCCTCAGTAGCCCGTCAGCTGTGTTCCCCAAATCTACCAGGTAACACAGGAAGGTCTTGTTGCGTCCCGATGAGTATTCCACGTTCTTGAACTGGAACTTGAAGGCAAAAGGATCAATCCGGTCCCTGTGTAATAGAATAAATGAAAGAAACATTGTTATGTTACTTTCAGAATTCTAAAATGATGCGAAACCAATAGGAGACTGTTTCTTTATTATCTCTGCCAGGAAGATCATGAGATTGGTTGCGTCTCTGTGTGTGTGTGTGTGTGTGTGTGTGTGTGTGTGTGTGAGTGACTGAGTATGCACCTGTGTCTGTCCACAGCTAATCTCGTATTCTGTTGCAGCAAACGGCATAATATTTTCGGTGTCCAGTTATGGTTGCATTGACTTCGCTCGTGATGCCCATAGCATTCACATTAGAGATCTATTTCTTGAAGTATCGTACTGAGCTTTTGTGTAGACCAGAGGTAGCCAGCACGGTGCCTGCGGGCACCTGGTCGCCCGCGGGGACCATGCGAGTCGCCCGCAAGGCATGTTCTAAAAATAGCACTAGGTCCCCATGGAGCTCCGTCTAAAAAGTGTAGTTTCTGTTCTTTTTGAATCAAAAACGCTTGCATTCATGTAGCTTTTAAAAGGAAGAGGCCGCCGCATCGCACTGGGTTTTCAGGTTCCGAATGGCGGGCGCTTCCCGTTGGCACCGGACGCACTGCCCCCCCGCGATCGCACACCGTCGTCGGGTCCGTCAGTCCTCGGAACAGGCCGCGGGGCAGCAACTCGTGGGTGGCGGGTAGAGGCGAGTCAACGCAGTACGATGGAAAAGGCCCAGACAAGAGGTTTAAACGCAGGCGCCCAAAGACGCTCGCGTGCCTCGGAGGGTTGGATCCCCCTCGGATATAGACGAGACCTTTTACTAGTTTCTTCGTGGAGAAAAAGGTACCCACAAAAAAGCTGGTGACTACAGACTACAGGCCGGCATGCAGGCTTCATTGCGCAATGCAAAGTTGACCCAGATTTCCCAAAATGTGGTGATTAGTACTAATGTACTAGGATTCATTTAAACATGTGAAAGAGTTGATTTGTTGATCATGATTTGTTCAAAAATGTTACAAAGGTAGTGGTTCGTACAAACGAGTCATGATGTGAAGATATTAATGATTCCCTAAACATTTTTAGAAATGATCATTTTTACAACAATGTAACAGGTGCGATTTTGAACAAAATACACAATCATTGTTCATAATTATTGTGAGGAATAATTAACATTGACATGTGATCAAACAGTCTCTTTACATATATTATGATTATTATGCTGCATTCACACCAAACGCGTCGCGAATATATCGCGCCGCGTATTCGCGTCCATCGCGATGCGAATATGCGGCAAAACGCCGGGGACCATTTGTGTTCATGTGTGAATCGCGCGAATCACGCTGGACGCACCGGAGAGGGGGCGGGGCTTATCGCTGTGAAAGCCGTTCAACTGTCCGCCATTAACCATGAATAAAACAACCTCTTTCTGCTTAGTACGTGTTGTGGAAGTCACAGATATCCCGGGAAACTAAACGCCGTCATGTCTGGTTCATAATATTGTTCAGAGGAGCTCCGTGGATTTTATCGAGCTGTATTCACTGTGTAGCAAGCCACCGGTCGCTGTTTACTACAGCTGTATGAACACAAAATAAACTGATTTGGCTGTGATTCAACGGCAATAAACCGACAAAAAGGGACTCTGAAATAACTGCGTAATGATGCCGATTTGATCGTAGAGCTCTGGGTGAACACAGACGGGCTGCTCTGAATTTATTTCCTGATTCAGCAACGGCAGGAAGTCGCTGATGACAGGGGGAGCAACTCAACGCTGATAGGCTACCGCGCCGGGGCGTAACGCTAATATTTCGCAGAAGTTGAAAAATTTCAATCGCCATCGCAGATTCGCGCCGCGACAGTCTCATCGCGTCTGTGCAAAGACTTTGTATGTAATCGACTCACGCGAATAATTAGCGGCGCGTTTGGTGTGAACGCAGCATCAAAAGGTGATCTGTGCAACTTTGTTATTCATGAAGTTTGAATCAAACAAGTAGCCCTTCGTACTGCTCAGTACCCTTGAAGTAGCTCTCAGTTTCAAAAATGTTGGTGACCCCTGCTTTAGACCAATGTAAACAATGTATAATCTTAAATTGCAGGAGGCCATGTCTAGCACACACTGAAGTCCTATGAATCTGTTCTACAGCTGATCTCTTTAGTCGGTCATTCTTCCAAGCTGATTTCAATTGTTCCATAGTTGTACTTGTCAACTAAGAGAGTTTCTTATAAATATATTTGATATACCTCTATTACTGTCAGGATCTCGCCGAAGTATCGTTTACGTTTGAGACTGGTTTGGAGAGTTAGCATGATGGATTACTGTGTTTAACAAAGTTCTGCACTTGCAGTTATTTAATGATTTTTTTAATCTGCTCAAATTATGGAAATACCTGATACATAAATATTTAAAATGAGGGCGCATAAGAGTGATTTTCAATGAGCGGACTTTGGAGGGAACCAACCTGCCATTCATAATATTTTCGGACCTGGGACCAAATCTTGAGTGTGTGAGAAACTACTGGATTGTCTAATGATTTGGTTTACAGTGGCTAGGACTGAGAGTACCATAGTTTAGGAGAAGAGGGGGAGCAATATGCCCTTTCTATGTTTAGCAATAAAGGAGGTTGTTTGGTAGCCAGTAGGTCATCATCCTTATATTACATGCTCAATATTAAAGGTGACATTTTGGCAACCCTACCCCTCCTGCTGATTTGGGTCTCTGTGAGAGTGCCTTCCCGACTCTCGGTATTCTTTTATTCCAATCTGAATGTTATCTATGCTGCCAAAAAAATACCTTTTTCATGTATATTGGAATACATTGGTACAAACAAATAATTCCGAGAGGATGGTCTTTTTAACATGATATTAATTTGGCTTGCTAAAGATATGGGCATATGGGACCATCTCTGCAGATCTTGCGTTGTTTGTTGGAATGATTTTAAGAAATTCTTCTTCTAAAGATCTGCACATTTTTAGTAACATTGAATCCTTTATATTGTAACAGCCCCGGGGTGGTCAGGGGTGTTACTGGACAATATGCAATACTTATAAAGACACGGAGACTTAAAGACGTGGCAATCAAATACTTTACTGGGGTATTGGAAATGACACAGCAGCCACACAGCCAATACAAGTCCGTTAAGCAAGAGAAGGGTCTAGGTGCAGTTCCGGGGTCTGATACACAAGGCGCAATTCTCGTACGGTCCAGGGATGGGGCAGGGGCGTCGTTCTCCTCCAAGCAGGGGTCAGTAGCCGGGGGCAATCCAGTTGGGGTAGTCTTCCGTTCCAGGGTCGTTGGCTAAGTAGTCTCACAATATCTCACCGTCTTGAATGGTTTCACCTAAGTTACTTCCCCCGACTTCACATCTTCCTTCTCCTTTTATATCCGCCCATGAAGCTCCCCTGGCCGGCTCTCTCAGGTGGGCCTTGTTGCGCTGATTGCCTGCTGGCACTACGGGGGCGTGTGCAAAGTGCAATCCATTTCTCTCTGGTAGTCTGTAGTATCTTCCTGCCATCACTACTCCCTGGGCTCGCCCACCCCGGCTGCCACACACCCCCCCCCTTAAATCTGACCTGGGGGGAGGACTGCTCCAGGAACACCAGGCGTCCCTGCGGGACAAGGCATCGGCGTTTCCGTGAGCGGCACCGGATCTGTGGACGACAGAGAAGGCATAGGGCTGCAGAGACAGAAACCAGCGGGTGACCCGGGCGTTATTTTCTTTATTTCTCGACATCCATACCAATGGGGCATGGTCGGTGACCAGAGTGAACTTTCGTCCCAATAAGTAATATTTGAGCTCCCCCAGGGCCCACTTGATGGCTAGGCATTCTTTTTCCACTGTGGAATATTTCTGTTCCCTGGGCAAGAGTTTTCTGCTGATGTATGTTATCGGGTGTTCCTCACCATTCTGTACTTGGGCCAGGACGGCGCCTACCCCGGTCTCTGATGCGTCGGTCTGGACCACCAACGGTTTCTCAAAGTCCGGGGTCACCAACACTGGTTCTGAACACAGCACCCTCTTGAGGTTCTCGAAGGCCTCCTCTGTCTCTGCTGTCCACTGGATCCGCTCTGGCAGCCGGTTTCCTGTTAGGTCCGTCAGGGGAGCTGCAAGGGAGGAAAAGTGGGGGACAAATCGCCTGTAATAGCTCGCCAGTCCAATAAATGCCCTTACTTGTTTCTTGGTGCGGGGGCGGGGCCATTCCCGGATCGCCTCGACCTTCCCTACCTGGGGCTTGACGCAGCCTCGCCCAATGGTGTACCCCAGGTAATCCGCATCTCGGAGGCCGAGGCGACACTTTTTGGGGTTAGCTGTTAGCCCCGCTCCCCTCAGGGCTCGGAGCACGGCGTCGACCCGACGCAGGTGGGTCCCCCACTCCTCCCCATGTACGACGATGTCGTCTAGGTACGCCGCGGCATACTCTCGGTGGGGCCGAAGGACTTGGTCCATCAGCCTCTGGTAGGTAGGTGGGGCCCCGTGGAGACCGAAGGGGAGCCGTTTGTACTGGTACAGCCCCTCGGGGGTGGCGAAGGCTGTCTTCTCTCTGGCCTCGGGGGCCAAGGCCACTTGCCAGTAGCCCTTCGTGAGGTCCAGGGTGGTAATGAATCTGGCACTCCCTACCCGTTCGATCATCTCGTCCACTCGTGGCATCGGGTAGGCGTCGAATTTGGAGATCTGGTTGAGCTGGCGGAAGTCATTGCAGAACCTGACTGAGCCGTCAGGTTTGGGGACGAGGACGATGGGGCTACACCACTCGCTTCTGGAGGGCTCGATGATGTCCGCCTGCAACATTTTGCGTACCTCTGTCTCAATGGCGGTCCTCCTGGCTTCTGGCACCCGATACGGCCTGAGACGTACCTTCTTCCCAGGTTCGGTATGTATGTGATGGTGGATGAGGTCGGTGTACCCCGGCTCTGGGGAGAAGACGTCCCGGAATCGGTCCACTAGCTCGCGGAGGTCTTGCTTTTGGCTGGGGGTCAGCTGCTCTCCCATGGGGACCTCTACTGCCTCCGTCTTTCCTGTGGTGGGAGGGGAAGAGAGAGAGAGGGAAAATAGGGCCTCACGGGCCACCCATTTTTTTAGCAGGTTAATGTGATACACCTTTGTTGGATGTCGTCGCCCTGGTTGTCTTACCCTGTAGTTCACTTCTCCTATTTTTTCCATTATTTCATAGGGTCCATTCCACCGAGCCAGGAATTTGCACTCAGATGTGGGGACTAATACCAGGACTCGGTCCCCCGGGCTAAATTCTCTGGGCTGGGTTCCCCTATTGTAGACCCGGGCTTGGGCAGTCTGGGCCTCGGCCATGTGTTCTCGAACCATCGGCCAAATGGTTGCCATTCTCTCTCTTACCTCTTCCACGTGTTCCACCAGCGTACGGTGGGGTGATGGCTGGTGTTCCCAGGCCTCTTTGGCCAGGTCGAGGAGTCCCCGGGGCCGTCTTCCGTACAACAGCTCGAAGGGGGAAAATCCCGTGGAGGCCTGGGGAACCTCACGAATGGAGAACATGAGGAAAGGGAGCAGCTGATCCCAATTACGTCCGTCTGCCTCCATGGCTTTCCGGAGCATCCGTTTCAGGGTCTGATTAAACCTCTCTACTAGGCCGTCTGTCTGCGGGTGGTATACCGACGTTCTTAACTGGTTTACCTTCATTAGCCCGCACAGGTCCCTCATGATTCTTGACATGAAGGGGGTCCCCTGATCCGTCAAGATCTCGTCCGGGATGCCTACACGAGAAAATAACATCATTAATTCCCTGGCAATACCTTTGGTGGCCATGGTCCGAAGGGGAATGGCCTCTGGGTAGCGAGTGGCGTAATCCAGCACCACCAAGATGTACTGGAATCCCTTACTGGACCTTGGGAGGGGTCCCACCAAATCCATCGCAATCCTACTGAAGGGAATTGAAATAATGGGTAAGGGGATCAGCGGATTGCGATGGTGCGGCTGGGGGGCGACCCGCTGGCAGTCAGGACAGCTCCGGCAGTAGTCCTCCACCGTTTTTTTCACCCCGGGCCAGTAAAACCGGGCCTTGATTCTGTCCAGGGTTTTCTCCACCCCCAGGTGGGCCCCCAACAGGTGGGTGTGGGCCATCTGGAGCACCACCGACACAAAAGGGCGGGGCACCAATAACAACTCAAGGGGTGCCCCGTCCTTCATTACCACGTGATACAACAAATTAGCTTTAATGGCAAAGTGAGGGTAAATTAGTTGTCTTACCCCATCCATGGGTTTGCCGTCCACCACGGACACCTGTCGCAGGGCATTTTGGAGGTTGGCGTCCTCCAGCTGGGCGGTCCCGAAGCGTCCCGCTAGAGGGGCAGGCAGGGGTTGGTCCTCGGGGTTTAGTGGGAACAAATCAGCCCAGGCGTCCTCACTGGCCTGGCTTGGATCCCTTTCTTCGGGGGCTGGAAGAGGGTCCTCCTCCCTGGCTGGACGAAGGGCGGCTTCCGCGGCCCGGGCGGCGGCGCTGGCGGCGCCTTCTGAGAGGGGGGACGTGGAGCTCAGGGGGTCGGCCCCCTGGAACCCACACAACTTTCCTGGCGTGCGGTGCGGTTTTCGTGGTGGGGCTTTCTTCCCGTTGGCCAGGCCTCTCCATAGCCCCGGGAAGACAGTGGAGTCCCTTCCGATCAGGAGGTCCACCGGTAGGTCGGGTACCACCCCTGCCGGTCCGGTGCTCTTCCCCTGGGTGGTGTGAAGCTCTAGGATCGCGGTGGGGTAGTCTCTGGTCTCCCCGTGAATACAGGTGACTGATACTGTACTTTTCAGATAGGGTAGCTCGACGAAGTCGGGGCGGACGAGGGTGACGGCGCTGCCGGAGTCGACCAGGGCGGTCGCGTCATGCCCGTTCGCTCGTACTGGGGTGAGTGGG
The DNA here is from genome assembly GCF_949748355.1 of Melanostigma gelatinosum. Taxonomy (NCBI): domain Eukaryota; kingdom Metazoa; phylum Chordata; class Actinopteri; order Perciformes; family Zoarcidae; genus Melanostigma; species Melanostigma gelatinosum. The sequence continues at coordinate 30,705,637 of NC_136636.1, forward strand.
GCCAAATCGCCCTGTTGGGCCCAACAGGTGGTCAGTAGTCCACAGGGGTGACTAGTCTCGCTAGCTGTGGGCATGGGGGCGTCCCCCCGCTGTGGGCAGTTCCAGGCAATATGTCCCATCTCCCCACAGTCATAACACCTGCGGGTGTCGGGGGTTAACAGGGATCGGCGCTGGGGGGTTTCCACGGGAGGGGTCCTCATGGCCGGCTCTCGTGGGGAATCTCCCTGTTTCAACAGTCGGGGCCGGGTGGCTATTTCCATCTTGGGCGGTCTTCCCCCCCGCACCAGAGCCTGCGCCGCTTGCCAGCCCTCCATTACCTCAGTCAGTTCCTCGAGACTGCGGGGATTTTTTTGTCCTGCCAATTTTTTTGCTTCAAACGGTAATGACCTCAGTAATTTATCCATGATTACCCGATCAAGGGGGGAAAATGAGAGGGGCTCCGACATCAGCCAGGCGGTAGTGATCCGCGTGATATCATATAGTTGCGCTCTTGGAGAGAGGGTGGCATCATAATTCCACTCATGAAATCGCTGCGCTTTTGTCAGAAGAGTCACCCCGCTACGCTGAAGCACTTCCTCCTTCAGGGCTGCGTAGGTGACGGGTGAAATATTGGCCAGGTCTTGGTAAGCCCGTTGCGCGGTGCCCGTCAAAAAAGGAGCGATCAAGTCTGCCCACCGTTCCTCGGGCCATTGTTCACGTTTTGCAGTGATTTCGAAAGTCAGAAGGAAAGCTTCCACTTCGTCACTGGCTGTTTGTTTGACCAGGAAGCGCGAGGGATTCACTCGCTCCAGTCGTTTTACTTCCTGTTGGTTGGTTTGCAACTCCATATATTTTTCCATTTGCTGGTGGTGTTGGTGTTGTGTTTGCTGTTGAAGTTGCAGCATTTGTACTTGCAGCTGCAGTGCCTCTTCGTGCCTCCTCTGAGTCTCCGCATTGCTGGCTATGAGACCTGCGAGAAGCTCCTGCACAGGGTTGGGCGCGGACATTTTGATGTCGATACGACGCGTAATATAAATATTAGATATTGTCCAGAAGCCGGTTAGAATGCCCACATTCTCCACCAATGTAACAGCCCCGGGGTGGTCAGGGGTGTTACTGGACAATATGCAATACTTATAAAGACACGGAGACTTAAAGACGTGGCAATCAAATACTTTACTGGGGTATTGGAAATGACACAGCAGCCACACAGCCAATACAAGTCCGTTAAGCAAGAGAAGGGTCTAGGTGCAGTTCCGGGGTCTGATACACAAGGCGCAATTCTCGTACGGTCCAGGGATGGGGCAGGGGCGTCGTTCTCCTCCAAGCAGGGGTCAGTAGCCGGGGGCAATCCAGTTGGGGTAGTCTTCCGTTCCAGGGTCGTTGGCTAAGTAGTCTCACAATATCTCACCGTCTTGAATGGTTTCACCTAAGTTACTTCCCCCGACTTCACATCTTCCTTCTCCTTTTATATCCGCCCATGAAGCTCCCCTGGCCGGCTCTCTCAGGTGGGCCTTGTTGCGCTGATTGCCTGCTGGCACTACGGGGGCGTGTGCAAAGTGCAATCCATTTCTCTCTGGTAGTCTGTAGTATCTTCCTGCCATCACTACTCCCTGGGCTCGCCCACCCCGGCTGCCACAATATTTAAACTGGATTGAAACTTTACTGGATCATTTTCAAAAGAATGTTGATCAGCCATAACATTAATTGGGAACAATATACTTTTAGTTATGTTAAGCTTCTGTCCTGATGTCCAAATACACTTAAAACAGAATTCATCACGGGAACTGACTTCGAGTGGCAACGCATCATTCGCCATGAAAAATAAGCTGATGGTTGAGTGGCTTGGGATGCTCAAAAAGTCATGGAACTTTGTACATGTGTCATAAGTGATGGGAAGACATATTTTGTATGGGTTCTTGGCTTGGCTGTTGTACATTGTCTCCATAGCACCCCCTACACATTTTTGCAAACTCCTCCTACACGCTTGGTCCGATTGACACCAGATTTGCTGTATGTCATTATTGGATCGAGGTCATCAAAAGCTTTTTTATATCTCTTTGTGTTTATAAGACAAGCACCAATAAACTTCTTAGGGGCGTGCCTTATATATCAATACACAACTTCTCAACCATTTGTCCTAAAATCACCAAATTTGCAGCATAAGTGCAGATTGCATCCAGTAACATACCCTGACATTTTCTTTTCATTCAACCACGAGGGAGTGCTGCAGTAAACACGCGATTTTATGCTTTTTTGTCACTTTTTGCATTTTTCAGCCTTCGTACTCTTGCCTCTGAGGGACCCCTTTAAAGGGGACACATGTGTACTCTGTGTACAATTCAGTTTTGCGAAACAAATAATAAAAAATTAAAAAATACCTGTGTAACAAAGAGATTCTGGGCGAAACAACCATGGGAGCCATTTTACACACTGCAAAACACAATTATACATGAACTAAGATCATATCTAGAAGTTTTACCACAAAACCACGTTTTTTTGTACATAACCTGCCACGATGTCACCAGAAAATAAAATGGGTAAAAAACTCATGTTTTGATGGTTTTGGTGATGAAAAACAGACTTAATCCATCGGATTTTCGCGCAGCTCCTTCCTGCATGTCCTCCTGCATGTCTGTAACAAAATGGTAGGCGATTCTGCGAGATAGACCAATGCATGTAGACAGGGGGGTTCGCATAGCATTTCGCAATTTTTAGTCAGTAAACAGACCCGGATATTCTCAAACACCCCCGCATGGCTCCCGTTGGACTATCCCACATCCAAAAAGATGTCCCATGAATAAATCGGCCAATCACAGGCCTTACCAGGGTCACATACACCCACATTATGAGCCATTTATTTTTTATGATTGACAGATATGACACCTCAAAACTGCTCAAAGTTAATCCAAATGGTGTCAAACGGCTTTATTAGGATTATTGAACACTCTTAGTGATAAAACAAGTGAATATACAGTTCATATTTAGTTATATAGTATATCAAATTATAATACAGCAATGCAACCGCTGGTTCCGAAAATCTAAATTTTGCTTGACTCAGACCATTTATGCTGGCCTGCTTCACTCAATCGAAGTAAAATATGTTGTGGGGACATGTAAAACGTGTTGTTCTATGTCTGTGGCGTATTTTTAGGCCAAGACCTGCATTATTAAAAAAAAGAATGTTCAATACAAGTGCTTTTTTTCAGGCGAACCTGAAACTTTTTCAATTTGAGCTGTGCCATAAGTGTAATAAGTGTTATTAACCAGGAACATATACACAATATTTACACAATTCAACAGATCTCACAAGTGTTACCTCTATTCTAGCATCAAAATTATTAAAATAGACCTTGTAGTTAGAGCTGTGGACTCTCGAGTATGGGTATGCAATTTTCGAGCAGAGGCCTAAAAATAGGGCTCGGGATTAGCTATGCGATCAATTTCAAATTTGGTCAGGATGCTCTTAAGACCTTTGTGATGAAAAGTTATCAAATTCGTGAGTTTTCATTGAAGAACCTTGACGCGGCGGCCATTTTTGCTTCATTCGGCATAAAAAAAGAAGTTGTTAGAACTCCAAGGTACATAATTCAATCTGTACAAAACTTCTTATGCATGATGCTACTTCAAAAAATTCAATAACTCATAGCGCCACCTACTGGCTAAAGGAAATGTCACATTTTATACTTTTAGTTATTCCTCCAGTCAACTACTGATGCTAACACACTCCCATCGGCCAACGATTATTTATTTGTATTCATTTATTTTTCTTCTAATGTTACTCTGGTATGTGCTTGCATCATAGACTATACACATTTCTTGCATCCGGTCATTCTATTGCCTTCACTTTAATTTAGAGATATTCCTCTTTCCGGGTTACCTGTTGTGCTTTGCCTCTCTTTTTAAAGGAAAAAACAAAAAAGAGATTTGCAAAAAACTAATTTGGCTCGTTATTTGACTTTTTTTTGTTTTTGGATTCAGACAACAAAAAGGGAAATACGACTCTGCTTTTCCGTTTTTGGTTAAAAATGAAAAAGGAGAAAGCCATGGTATTTCTGTATTTTCGACTAAACGGTAAAAAAGACCATCAAAACGTCCACGGATCCAGATCCAAGAATGTTTGCCTGTTGTGTGTTCAGCCTGGAATAAAGTTTCGTTCCAACTATTCCGTGTGTCCGTCGTACTGCTTCTGGGTCCTTTCCACACCCGTTACACATACTGCGGGGCTGCATGGCAAATTAATCTTCAGGTTCCCAGCTTTCAGATGATGTACTTCTATGTGGCATATACTGTTGACCTGCTATCTCCCCCTAAAGGAGACGAGTTGAGTTGCCATTGCAAAGAACTGTGACCGCTTTTAATTTTCTCCAGTAACGCTGGCAACACTTCATTTTCTATTCTACTCTCTATGATACGTTCAGTTCAGTTTTTAAGTCATTTTTTATTATTTATTTTACATTTTTATTAAAATTTCTATTAGTTTTAGTTCTATTAGTTTCAGAAAAGAAGCAACGTGAATAAAGAGGAACCAGCAACACAAGATCACTACAAGAAACAACTGACACCAAAGGAGGTGCTTGTGCTAAGAAATGATTTGCCTGAAAGAAAGAGAGCAACAGGGACATAAGCGTGTACAAGCTAGATATGTTCCCCTCTCTCAGAAGACTTGTTGAAGTTGCACTGACGATGCCAGTCCACAGCTGCAGTTGAGTGAATGCATTGAGTCTACACACCAAATGATATTGTCAATGGGCCAGAAAAGACTGTATAACCAGCTGTTAGGAGTGGCAGGTTATGTACATATCTTTCCAAACTAAAGGGCCTCAATTCTGACTCTCCCATCCACAAAGGAGTAATGGTGGGAATACAGCAAAACAGTTCCATAATAATTAGTAATATCAAGGCAGGCATGTACATGGTAGTCTTAATTCATGTCAGTGTCTTGCAGCTGCCTACACAATCTATGTATTTAGAAGTTGGTAATATTTTGTCAACATTGGGGTAAAACAGATACCACAGTGAACATACTCCTTCAACAGTTACAGTCCTGCATTTACAAGCTTGAAGGTAATACAAAGACTCTGTGGACAAAAGGGTTCATGTCTCAGAGCACCAGACTCCCTGTAGAAAACATCTCATATTACTGCAGCAGGGTCTGACAGTCTGTCCCTCTCAGTCATGAGGGGACGCTGGTTTTTCTGTTCCCATCTGTTCGCCAAGGCTTTCGGCCCCTAGTTTACTTGTTTTGTTTTTCTGACTGTTTGTCTAAACTGTTTTGTTACTTTTGTAAAGCGGCCTTGGGTCCCCTGAAAGGCGCTATATAAATTAAAGTTATTATTATTATTATTATTAGTCCTGGTTCTCCCGTGCCTCCCTTCCCTCAAGCGGGTCCAGCAACACCGCCTGGGCCTCCAGCAGCGTGGTGTTGGCTCCCACAAGGACCGGTGTAGCAGCGAGGCGAAACTCTACCCGTGGCTGGAGGAGGAGATGTTGTTGCCCTACGCCGAGTTGTCTTCCTCCCTCGGGAGCTAAGCCGGATGTGGCACAGATGATGACCATTAAGAATAACTATATAGAAATAGACAATCTTATGTCTGATAGTCTTGTTCCTTATGTAGGTCATATAGAGGCATCAGTATAAACTTGTGACTGTTTCACAACCAGTTCACTTTTTAAAATTTACTTTCAGTAAAAGTATGCAAATATTATCATCAAAATGTTTTTGCAGTCGATAAAGAAGCTGTATTTTCATTTAGATTATGAATATAGCAGCAACCAATGATCATCTATGCAGTGATTTCACTGTCTGTCTCTGGAGAGCTCTGCTATTAGTGCATTTTACAACCTTTATAACCCAATGATTTAAATGAGGGCTGTCATGTATTCCTACTGGGTGTCAACTTTCAAAGTTGCTTAATCTAGCTAGAACGTTTCCAAGTTGGTAACACTGGCCAAACTTTCCTGAGTAGAAGTAGAAGTAGGTCACAGACTGAGAGCAAAGAGCTAACGTAGCGTAACGCGTCACACCCTCATGCCTTCTGCAGTCTACCAACAGAAGAACATAGCATCTGTTTCAACAGAATTTATTCTTACTGGAATGAAGTAGACAATTTTTTAAAGTTGGTTAGGGTTCAAACTCTGCTCGTGTTGACTTCAACATGCCACAACTGTCACTCAAAAAGCACAATATATGCAGCAAATGACATGTATTATGGAAATAGTAGGCTGTGTAGAATACACTGAAGTGACAGACTTCAATACATACATATACAATACATACATATACATACATATACATACATACATATACAACACATACATATACAATACATACATATACAAAGATATACATACATATACAATACATACATATACATACATGTACAATATATACAATACATACATATACATACATACATATACAATATATACAATACATACATATACAAGACATACATATACAATATGGAATACAATACATACATACATATACAATGCATACAATACATACATATACATTATACATACATACATATACATTATATACAATACATACATATACAATACATACATATACATATACATACATATACATACATACATATACAATATATACAATACATACATACATATACAATGCATACAATACATACATATACATTATATACAATACATACATATACAAAACATACATATACAATATATACATATACATACATACATACATATACAATACATACATATACATACAATACATAAATATACATACATACATATACATACATACATATACAATATATACATATACATACATATACAATATGTACATATACAATATATACAATACATACAATATGTACATATACATTATATACAATACATACATATACAACACATACATATACATACATATACATATACAATACATACATATACAATATATACAATACATACATATACAATACATATACAATACATACATATACATTATATACAATACATACATATACAAAACATACATATACAATATATACATATACATACATACATACATACATACATACATATACAATACATACATATACATACATACATATACATACAATACATACATATACATAGATACATATACATACAATACATAAATATACATACATACATATACATACATACATATACAATATATACATATACATACATATACAATATGTACATATACAATATATACAATACATACAATATGTACATATACATTATATACAATACATACATATACAACACATACATATACATACATATACATATACAATACATACATATACAATATATACAATACATACATATACAATACATATACAATACATACATATACATTATATACAATACATACATATACAATACATACATATACAATACATACATATACAATATATACAATACATGCATATACAATATATACAATACATACATATACAATACATACATATACAATACATACATATACAATACATACATGTACATACATACATATACAATACATACATATACAATACATACATATACAGCATATACATACATATACACTATATACATATCCAATATATACAATACATACATATACATACATATATACTATATACATATACAATATATACATATACATACATATACAATACATACATATACAATACATACAATCCATACATATACATTATATACAATACATACATATACAACACATACATATACATACATACATATACAATACATACATACATATACAATACATACATATACAATATATACAATACATACATATACAATACACACATATACATACAATATATACAATACATGCATATACAATACATACATATACATACATATACATACATATACAATACATACATATACAATATGTACAATACATACATATACATTATGTACAATACATACATATACATACATACATATACAATACATACAATATATACAATACATACATATACAATGCATACAATACATACATATACATTATATACAATACATACATATACAATATATACATATACATACATACATACATACATATACAATACATACATATACACTACATATACAATACATACATATACAATATATACAATACATACATATACAATACATACATATACCATACATACATATACCATACATACATATACCATACATACATATACAATACATACAATACATACATACATATACAATACAATACATACATATACAATATATACAATACATTCCTATACAATACATACATACATATACAATACATACATATACAATACATACATATACAATACATACAATACACACATATACAATATATACAATACATACATATACAATACATACATATACAATACATCCAATACATACACATACAATACATACATATACAATACATACATATACAATATATACAATACATACCTATACAAAACATACATATACATACATACATATACAATACATACATATACAATACATACAATACACACATATACAATATATACATACATACATATACAATACATACATATACATACATACATACATATACAATACATACATATACACTACATATACAATACATACATATACAATATATACAATACATACATATACAATACATACATATACCATACATACATATACCATACATACATATACCATACATACATATACCATACATACAATACATACATACATATACAATACAATACATACATATACAATATATACAATACATTCCTATACAATACATACATACATATACAATACATACATATACAATACATACATATACAATACATACAATACACACATATACAATATATACAATACATACATATACAATACATACATATACAATACATACAATACATACACATACAATACATACATATACAATACATACATATACAATATATACAATACATACCTATACAAAACATACATATACATACATACATATACAATACATACATATACAATACATACAATACACACATATACAATATATACATACATACATATACAATACATACATATACATACATAAACATACATATACATACATACATACATGTACAATATATACATATACATACATATACATACATATACATACATATACAATATATACAATACATACATATACAATACATTTAAGTGATAGACTTGTTCCCAGATTACAAAACTGTAAAAATAAGACCAAACAGGGATTTTCCATAGGAAGCCGTTAGAGGAAATCATACAGCACACTCATGTTGGTGAGACTCATCTAAACAACATACATAATGCTTGTAAATTCGAACTCTATTAATCCAAGTTTTTCCTCAACATTCAAGCATATAATGAAGCTGCTTTGCTTAGGTTTCTCATTAAAGTTAGAGGTTGGTCTTAATCTACATTTGGATATGTAATAACTGCATTATAACAACCTGCAAAACAACGTCTCTATCATTACGGACATTTCATTGGGTTTATTACATCATCACTTGGAAAGTACGTTTCAAATGTTTCCACCATGGGAATGTAAAGGATAAGATTCACTTGTTAATAACAGGCAGTTCACTCAAGTCAACTCTGATTGGTTGTCAGTGCAATCATGTGGGATCAGTGGATCCTCCCATTGTCAGCAAGAGTAAGATAAAGCACATGTAGAATGAGGTAACTCAGCCATGCTCATCCTTAACTCTGTCTATGAAACTGTTTATTGAACCATGCTTTTTGATATGAACCTACCCTTGGATGATTTCAAATGGAGGTAGTTCCATTGGCTCAACCTGAAGATCTCCATCCTGACTGCTAGCTCCCGCACCATCAGAGGCCTCAGCTGAAGGGACTTCTCCGTTATCCGCTGCACGCTCTCCTTCATCTTTCATCTTCTCTACATCCTTGGTCAATTCAGAGGACACTTCTTCTTTTCTCTCTTTTCTTCTCGTTAGCGAATTACCTTTGTCAGCCATGGTGAAAGTACGATTATCTAGAGAATCTAGGTTCAGAAAATCTATGTGTAAAGAATTAAAAGTGGAAAAGACAATATGTAAATATGATATGTAATGAAAGATAAGGAGGGAAAGAAAGAAGACCTGAAACTAAACAGACTTAACAGAAGACAAGCAGAAAGGATAAGAGACTAAATGAGGGGGAGGAGTGGAAGAGTAGAGAGCGAGAGAGAGAGAGAGAGAGAGAGAGAGGGGGAGGAATGCTCGGAGTAGAGAGAGAGAGAGCGGAATGCTCGGAGTAGACCATACAGTTCATAGGTTTGTCCATAAATCAGGCTGATATGAACACTTTGTCACTTATCTGTTAGATGTCTGCTGTGGTGAGGAATACTTTATTCAGATATAATGAAAGCAGCAAAAACAAATGCAAAGCTTTTAGTTGCGTCTCTCCAACCTCATGTTTTATTCTGATAGCATTCAAAGCATCACCTGATGAGGATTTAACAGGCTTTCAGAAGGCAACACTTGATCATATACGTATATTGTTTTTTGGCACATAATGTATAAGATTTAAGGATACTGACTCAGCATATAGTCCTGTCTATGAGCATCTTAAATCTAAAAATGGCATATTGGCACTGGCCTTTAAAGGCTCATATGGGTCAAACCATGGTAGATACACACAGGCAGCTGCAGCGAGCAGACCAAGCAGGTCTATTTAAAGGTCCTGAGGGTGGGGGAGGAAGGCTCCCAGCTCTTCAGTTCCAACACTGCGTGTGTGCTTATGTGCATTTTGACAGACTGAGACTGCAGCTGATTTTGTCTACTGATACACAAGACATACATGTCTGGGGAACAAGCTGCATACCGTTGTTCTGGATAAAAGGTGAATGCAATAGGCTGAATGCAGCTTAATAAGCTTTGTATGACAGCTTGCATGATGGCCGAAGTGTGTCAGTATCTCAGATATGTAACTGCACAGTGTGGACTGAATAACGGGATCAGTAGGTGCCAGCTGGCCAAGAAAAGGCGAGCTTGAGTCCACATTTGGTATTCTCATTAGAAGGCTGTTAGATGGAGGTAGATGGAGGTAGTGTAAGATGTAGAGGCTGTATTTCGGCTGCATGTCTGTCAAAGCAATCAGGTTATGCAGGAAATCAAACAAAATGCTGATGATGAGCATCCTGGTGTCTGAAAGTGATCTCACTGTGGACCAATAGCACGTCCGCAGTATGGTGCATCATTTGTATACATACACATTACAGTCCGTCATTTGCAAACATCCAGCAGTCAAACAGACAAAAAAGTTAATGATGCACTGATGAGAATTAATTAAAAAAATATTCAACACCATATTGTTTACAAAAATATGTGCGGATGCCAATATTGTTAGTGGGTCATTCATGCTTATGTCTTTTAGCTGCCTAAACAGCTCAGCAAGGAACAGTGTTTTACTTCCAATGATGCATTTATGTAGCTCTTATTGTTGAAACGTCCGCAATAATCAAACTGTGAGCCACATTGTTTTATATAGACCCATGTGTCTGAAATAAAGTTGGATTGAATTTGACAATATAAATGTCAGCTAATTTGAAAATGATGTAGAAAACAACGCAGACGTAAAACCCTAACCAGCCAAAACTGACTGTTTGCTGTGATGAAATCAATATTTTAAGTTGATTAATATAACTGTTCTCATTTCAAAAAGTGAAGCCAATGCAGAAATGTCTCGATCCTGAATTATTTGTAATAGCTAGCAGGGTGCGACCCTGGTTGCAAAAAGAAGTTCAATAGTGTAGAAGTCTGAGAAAATGACCCTGCGTCTCACTTGATTTATTACCTCCATAAACATTGTTTACATGAACAAAAACATGAGTTCATGGTTTCAATCGCCAGTTTCAAGTCTTCTTCAATGCAGCATGATGTTCTTTCAGTAAATGATGGTCCACTTACATCTGGCTGGATGTTTAAAAGGAGTAAATGCATCCGTCACTCCAAGACTGACACTTCAGCCATTTATAATCATCCAGATCAGAGGAGGCTGCTCCATAGAGGCAGAGGATGCTCATCTTCTAGTTTTGAGGAAAGAGGAAGATCAAAAAATAAGAGTAATTGGTTGAATAATACCATTAACAAATCTCAGTATAATTTATAGAAAATAGTTTAATCTCTTCTCTGGAAAAAAATGTAAATGCTTCAACACCACCACCTGCAGGCTCTGCTGTACCACTTGTATCAGTTAAATATATTTCATGTTTTTCACGCTAATCTGTTATTGGCAAAAACATGTGAAATGATGCTCCAGGTCACCCCCCCCCCCCCCTTGGGTCATTACAAGTCAACAACCAAAATACAATGTTGACATCACGTTGGTTTTAAACACCAAAAAATTTTACTATATTGAGACATCTTTGTAGCTTTGCTGGTAGCAGATTTAACAAATAATAATTAATGAATATCAAGATATGTAACGATTATAACGAATTAAATGATGGCTTATAAACCCATACATTAGTACAAAAGATTGATGGCACTCAGCTTCTGCCATGAGCCACCGTTAGTTTAACTAACAGAATTTAACTGAAGATTCACATTTGGACGCCGCCAATTGTGGAAAAATAGGGAACACCTCAAAATGTGATATTAACCATTAAATCTGAATCTCATGGTTGCTACGGAGTTCTTTTCAAGATGTACAGGGACCTAGTGTTTCATGTACACACAAATCAAATCATCAATTTCCTTATACATTTTATATTTATTTGACAAACTACATAACTTAACTACTAAACAGAAAATAAATGAAGAAAGGATCAAATAACTAAAATGAATGACTGAAGGATATGACGATGCATAACGATGAACCACAACTAAATGAAAGGGGTTGAACATGTGAACAGCTAGAATCAGTGACTCACATCATTCATCTATCAATTAAATCCGTTGTTCGACGTTTCTACCCTCGCATAACCAGGCCTACCAAGAAACAGGAGGAGAGAGCAGATAATGAATCTTATGCGACTGACTGGCCTGCACTAGCACACAGGCAGAGCTCCTCCTCAACCCCTGCACCCAGACGGACAAAGCCAAGGACAGCTGAGGAAAGTAAAACCTGCAAAACACCTCCACAACAACCAAGCCTACAACTTCAAAACAGATTTGCTCCATTGTCGCAGGATCCTAAATCTCCATCTGATGACCTGGACAAGCAGCTATCTCCTCAAAGCAGGGTAAGAACTGAGAGTAAATGTGAGAGTAAAAGGCCGCAGGCAAAGCTAGTGACTGGGCCTGAGACTCTGATTGTTGGTGACTATGTTGTAAAAGATGTCAGAAAACTGTGCAGCAAGAACACCAAAATACTCTGCTTTCCGAAAGATATGGTCTCTGACATGAGAGACAAATTCCTGGACATCGTGGCTGACTATCCCACAGCGAAAAACATCATGGTGCATACAGGAAGCTGTGATATTGTGAAACAACAGTCTGAAGTTCTAAAGCGAGACTTTATTGATCTGTTAAACACAGTCAGCTCTGTCAAGGCTGAGGTGTTCATCAGTGGCCCTCTTCCACCAGTCAGAGGAGGAGATGAAGGATTCAGCAGGCTGTTTGCACTGAACAGATGGCTGTCAACTGCATGTGCTGACCATTCAGTACATTTTATCAACAATTTCTACCTTTTCTGGGAGCGCAGACATCTTTTTGCAGCGCATGGAATTTGCCTGAACAAGTCAGGGGTACAACTGTTTACCTCAAACCTATTTTTCTCCCTGAGTCACTCGTCTGTCCCTACTGCCAAGGACAAGATACAAGAGGAGTCTAAACAAGAGATAACCACACAGCATCGCCATGGAGACCTTACGGGAAGGATGCCCCCGCCTGCCGACAGCCAAAAGGAGGAGTCTCCAACCTCATCATCAGGGACCACCTTCGCCTCCGATCTCCCACTTTCCTAGCTAGCTAGCCGTTTCAATTCCTGTCCTGCAAGTTCATAGAAAAAGAAAGGTGAGGCTGCGAAGAAACAACAGTAAACATGCAAACTTATCAAACTTAGCATACATTCCTCGTCAGCCTGTCCAAATAAATTGGGCAAAGAACGCTTTAACCACATTAAACTTAGCTTTATTAAATGTCAGGTCTCTGTCAGGAAAAACATTTTTAATCAATGATTTTATTGTTCGGCACAAACTGGACATTTTGTTTTTAACTGAAACTTGGTTAAATCAAGATAACAGTGCAGCTGTTCTTATTGAATCAACACCTCCCAACTTCAGTTTCATGAGTGAAACAATAGCGCATAAGAAAGGAGGTGGAGTTGCTGTTTTATTTAATGATTCTCTTCAATGCAAGCAGATGTCCTTTGGTCATTTTAGTTCTTTTGAATATGTGGCTCTGAATTCCTCTCAAGCTTTATTCCTAAACATTTACAGACCGCCTAAATACTGTGCAACCTTCTTTGATGAGTTTACTGAACTGCTGTCTGTAATCTATATTGATTTTGACTGTGTTGTTATTGTTGGTGATTTTAATATCCATGTTGATAATCCCCAGGACAGAGAGTCTATAGAACTATGTGGTGTCCTTGATAACTATGATCTGACTCAGCATGTGACAGGACCCACCCACAACAGGGGGTACACTCTGGACCTAATCATCACCAAAGGTGTAAACATTTCCAAGGTTGCTGTGACTGATGTTGCATTCTCTGATCATTTCTGTGTTTTCTTTGAGAGTGCAATCTCCTTGCACACAAATGTCCAAACCAAGGTTGTGACAAAGCGCTACATCTCTGAAAACACCAGTGAACTATTTATTCAGAAGTTCTCCTCCACACCAGCCCTCTCTTGCCTCTCAGTCAATGAGCTTGTAGATGGCTTCAATTTTAAAGTTAAAAATATTATTGATGCCATTGCACCCACTAAAGTGAAGGTTGTCTCGGGTAAGCAAAGATCTCCTTGGAGAAATGCTACGCTGGTCAGAATAGAGAAACGAGAGTGTCGGAAAGCTGAGCGCAGGTGGCGAAAAACTAATCTCCAGGTTCACTGTGACATCTATAAAGAGTGCAAACCTGGGCATGCAATCAATTTGCCTCCTTTTTTACTGACAAAATTCAGAAAATTAGACAAGCAGTCAGTGCCTCCACACCAACCACAGGATATGTGTTGTCCCGATCTCTGAATAACATCCATTCAAATATCATGACACAATTTCATTCAATCGACCGTAGAAGCCTAGAAGACATTATACAACATCTGAAGTCATCCTCCTGCTGCTTGGATATTCTACCAACACAATTTCATTAAATCGACCGTAGAAGCCTAGAAGACATTATACAACATCTGAAGTCATCCTCCTGCTGCTTGGATATTCTACCAACACACTTTTTCAAAAATATTTCAAACTGCATGACCACTGATCTTTTACAAATTGTAAACACATCCCTTCTCTCAGGTGTCTTCCCACAAGCCATAAAAACTGCAGTTATTAAACAGCTCCTAAAGAAGGCTAGTTTAGACTCCGCAACGATGAAAAATGATAGGCCAATATCAAACCTCCCATTTTTGAGTAAAATAATTGAAAAAGCGGTTTTCCAACAGCTGACCAACTTCTTGACCGTAAATAACTGCTTTGATGTTTTCCAGTCAGGCTTTCGACAGCACCACAGCACTGAAACTGCTCTTGTTAAGGTTTTCAACGACATCCACTTAAACATAGACAATGGCAGAAGTTCAGTCTTAGTCTTACTAGATCTCAGTGCTGCATTCGACACGGTCGACCATGCCATACTCCTAGAAAGACTAAACATCTGGGTGGGACTCTCTGGCACAGCACTTAACTGGTTTGAATCCTACTTGAAGGACCGAGAATACTTTGTGTCTGTAGCTGATTACACATCAGAGCTGACTAAAATGACATGTGGTGTTCCCCAAGGTTCAATACTGGGGCCTCTTCTGTTCAACATCTACATGCTTCCACTAGCTCAGATTATGGAAAACAACAGAGTGTGTTATCATAATTATGCAGACGACACACAAATCGACATAACTATGTCACCAGGGGACTATAATCCCATACAAGGGCTGGGTAACTGCATTGAACAAATCAACAACTGGATGTGCCCGAATTTTCTTCAATTAAACAAAGATAAAACAGAAGTAATTGTTTTTGGTACCAAGGATAAACAATTGAAAATCACCGCTCAGCTTCAGTCACTGATGTTAAAACCCACAAACCAAGCCAGAAATCTAGGTGTAGTTATGGATTCAGACCTCAACCTGAACAGCCATATCAAGACAATTACAAAATCAGCCTACTATCACCTGAAGAATATATCAAGGATTAGAGGATTTATGTCTCAACAGGATTTGGAAAAATTTGTCCACGCATTTATCTTCAGCAGACTGGACTACTGTAACGGTGTGTTTACAAGTCTCTGTAAAAAGTCCGTCAGAACGCTGCAGCTCGAGTCCTCACTAAGACCAGGAGGGTGGACCACATCACCCCAGTTCTGAGGTCTTTGCACTGGCTTACTGTCCAACAAAAAATTGACTTTAAAATCCTGCTGTTGGTTTACAAAACACTGAATGGTTTAGGGCCAAAATACATCTCAGATCTGCTGCTACCTTATGAACCATCCCGACCCCTCAGGTCGTCTGGGACCGGTCTACTTTCTGTTCCCAGAGTCAGAACTAAACATGGAGAAGCAGCATTCAGTTTTTCTGCTCCACATATCTGGAACAAAGTCCCAGAAAGCTGCAGGTCTGCTGAGACCCTCAGCTCCTTTACATCAAGATTGAAGACTTTTCTGTTTGCTGCTGCCTTTAATTGAACCACATTCAATTCATATATTAATCAATTTCCTGCATTTCTGCATTTTACTACTGCATTTTATTTCTTGCACTGTTTTTGAATGTTTTAATGAATGTTCTTAATTGTTTTTAAATCTCCTTTTCTTTTGCCTTGTGTTTTGATGCTTTTAATGGTTTTATGTGAAGCACTTTGAATTACCTTGTTGTTGAAATGTGCTGTACAAATAAACTTGCCTTGCCTTGCCTTACCCTAAATCTGGCTCCGGTCATTTGTGCAACTTTCAGCAGCTGAGTTTGAGAAGCACCAGGGAAGAAGTGAAACACCTTCATATTAGTTTTGAATTGAATTGAATCATTAGGTCTCATTAGACATTTCAATCTAAGATTATTTTATTAAGTGACTTAAATACATTTTTCCTAGGAACAGCAAACTCATTTGCATCTGGAGATGGTATCGTTTCACCTGCCGGCTCTGATGGAGGTTGCGCTGCATGCAGCAGTGGTTGTTCCTCTGTGGGCCTCTCTCCTTCTTGAAAGTTGAAAGAGTGCGATTGGTAGTTTGTTGAGTCGCTCTCTACCGTCCTTCGCTCAGTGGCAATTCATTCGGCTTTCTCTGATATCTTCAGAACCCGGTCGTCTTCTTCGTTGAGGTTCGGCTTTCACCGTTCTTCCTCGTCTTCATCGCTCTCAGCGGGATGCTGAGTCATCTTTTTGGAGCAGCAGGGGTCATTATGGCACCTTTGCCAGTTTAAAAAGTATTTCATCTCAGAGTGGTTTCTGAGTATCTTACTCTCAATAATCTTCAGCGAACAGAGTAGAAGAGAGCGAGAACTGACTTCTTCTTGCTTTATCTTCTGGAGAAAGGGGGTGCAGTTGTATGACAGGAACAGCAAAACCACTCCCATCCCAACTACTATCTTGATTATTTAATTGAACCTTATTTTACCGAATTAATACTATGACTTACATTTTAGTTTTAATTCTTCAATATTTGAAATGTGTGCTATCTCAGCTGCAAAAAGGTACCAAACAGTTGATATAAATCACAGAATGAAACCTGATCAATTAAAGATCGAATGAATCAAACAATTGCACAACATAGACAGACACTGATATCATGGCACTTTAAATAGATGTGTGTGTACCTATATGCACAATGAATGAATGGATAACATTAATCTAAACATTTCTCCAGAAATAAGTGTCCTGTGTGAGAGACAAAGAAAAAAAGAGTGTGTGTGTGGGGGGAATCCGCCAGGAAATTTCTTCTTTTTTTTTGTTTTTCTTTTTTTTTTTGGAAAAATAATTAAAAGTTTGACTTGAAAATAAAAGTATCCCCATGGTCGAAATTATGAGATAGCATGTTGTCTGTGTACCGACATTAAAACTATCACAACAGGTGGACAGGAGAGGCAACAGCCCGGAAAGCGGTTTTCCAACGATTGAAAAAGATCCACAAATAATCCCAAAATGTCCACGAAGAGAAAAATTGATGCAGAGGGAAGAAAATGTAATGAAAGATGGGAAAGTGAATACATGTTTGTGCTTCAAGGGGAACAACGGGTCTGTCTTCTGTGTTATGAGGCGTGTTGGTGATGAAGGATACAATTCACGTCGGCACTTTGACACCAAACACGGAGCTAAATTTAGCCTCCAAGAAAAACATCAAACTGTCCAAGAATTAAAAGGCAGACTGCAATCACAGCAGAATATATTCACACAGCTATAGCCAGTGCATGCTGAAGGTATGTGAGCAGAGCTCCGACCAGATACAGACTTTTACAAATGTCAGTTTGTGAAGAAACACCATCGCAGACCGAGTTGATGAACTAGCAGCAATCTAACAACACAGCTAGCTAAGAGACGAGCAGGTACTTGTGTTTGTAATGAACTGTTGATGAAAGCACAGACAACACGGATACATCATCTATCCATGTTCATCAGACCTGACTCTCAGTGAGCAGCTCTTGGATGTAGCTGCATGCACAGGACGACGACAGGGAGGAACATTAGTGATGCAGAGAGGTGAACAAACAGCTTTGAACAAAGTTAATGTAATAACTTGTTTGATATTTGTCTGTTATTTTCTTTAATAGTTTGATCTTTGATAGAGTCATGTGGGTTTCTTAACCCTCAATTAAAATGATTTATGTTATAATAACAGAAATGTGTTTAAATATCATTTTTCATTTATAGAACTGCATGTACAATATGTTTACACTTGAATAAACAATAATCAAATGCAGAGAGAGTTATTTAACAATATGTTAGGAGAAGTTAGTTTTACAGTCTTACAGTTACAACCGGCCCTTTGAGGGACCGTGATGCTGATGTGGCCCAGAGTGAGATGAGTTTGACACCCCTGATCTAAAAGATACAAAATGATACTAAACATCACCACAGGACAAAATGATTTAATTCAACCAAAGTAAGGGAAAAGAAAAGCCTCATAGAGATGATGGAATGGCTTTACCTGTCACAGTATTTAA
The DNA here is from genome assembly GCF_949748355.1 of Melanostigma gelatinosum. Taxonomy (NCBI): domain Eukaryota; kingdom Metazoa; phylum Chordata; class Actinopteri; order Perciformes; family Zoarcidae; genus Melanostigma; species Melanostigma gelatinosum. Next base: position 30,724,906 of record NC_136636.1, read on the forward strand.
AGATGTGGTGGGTACTTCTCCAAGGTCTGATACTTCCACAGCCAATTCTACACCTGGAACTTCTCGGTCTGCCACAGGCCCCCTGCAGGAAGGCATCCTCACTTCCCCCTGCTGGCAGGTTATGAGATGCATCCACAGGGAAGTCTTCTTTGGCACCCTCTGCTGCTGCTGCTGCTTCAACAACTACACTTCGACAGGAAGTATGCAAAAAAGGGAACGAGGTTGTTTGTTTCTTCCTCATCAATAAAATATATCAGAATATATAAAGTAAAATGGTGCGATGTATGTATTGAGTGATTAAAACATCTCTAAAGAAATATAAAGGCTAAATGAATAAGTACTGCTTTACTCATAGCTGTTATCATTGATCACGTCCATTTGCTTGACGTTTGACCAAAAATCGCAGCAATTTGAAAAGTGTCATCCCTATAAGTACCGACAGATTCGTAGGTCAATGATTAGCTTGCTCAACAGAAGACCTTGCTGAACTGGAACACAAAAACACACGTGCATTTCTGCACATACAGATATGCAGAAATGCTTGTTCTGCAAATGTTTTGATAAATTGCTGGTATTACCTCCCTTTATTGCATTTGTGACAACGAGCGTGATCAGCAGGTTCTCGAGTAACATGTACCTCCAGCCTTGATACCAACGGACCCTCTGTGTACCTCTTGTAACTGTAGCAAAGGGACAGAAGTTGTAGTTATGTATGTACCTGAGAAACCCGAGGCCTGTACTACGAAGCAGGATTTGGGGTTAGCAGAGTAACTCTGGGGTTTCAGTCCTATGACGGAGGTTCACTTCTTACCGGGGTTAATCACCATGGTAACTGATGATCTTATGTTGGACATTTATATAAATGCACTGCTTACTGACCAATCAAATCTTGGTATGTGGATTGTTGGATAAAAATGCACTAATGCGAAGACTTCAAAGTCATTATCCAGACTTAAAGAAAAACAGTGTAAACTGACAAATGCAGAAAGGACAGCTGGTAATATATCACAGTGTGACTGTGTGTAATTGAACAGGCTTATATTATCTCTGCTTCATCTAGAGCACAATAGATCTGAATATGATTACATGTGTGTATTCTGTTAAGTTAATGGGCTGCTTAGATGTATTGTTATGGAGTGTATGACAATATTTGGCCTTATTCTTTGACTGCCATCTGTGAAACAGACTTTGGAGCAAAATGTGCCCCTACCCCTGTGTTCACTTAGTTCTGGTACTGCTGTCATGCGCACATTCATACATCTCAGTGATCCTAAAGTCATACAGTGTTGGGTACAAAGTCCTCCTGCAACTATGAGTTAGAGCATGTGGAGTTTTACAATGTTAACACAGTCAATCTGAATGAGTGGGCCTACAACTCACACTGCTGCTGTATCAATGTTGGATGATGCTCTTTAAAAGGGGTCAAGCCTGAGTGCTCCTGAGACAAACACTGTAGTTACTGATGTCTCTGATAACATTGGGTGTGATGTATCCACTGATATGGAACCAGAACCATTGTAGTGGAAAACATTCCATAGCCGCTTTGCGTGAGTCTTTTCATGCTGAAATACATAATACCAAAAAGCAGGGTGTCTTATAAGCAGTGGTGGCTGGTCAATACAGGCATGGCCCCACCATGAGCCACACAAAAAAGGAAAAAAATAAATAAATAATAATTATAATAATCAGAAATTATACAAATTGTCAATATTTGTGTTTTTGAACTATGGAATGTACCCAGCCCAGTAATGTGTGTAAAATATGATATCTGCGCAAAATATATGCTTTTCCTGCTCGTCCTCTCTGTCTGTCTGCACGACACTCTGAGAACGCGCAGCTTGGGGGGCCTGATCGTTTTGGCCCAAAAGAGTCGGGTCTATGAAGCAGTTTAGCCAATTGCTGATTCAAGATATAAATGAGTGACATACAATTTAGCCAATCAGCGCCCTCAAATAGATTCAGCTGTGGGCCAGAACGATCAGGCCACCCTCGCTGCGCGTTCTCGTCAGGAGAAGTCTCTACAGGCGAGCACTCCTCCTCCAAGACCCGTTTGAGAGGAGAACTTTGAGGAGATTCTGCAGCCAAAGAGCTGATATCAGATCAGCCTGACCTCACAATCAGACAGCAGACTCGCGGGAAAGGGAAGCAGTACATGAAGCTTCTGTACTAGCTGTACACCAGACAGGTTTGGCTAGCTGGATGACGTCATGCTAATAATTTATTTAGCTTTTTAAAACAACGGGGACGGATCCAGCACGGACAGTTAGGGAGTGAGGGATGAGGAGGTAAGGAAACATGAGAACACCAGGGTAGGGAGTGAGGGATGAGGAGGTAAGGAAACATGAGAACACCAGGGTAGGGAGTGAGGGATGAGGAGGTAAGGAAACATGAGAACACCAGGGTAGGGAGTGAGGGATGAGGAGGTAAGGAAACATGAGAACACCAGGGTAGGGAGTGAGGGATGAGGAGGTAAGGAAACATGAGAACACTAGGGTAGGGAGTGAGGGATGAGGAGGTAAGGAAACATGAGAACACTAGGGTAGGGAGTGAGGGATGAGGAGGTAAGGAAACATGAGAACACCAGGGTAGGGAGTGAGGGATGAGGAGGTAAGGAAACATGAGAACACTAGGGTAGGGAGTGAGGGATGAGGAGGTAAGGAAACATGAGAACACCAGGGTAGGGAGTGAGGGATGAGGAGGTAAGGAAACATGAGAACACCAGGGTAGGGAGTGAGAGATGAGGAGGTAAGGAAACATGAGAACACCAGGGTAGGGAGTGAGGGATGAGGAGGTAAGGAAACATGAGAACACCAGGGTAGGGAGTGAGGGATGAGGAGGTAAGGAAACATGAGAACACTAGGGTAGGGAGTGAGGGATGAGGAGGTAAGGAAACATGAGAACACCAGGGTAGGGAGTGAGGGATGAGGAGGTAAGGAAACATGAGAACACCAGGGTAGGGAGTGAGGGATGAGGAGGTAAGGAAACATGAGAACACCAGGGTAGGGAGTGAGGGATGAGGAGGTAAGGAAACATGAGAACACCAGGGTAGGGAGTGAGGGATGAGGAGGTAAGGAGACATGAGAACACCAGGACACACATGAGAACTCTGTCAAGCTACATATTAGACAAAGTGAACATCTTTTATTCTACATAGCTGTCCTCAGTCTCATCTGCTTAACTTGGTCATGGAGACATCAACATGTAATAGAGATGTTAAATTAACAGTGAAAACTCATCATAGCTTAATTTAACATCAGTATTCATAAGTACACTTCATGTTTACTTCTCCTGATCTTTACCTCCTATAACAAGGTCCATAGGGGCATCTCAATAAATAAACATGTTATATTACATTATATAAGTGTTATTTACTGATTGTTTTCGTGTTGGAATACATGTTAAATATGTAACTGCCAAGTAATAATGCGTGTTTGATACTTACATTTTTTTGCATGAAATCATTCTGGGGTGTTTGAAATTGATAGGATGGCCCTACCTAGAACATTTTCTACCAGCCGCCGCTGCTTATAAGTATTTATTCTCTGCTCAGAGAAGGTCCAATCAACACAACAGAATGCGTTCAGTCTCAGTGAGGAAGAACCAAGAAAAAAGTGAACAAGCTTTCTTTATACAGAATGAGCAACGGTGGGGGCCGATGGCTGATGTTACAGACATTACGGTCTCAGACTGAAAGGAACAACAATGAACAACAAGCGGCCCAAAGGCCTTGGTGCTGGAACATTCTCATACAACACAGTTAGTTATCTTTGTGAACAGGAAAGGGAGAATTCATCTTTTGCACAACAGAGACACGGTGAAGTTCAACAAAGTCCAGAGCAAAATGACTTATGCATGAGACAACAACAGGTTCATGTCTTATTACTTCTTATTACCTACTAGTGCTGGGCAACATTTAAAGTTTTGAATTGCAATTAATTGCATTGTTATGTGCAAAATGCAATAATGAAATGCACTTGTATTTTAAAAGCATATGAACTAAAGGTCAATAACATTTGGTTTGTAAACACTTCAAACACATCAGGTTGTTGTTAGCAGCAGTGTTCCCTTTACACAGCAGAGTTATAACACAGTTATAATGATTCTGATCATAGATATTCAGCCGGTGTTCACAACTTTATCTTCATGTGTGTAAGAGATGATATTTAAATATACGTCTTGAAAACTGCAAACCTATCTGTATATATGTTTTTTTTTTACGTTTGTAAATAGGAATGGGACAGCACTTTGCTGCAACATATCACGTTACCATGAAAATGACAAAAAATACCATGCATAATTGTGGGTATTTATTTTATACTTTGTACTCTGTTGGAGTCAGATCCTTTCAGGGGAGACCCAGACCGCTGGACTTTCACTGCTGCAAACCTTCGGCAGGGAAGTCACACCAAAAATGAACTGGATCCGGTTAACAATCAAAAGGTATTTAATAAACAAGAGAAGCTATAACAGTTGCAAACTGAATGACTCTGTCGATATCAATGTGTCCCGCGGGGCAGAGTTCTCACAAGGCCCACCCAATAGCCCAGCCCAGCTGGTCAACTACACAGAGTGGTAACAGCGCGAACTCAAGCAAAAACCCTTTGGAACTATCCTATATTTAAAAGTCTGTCCGAACGTTTAAATGTCCAGTATCAGCCTCTGTGATTGGCCGAAATTCAATAGCCCCTCCTGGCTTCGGGCAGTTATCATCTCAGTGTTTGGTTGAAGTCTTCCAGACTCCTCCTCAGGTCCTGGTGGTCTCTGCAATGCCAGTCTCCAAATCCCTGTCTGTCCCTTGGCTATTCTTCAGTTTAATTCATTCAATGATTGTCTTTTATGGCTCATCACTTCTGTGGTAAACATACTGTAAACATATTATACATTCCATAAGTAAATATATTGTGACATTTTACCATATTTTGACATTTATATGAGATATATATACATATGTGACACTTTTATTCACCACTAGGGGCTATTAATCATACTAACAATGCTTTTAATACTGAAATTCTTCACAACTCCCTGATTAGAACGTCTTCAGGCTCTTTCCTCACAAGATGAGAGGTAACTTCATATCATCTATTTACTCGTTGTCAAAACAGCTTCAATGACAAAATCTAAATTTGATGAATAAATAAATAAATATCTTCTGATTTCATGTTTATTTTTTGTTCCATCTTTCACCCTTAATGTTTCTGAGTACATTTAATAAGACAGGCTGAACACACGTGATCCGTCCTCTTTGTTTACCTTTTTTTTACGTCTCCATGCGTCCACTGGTTACGTGTTTAACATCACATTGCAATGATTTGTGGGTAATTCCCTTAGGCTAAGCTAAATCAGCATACCATGCTGACTTACGGAAAGGGTTCATAAAGGGCTCAAAATGTCTGCAAGAAAGCCTCAAACACTTGACGATTTGACAGTGGGACATCCCTAAACCCTCACGGACTTCGCGGGAGCGCGCCTTAAAGTCTGTGAGTCCGTGAGGGGGACATTGGGATTTGGCCAGTCTGTACCGGGACACATGGAAGTTATGCTAATACAGAGTTGCAGTTAAGAGCAGTTTGTTCTCACGTGCTTATGTTTAAACACGACAATATGTGTTTTGATATTGTCACGATCCTGTAACGAGACGATCGCGCACATGTGTGTGTGTGAGACAGGAGGGACCGACGGTTCCAGACCGGGCGTGTCACCCGGTGGAGAGCGGCAGCAAGTGACGGCACACAAACACAGCTGTTCACCGCTCCCTGCCCAGTTCTTGTGTTATAAATGTTTTTAAACTGCGTTAATGTGCGATAAAATAATTGTCGGCATTAATTTATTCATTAACGCGATAATAACGCGTTAACTTGCCCAGCCCTAAATAAAACATATAAAGAGTTCTGAAAAAGAGTACAGTACCCACCGCCATTGGAAGAAATCTTAATTTAGACAAAAGAAATAATACAGAGACAATGTTTTCTTATGATGCTGCATACTTATGTTGGAGATCAACTCACATAAAAGCACCGCCTTCTGACCAATCAAAGCTTGGTATGTGGATCGTTAGATAAAAATACACTAATTAGATGAAATTAAAGTCATAATCCAGACTAAACTGACAAAAGCAGAATGAATGTGTGTAAATGAATAGGCATATAATATATCCACTTCATCTCGATCAGTGGTTCTCCACTGGTCTGGCTGCGGGACCCACCATCACCCCTTAATGACAAGCCGCGACCCAAATGTTCAACTTCTCACATGTATTTAATGTAAAGATGGAGCAGTTTGAACCTGAGCTGAACATGTCCTCTGCAGTCGTAGTGTAGAGCTCTCTTGTGCAGAGAACTTGTCCCTGTCCCACACGTTTCACGTAAACCAGAAAAACTGCTGTGTTTGTTGTTTGATGTCATCCGACATGTCTTCAATTCAATACTTATAGTGTCATTTGACAGAGGTAAAGTTTTCAGTTTATCCGCTGCGGATTGGTCCAACAAATGCCGCTTCAGTTTTGACGGCTTCATGCTTTCTTGTGCCAGAACCTCACAAAACACACTGAGGACAAAAGAGGGAAAAAACCTCAATCTAAGAAAATCCATGTCTCATGTGGTCGGTGTCGTACTTGTGTTTCACCATGCTCAATTAGCATGAAAACAAACTGTGTGGGTGTTATTCTATACTGTGAAATGGCGGGTGTCTACTAGCATTACAAGGCATTAACGCCAAATACTGTTAAGGAGTGTGAATAACTCCGCTGATAAAAAAATCTGCTTCAAAATAAAAGCACGAGATTATTATTAGGGCCCGAACACCGACGAAGTCGGGCGAAGGCCCTATTGTAATTCAAAGAATTATTATTATTATTCTGTTGCCTCTAAAATCACATTTTTCAGAGCTTTATCACACTCAAAAACTCCCCAAATTTGAGATTTTAAGGGTCGCATGCTCATGTATGACAAAATGGCGCCCCCTACAGTTTCACAGGCCACGGCCCTCACCCAACATGTCCGATTAACGTGAAATTTGACACACATATTCAGCTCCATCTGCTCTACAATCAATGGACTCCAACTTTTTAGCTCCGCCCATTCAGATTTCCACCATTTAAACTTTTGTGAAAAACACATTTTTGTAAACTGCTCCTAAACGCTGTGTTCGATTGCTACTACATTTGATGTGGATCAAATTTGGACAGTACAATCCAAAGACCTTCGTGATTAAAAGCTATCAAAAGCTTTACGTTTGGTGGAATCGCGTAGCCGTGGCGTGGCGGTCATTTTATGCAACTCCCATTAAACTACGTTTTCAGGCTTTGTATTTTAAGAAACTCCTCCTACAGAGTTTATGCGATCAACATCAAATTTGGTCAGGACAATTTAAAGACCTTTATGATGAATATTTTTCAAAATGGTGAGTTTTCATTGAACGACCTTGACGTGGCGTGCGCCCACTTCACTCCCATTTTGTGCCATTCGCTATGAAAGAGGGAGTTGTAACTCCAAGGTACATTGTCCAATCCACCCCAAGTTTCTTATGCATGATGCTTGTTCAGGCTTGAGCAAATTTCCGTGACAATATTTTCAAAAAGTCATAGCGCTACCTTCTGGCAAAAGGAAATGATACGTTTTATACTTTGATGTACTCCTCCTAGCCATTTATAACATAAATAACTCATATGGGGCTTTGCCTTTTCTATCAGAAATTGCCTTGACAGCGCCCCCTACTAATATTCAAAAGAGCAGCCCCAGCGGTACATTTCACCTAGATGTATGATATTTAGTCGGCACATGAATCACATGGAGACTTAAAAAAAGTCTCTTGAGAATATGCTCTAAATCAGGGGTCCCCAACTGGCGGACCGCGGTCCGGATGCTCTCGAAGAAGTTCACCAGGATCAGAGGAGACGTGTGGATTTTCTTCAGTCTCCTCAGGAAGAAGAGACGCTGGTGTGCCTTCTTGACCAGGGTTGAGGCGTTGAGGGTCCAAGAGAGGTCCTCTGAGATGTGGACACCCAGAAACCTAAAACTGGTGACACGCTAAACCTCCATTCCATTGATATGGAGGGTGGTGTGTGCAGCGTTTGGTCTTTCTGAAGTCCACAATAAGCTCCTTGGTCTTAAGGGCCAGGTTGTTGTTGGCACACCGACAGGTGCCGGACCTCTTCCCTGTAGGCCGACTCATCGTTGTTGTTGATGAGGCCCACCACCGTTGTGTCGTCTACAAACTTGATAATGGTATTGGAACCATGTACAGGCGTGCAGTCATAGGTGAACAGGGAGTAGAGTAGAGGACTCAGCACACTGTGGAACGCCAGTGTTCAGGGTGAGGGTAGAGGAGAGGGGATTGCCTAACCTAACATACTGGGGTCTGTTGGTTAGGAAATCCAGTATCCAGCTGCAGAGGGAGGTGTTGATGCCAAAGTCACCTAGTTTGGTGATCAGTTTGGAGGGGATGATGGTGTTGAATGCTGAACTTAAATCGATGAACAGCATTCTCAAATATGTTTACAGCAGCAAATTAGCCGCTTGTACTGAAGAATATCACACAATTATCTTAGTTTAGCTGGAGCTGTGAAGGTACGCTATCGGACAACAGGCAACAGGAAGTGAAAAAATATGCTTACGTCATCACAACTGCCCCTAAACAGGGTTCCACCAAAACTTTAAAGCTTTTTCAATTGAGCATTGCAAAGGTTTTAGGATTGTGCTGACCACATTTAAAGTCAATCTGGTGAAATCTCTAGCAGTAGTTTGTTAAATTACAGTGCCTGGAAATGGCAAGAAATGCCTGCAAACAGCAAATTAAATTCAAAATAGCTGCCTTCCTGTTGGGTTTACGGTATACCTCCAAGAGGCTTTTATAGAGAGTCTCCAAGTTACATCTGCCTACCAAATGTCATATATCTAGGTGAGATCCTCCAGAAAGGTTATGAAATCATATCATCTTTACAACTTCATAACATCTGACAAATCTGACACCATTAAGTCTGTGGTGGAAATACTTTTTGTGCCAAAAGGGATTTCTTAGTTGCAGTACCATGTTGTCCCATTTATAATTTATTTAAAAATATCCTATAGTCAGATTATATCTGTGCGAATGTCCTCTTTTGTCACCCCATGTTACAACAGCCATGCGCATTGTCTATATTTATTCTCTTGACCACACAGCTGCTCAGTAAACCAATCCCCTATAAGTAGAGGGGACAGCTGCCATTCCACAGATATAGACAGAGAAAGAGGGGGAGCTCAGTCAAACCATCAGACAGAGAGTGTGACAGAGATGATTGAGAAAAGTTGAGACGGGTTACGAATGAGGGGACAGAACTAGCCAACAGCTCTACTGCATTTTAAAAAGGACCTCTTGGAATACCACCTCCAAATCAAAGTAAACTTGGTGCAAATCTCTTGAAGCCACAATGGCAGACAGCAGCAGTCCCCCATTGTCATCCTACATCATGGATGAGGAAACTCTGAAGAGAAAACAAAAGGAGAAGCTAAAGAAGCTGATGTCGACAGGAGGCAACCCGAGGCCTGCACGTTCTCTCCTCTTCTTGACACTCAGGAATCCCATCCGCAAGGCATGCATCAGTATTGTGGAGTGGAAGTATCCTGCTGTCGTAAAGTGTCCCTATACATTACATTTTACAATGGCATTTGATGTAATTGTAGCTACCTTACACCATATTTACTTTCAGTAGTCATTAAATGGTATATGTTTGGAGTTCTAGTAACAGCACAGCTGTAGGTGTATGTGTGAGTGTGTGTCAAGGTGCTTGTTATTTAATTTGTGTAATGTGGGAAAATCTATGTGAGCTATGGTGATTAGCCTGGAAGCTTCCTATAAATCACCTTCAGACCTTTTGAAATCATCATCCTACTGGCCATCTTTGCCAACTGTGTGGCCCTGGCAGTGTACTTGCCCATGCCTGAGGAAGACAGCAACAACACCAACAGCAACTTGGTACGTCAGCATGCTTGTGTTAGTTTTTATAATATACTGTAGATGCTGATGGTGGTTTAGGCCAGTGGTTCTCAAAGTTGGTACCCTGGGGTGCATTGAGGACGGGCCATTACAAGGTTTCAATACATTGCAACATTTACATCATCTATGTTTTCTGTCACGTTTGCAAACAATCAAAATAGAAGAAAAGATCAATACATACAATTGACCACATTGGTAACTGTTTAATGCAGTAGAGTCTCAGCTGAAGACATGACAACTCGCAGTGACTGGTTGTCATAGAAACACCACACATTTTATTGCTCCGGAGTTTTTCAGGAGCTCAGCAGTCAGAAAAATAGTGAAGATAAGAGAGACGTCAACATTTACAGAACAATTTGAGGTGTAACTTTGCAGTAGTAATACAATGCAGTACATTTGATTAAACAGTGTAGAAGACTGGGCATGTAAACAAGCAGGGGAGCTTTAATCTGTCTGGGTAACAAGCACCATAACTTTAAAATGTCTCCACCAATGTCAAGGACTCGCTTTTCTATTCAATGATTTATGATCGACACAGAGAAGAAAGAAGGTTTTGAGATAGTTGAGCTATAATTGCTGCTCGACCCATCACAGCGCCATCGTACACTCCTCTCTTGAAAGACTACTGATGGCGAAGAAGACAATGTGGCGTCTATAATTAACATAGCCCTATATGTCTATGCAGCCCAGAAATACCAGGCTTAAAATCACAAAATGCAAGCTCAGTGCGCAGCAGGTAGGTTACCAGGCCACGACACTGCTGCCGAGACAGACGAGAGGAGTCCCTGCACCGTGGAAACTGAAAGAGAGGAGAGCACCGACTAGATACAACCTGTCAACACATCATGCTACAACTTTATTGCTGATTGCCGCAAAAAGAAGCTCGCTGGGTTCTCTTTTTCATGACAGTGTTTCCCATTAATTACATACACTCTAGGTGGGCCCGCCACAGTATCAACACTTCCTGGTTGGGGTCCACTCTCTGCATGGGACAAAAACAAATCCTGAAGACATTATGAGAAACTTTAAATTCAAATCCAGTTAAGGATCACCCATTTACCGTACAGTTTTGAGTCATTTTTAGGGCCCCATATTTCATAAATTGAACATTTCAAATAAATTCCAATTTAAGATTACCTAGCGAGTTTTGAATAATACAATTTGTATCTCCTGTTCCAAATGTTGATGTTTTTCATATCATACAATATTTTAGCCCTCCATGATTATACACGTTCATTCTCTGCCTTATGCTGTGTTCACACCAAACGAAAAGTTTGGTTGCTTTGCTAACTTTGTAGCTGCTCCATCAACACTCAAAATAACATCATATTGGTGTAAATATGACGGCAGCGTTATTGTTTTACAATGCGGTTTATACACACATTGATACACATAGTTTTGTCTGGCCTCTGTATAAATATGAGGTATCGTAGAGATCTGGGTGTCCACATATGGCTACAATATTTTTTTCCTCCATTTCTGATTCAAGAACGTCAATGATGACAGGATTAACATCTTAACGCTGAGAGGCTTTCGCGACACAGCGTCACATTATTTGTTGCTTGAGTTGAAATATTTGAACTACGCATTCGATTTTTCTTTCTTTGGATTCTTTTGTCCACTCGCGTCCATTTCGCTGCTTTGCATTGACTTTGTATGTAATCTCCTCACGCAAAATATTTGCTTTGCATTTGGTGTGACCACAGCATCAGACTACTTTTATTAAAAATAGCATTCAAGCTGCATTACATAATGTTTGTAATCTTATTTTACATTATAATACACTCAAGCAAAGTCCCTCAGTTTTGCCGTACAAACCTTATCTTGGTTCTGCTTTTCTGTGGCTGGAGACTAAGATTGAACTCAAATACTGTATAACGCCAATGCAGGCACCACAGTTCATGTCTCATTCAATATTTGGGAAGTTGAATGATGCCTAATTATAAAAAATATAACCTGTCAATAAAATAATATTATATATATATATATCTATATATATATATATATATAGATATCTATATATATATATATATATATATATATATATATATATATATATATATATATATATATATATATATATATATATATATATATCACGTGTGTATGGACGAAGACATCAATTTTGGTTGGTTATTACATAATGGACAGTATTATTACATTTTATTTTCAAAGAATTGCAGATCCCGCATTTTGTAACCACTGCAATATGTAATGATTGATCATTTATTACTTATTGTGTTTGGACCTTTTTGTTGAAGTTACACATTTCCAACAATGTCAACAAAAGCTGAACGTTGTAAAGTTGGCAACGATAGATCTGGTGTAGCTGTTGTATTGGACGACATGAGGTTGTACAGATGTACCCACTGAGGTTATAACTTGACATCAGAATTCCTACAAAACAACGAATGATCCACCAAGAAGAGAACGAACTACTATGAACGATTATTTTGCATTACAATGATTAATGAGCTAATTTGAATTAATTTGATTTGATTATACCCAAGGACAATGATACACGGACAACACTAGGCCTGTGTATCAGTGGAACTCCTGAAGGGCACTGTGTGTGTGCTGCGCCTTTAAAATAGACATTCACTGAATACCGTTGCTGAAATGGGAGAGGCCATGAAGCCTCTCAGTGGTGTGTGAGGTTGTAAGTGACATGAATAGACAGAAGTTGATAAACTCTGATAGAGAAACATGAGCAGGGAGGTGACTTCACTACTCAACCTACAGTGTAGGCCCTGAGTGAAAGCAACACCTTGACACTGACGCCTCATCAACACAGGCACAACAGGAGAAACAACTCGAGAACTTCTAACATGTTCAAAGAAATTACTGTCAGAAATTACTGTCAGAATACTGTCAGTAAATATAAGCAACCAATGTACTCAAACAAGTTATTTGAGACTACAAGTAACACAAATTCAAACAAAAGCCATTGTGTTTGTTTTGCAGGAAAGCCTGGAGTACATCTTCCTCATCATCTTCTCTATAGAATGCTTCCTGAAGATCGTTGCCTATGGATTTCTATTCCATACAGATGCTTACTTAAGAAACTGCTGGAACATTCTGGACTTTGTTTGTGTCTCCGTGGGGTAAGTGGATGCGTTCCTGTTGAGGGCATTGCGTTTGTAATGGAATGTTCTGAATGGCCACATTACTATATGCTGTTCATGTTGTGTCATTGCTTTGCAAAATAGTGGTGAAAAGGTAGTGATAGTGCTTGAGTCAGCTCATTCCAAGAGGGACGTGGGTTTGATGCTGACCCTGGTCCATACTGCCTGTGTTACATGTTCTGATGATGATTGAACCTTTGCAGCTGCATCTCTCAGATGAACCTCAGATAAGAAACAGACTCTTACTGCCTTCATCACATGATCTAGATATGCTTTGGTTCACTTAGCCGGGCTGTGATTGGGTGCTGGTGGTTTTTCACCGCTCAGCTTAACACAAGTATTTCACCACTATCAATAGATGAAAGCTCCCTGGTTTCTAGTGTACCACTCCTGAGACCATGTGTATCTAAATCCAACATGCCTGTAGGCTTCATGGACCTGAAAGAAAGCACAACTTATTGGATTATTTTTGACTCCAACAAATACTCAGATGAAACCTATTGTGCTGTTCATCATCGACTAGTTTGTGTCAACATTTAACACGGACATTTGTTTTAAAACGCTTTCAATATTTTTAGTAGTGGCACAAAACAGCATCTGTTGTGTTCCCATCCATCATTTTATATATAAATAAATAATTTAGCTGCACAGAATCAATTGTGAGTAAGATCTCAAAAACTCTTTATATGCCAGAGCTGTGAGAAAAGCTCTATATTATCTATGTTGTTTGTGAGAATGCCAAGAGGTAGCGCTCTGTGAGTCAATGTTCCAGTCGGGGTAGCCATGGAAAGCAAGAAGGGGAGTGAGGTGTGTGTGTGTGTTCAAGCACATGCACATGGGGGTCTAAAAGAGGAGGTGTGTCAATCTGATGAATGGGCCTGAATCTTTTGTGATGCACTACTAGTCACCATTTCATTTGTAGTGAGTGTGAATGTAACCTCTGTGAAGATGTCTCCTGGCTAAATGAATCTCTCGGGGCTGGTCAGGCTTGTGGTAACATCAGGTTTATTCCACATCTGCATTTACGACAAAGGACAACATGGAAGAATGGGTCATCTTGCGGACAACTGCGCATGCTCTGTCTTCAGTAAATCCTCCGTTACGTTCAGGATTACCCATAGTCCTTTGCGTCTAGATTACCTCATAGTCCTTTGGGGATATTCAGTGCAGGTACACATTTATAACAGCAGGTGGCAGACTTTTCCCATTTAGCGGGATTTAACCTGAACCTCTTCAACTATGTTACACGAACACCACACCCCACATTTCATGAACATTGTCTCAATGAATTGTGTGTTGCGATGCCTTGTGGACAAAGTCATGGAACCTTATGACAATAACATGAATTTCATGAACACAGCTGGAGGGTTCACTTTCTGTGTGTCAAGTAGAAACTATCCTCGAAAGATATGTTTACATTATTTTGTCTTTCCTAAAATAAAATTGGCTATTGAATTATCTATGCACATTATTCAAATCATAATCTGGATAGTTGGATAATAAATGTATGAACAGAGTATAAATGAATGCACGTGCAAATAATGTATCAATGAATTGATAACCTTGTTGCTACCAGCAGTAAATGGATAGATGCTTGTAGAAGCACACTCAGGATATGTGATGTTGTGTTTGCCATGTGAGAGGACATAAATCATGGAGACAAACTAGAGCACCGGCTGTGGTAACTGTGAACGTCATCACTCAGCATGGACACTTTAAGCTGTGAAAGACTAACAGCTGATCCAGTTGTGCCACACTCATCACGATCTGACGTCCCTTCAGATTACGCCTGAGAGAAAGGAACATGTCATTTTACTAAAAACAGGTTTTCCCCATTCCTTGCCTCTTTTCCTGCATCACTCACTCACATCTTCAGCAGGTAGGACAGAGATTAGAGGAAAGGGAACATGGATGCACCAGGAGAAACACCAGTTAATGAACATAGTCAGGAAGGAACGTTCTAAACAACCATCTGATATTTATGTTCGTATCCCTCTAGCTTGTTCAGTGTGCTTGTGGATGCCTTTAACCACATCAGTGGAGTGGAGGCTCCAGTGGGAGAAAAAGGTGGTGGCTTTGACATGAAGGCTCTGCGGGCGTTCAGAGTCCTGCGACCACTCCGACTGGTCTCTGGAGTCCCCAGTGAGTAATCAGATACTTTCAACCGCTGACATTATATCATTTCATCAAGCCTAACATAACTGTACCATCTTTTTTAAGTTATTCTAGTGGTAGTATTTATATTACTATTAGGAATAAAGCTTTATGTCAACATTCTACAGACGTGTGGCACTAACTTCACTCTCAGTTGTTAAACGTCGATGAACGATTGCTTGCTTGGAGAGAATGCTTTAGGAATACTGATCTGTTGTCCTGTTTCCCCTGAAGGCCTTCAAGTGGTGATGAACTCAATCCTGAAGTCCATGCTGCCTCTTTTTCACATCACCCTACTGGTCCTCTTCATGGTCACCATTTACTCCATTATGGGATTGGAGCTCTTCAAGTGCAAAATGCACAAGACCTGCTACTACACAGGCACAGGTAGAGTATGCAGCACAACAGTTATACATGGCTGTAATACTAAAGATAATACCATATTTAATGCACCAGTCTGATTGCTAGATTGAGGCCAATACTGACCTTATTTAACATGTGTTTGCAGATAAAGTCAGAATAAATGTCATTCTGACTTTACTTTACATTTCAGTCATTTAGCAGACGCTTTTAGCCAGAGCGACTTACAATTCAGATTCTATCACACGTAGGGTTGGGTACCGAAACTCTGTGCCAACATGGCACCGGTTCCTATACGTCCGGTATCTACCGGACCGAAACGCAACCCAGATTTCGGTGCTTCCTTTTGGTGCCTGAGCCGATTGAAATACTTTTTTTACACTACTCTGATGACTCCGTCCTGGCAGCAGGACTCGGTCCTCCGCTCCGCACTCACAGTATTATTACAACGGGGAACTTAGCGCTGTCGCTCATAAGCACAACAACACAGGCACGCCAAAGCTTCTTCTCCTCCTTTGAGACCAACTGGCGGTTGGAAAATGACGAATTGGCGCATTACCGCCACCAACTGGTAAAATAAAATAAGTCATGAGACGTGTCGTATTTTGCCAGAGAAGGAAAATATGCTCATATTTCTGCAAAATAATTGCTGAAGTTTGAAGCTGTAGTGTGTGTACAGAGTGTGTGTGTGTTTTGTATTTATTTATATTTATTTAAGTATACTGTAAACTGTTAACAGTTAACATATTGTTCATAGTTAAAAAGTTTGAACCTATAGTTTGAAGCCAAGTGTTTTGTATTTATTTATATTTATAGTATACTTTAAACAGTTAATATATTGTTCAATTTGAAGAAAAAAGTATCGGTTCAGGCACCGTTTCGGCACCGGTATCGTTTTAAAAGTATCGTTTTAGCACCAGTATCGGAAAAAACCCAAACGATACCCAACCCTAGTCACACGTAGGCTCAGCTATGGGAGCAGTTTTGGGTTCAGTGTCTTACTCAAGGACACATCGACATGCAACTAGTGGAGCCGGAGCCGGGGATCGAACCGCCGATCCTCTGATTTGAAGGACGGCCCTGCTCTCCACACAGTCGCTCCACTATGTGACATGTGGTGTCTTTGCTGTCCGAGGTAGCATACAATGGCAATCACTTGTTAGTTGTAGCATTACGTTACTTCTCACTACTTGAAGTGAGCCATTTTGTTACCAAATAGTGTTGTTTTACCAGAAGCCCGTTGTCTTCTTTGTGTCTGCTCTTTGCTGCTGAAGCGTAATGTAATGTTGATGGACATGTCTGATACTAATTCATCACTTCCAACATGTGCCTCACGAGAGCTTCATTTTGATGTTAAACTGAAATGCCTGTACGTAGGCCGACATAGAACGACTGGTTGGTGGCTGTAATTGTTCTTCGCCACACTGGACGCAATAAGAGATCCCTTCTAAAATCCAATCCAATGTAAGTGATGGGGACAACATCCACAGTTCTTCTTTATGTGGGTTTCTACCCCCATCGATACAATATAATTACTTTTTAAAGGGATCTCTTCACAGTCAGTAAGGAGAGGTGGAACGATCACATGCAGGTATGTGCAAGTGAGTAGTATATTAAAGTAGATTTCCGAAAACGCTGACTCAAAGATATGAAGTCAGTGGTAGGATGTTACTGGGCCATAAGTTCTGAAGTTTGACTCTGATTTTTGTTGCTGTCATACGTAAAAATATATATAAATACAGCTGTACGTATATGTACGTATACGTACATATACAAAGTTTCCCATGAACCTAGACTGTGGCGGGCAGTCAAAGTCTATTTTATGGACCGAATGAACCAAAAATATTTTACAATTCTCAACAGTGGGCTGTCTGTCTCTCTGCGTGCACTTTTCCTCTGTAGCATGTCAGCTTTACAGCAATGCTAGCCCGGACTGTGCTGCGGTTAGTGCTCGCTGAGCCCTCTCTCCCTGCGGGGAGCGACGGAGCCCTCTGTTCCCGCTGCAACTTGGCAACCCAATCAAACAGTCTTGAACACGGACCCCTTCACGTTCATCACTCTTGACTTTCATTCATATTCATACCACCTTTATGTTTTATTGATTTAGTTGTTTTCTAGAGCAGGGATTCCCAAAGTGGGGTGCGCGCACCCCTGGGGGTGCGCGAGCTGCCTCTAGGGGGTGCGCGAGAGGAAAAGTGTAATGGCGGTCTGATGGTGTAATAATATTAAATATTAAAAAAATATGTAGTTTTAATTTAAAAACTGTCAGGTGGGACATCTGAAGCTATCAGTCGTAAAAGAGGAGAGGGACAGAGAGAGAGAGAGGAATCGGAGGTGAGGGGAACGGAGAGGTGCGTTGGGGAGAGACCGGGAGAAGAAATCGAGTCAGAGGAAGATGAGACGGAGGAGACTGGGAAAAAAAGAGGAAATATGATGAAAAGTCTCTGTGTCTGGGCTTCACTTGGATTGGCAATGCAGATTCCCCAAAGCCACAGTGCGTGGTGTGCAGCGAGGTTCTGGCTAACAGTCTGAAGCTCTTATTTACGTCGCCACCTGAACACCAAGCATGCCAGTGCAAGTCAAAAGCCCCTTACATTGTTTATATCGAAATTGGAGGAGTTACAAAACAGCCAAAAACAACTGGAGTCTCATTCATGTGTGGGTCTATAAATGACGCACTACGGGCTTCATATCTGGTTACAGAATAGCGAGAAAGGGGCTACCGCACACAATCGCCGAAGACGTGAGCTTGCCAGCTGCCAGAGAGATGGTGGAATGTATGATTGGGGAGAAAGAAGCAAAAAAGTTGGACATGATCCCGGTGTCCAACAACACTGTGACGCACCGCATCGATGCTTTGTCCGAAGACATCCTGGCTACATTAGTCGCTCATTAATTGTAAATGAAATGTGATGCAATCTGCCTCTGAGCCTGTGCGTGTGTCCTCGCCATCCGTATTGCTCTTTAAAAGTGACGCCTTGTGTCACTGAAAGTTATTGAAACTTTGTTGCAGTGTTTCAGGGCGTTTTCACACCTTCAGTTCGTTTGCTTTGTTGCAGTTGCTCCTTTGTTCGGTTTGTGTTCACACTGCAACATTTAACAGCGGACTAAATCTTGTAAACAAATGCCACGCGCGAGCAAACTGTTCTCTCATTGGTCCGATTCTTATGCGGCTATGAAGGCTTAAATGGCTCTGTTGCTTCTTTTTTTTTTTTTTTTTATTAAGGGGGGGGGGGGGGGGGGTGCGCGAACCCGGTCGGGATGTAGAAGGGGGTGCGCGGCCTAAAAAGTTTGGGAACCGCTGTTCTAGAGCAACATGTAAAAATTCTGCTGCAAGTACAATTCCTGCATTCAAAATGTTACTTACATAAATACAACGTAAAAGTATACTCATAATAAAGAAAGGCCCGTTTAAAATTAAATATTTACTGTAAGCCTATAGTCACACATATATTTTATATTAAGAATTTGCAAAGTAGCCTGAATACTATTATTTTCAAATAAATGCAGTGAAGTTAACAGTTAAATATTTCCCTCTTGCAGTGAACTAAAATACTAAGAATAAAATGGAAACACTCAAGTAAAGTAGGTGACAGGTACATATATATATATACTGTATAAATATATCTTTTTTTTCTTAACTTAATCTAGAATTTGTAATCTTATTGACGATTGATTTGTAGCAAGTACATTTAAAAAAGTCAGTTTAGGTTTGTTTGGTTTACTAATACCGCGTGTTAGCAGAACGAACGAAATGCAGCACTGATTTATTTCAAAGTAAAATGTCAAAACACCCACAAGGTTGTTTAGCTGTGTCACATTGCCTCTACTGAGTTTCCTTTCTGCTACAAGCATGCTTCAGCAGATATGTTGCGCCGCATCCGTGCCCTGTGCATTTCGGCTGTCACTGTGCTATGCATTGAAAAATCCATGGAGCTGTTGTACTGGTACGGCCACCCTAAAAAATTAACAAATTGCCTGCATACAGGGTACTATAGGGTGTTGTTTGAGAGGTCACCATTAATACCATATGAGGAACTATGTGTGTTAAATGTATTCGACAAGTTGAACTGAGTGTTTGTTTGCCCTCAGGACACAGAACCATAGAGTCGAAAATGTGCAAAGATTAATGTGTATAAACAGCCGTTCTCATGGTTAAGAAGTAAGCTTCATATTTTCTCCCTCAAAAAAGTGTGCATCATACATTTTCATTTGAGAAATAAAGAGCACTTATATGAGACTTGTACTCTATATTGACAAATGTGGAAGTTGGCATTGGGGGAGAAAAAGGGAGACAGGTTCAACCAAACCTTCAACATTACCCTCCTCTGGCCTTCAGATATTATTGCTACAGCGGAGAATGAAAAGCCAGCTCCATGTGCCCAAGCAGGGAATGGTCGTCGTTGTACCATCAATGGCACAGAGTGTCGAACTGGCTGGCCAGGCCCAAACCATGGAATCACCCACTTTGACAACCTCGGCTTCTCCATGCTGACTGTCTACCAGTGTATCACCACACAGGGGTGGACTGATGTCCTCTACTGGGTAAGTTAATCGTCCAGTCTAAAGAAAACTGGTTCACACTCAAAGAAAGTTTCTGAAGTAGTCTTTTGAACTTCTTATTGAATGACAAGTTTGAATTAAAGCTGCAAGCAGCATTGATCGAGCCCTCGCAACTTCACGCATGTCGAGGGTACCGGCAGGACTCTAGTTGACCCGGCCATGCATTTCTGTTACCGTCATACACTGCGTGCATGAGTTAGATGATATTTCCTGCGTCGACCAGCAGCGTAGCAAGATCATGTTGTCATGTTTTAAGCCTCAAATTTTTGAGTGTACCTCTGATTCAATCATAAATGTTACGATCAGCTCCATCACCAAGAAGGCTCAGCAGAAGATGTACTTACTGAGGCAGCTGAAGAAATTCAACCTGCCAAAGACAATGATGGTGCATTTCTACACAGCCATCATTGAGTCCATCCTCTGCTCCTCCATCACGGTCTGGTACGCTGCAGCCACTGCCAAGGAGAAGGGCAGACTGCAGCGCATCATTCGCTCTGCTGAGAAGGTGATTGGCTGCAATCTGCCGTCCCTCCAGGACTTGTTTGCTTTAAGAACCCTGAAGCGAGCACGAAAGATTGTTGCTGACCCCTCTCACCCTGGACATGAACTGTTCGTGCCCCTTCCATCTGGCAGGAGGCTGAGGTCCATCAGAACTGTTGGGGATTTACCCTCGGGCAAATAGCCCACCTTATAATCTGACTCCAAAAGACTACACCTTCAGAAGGACCCCGCGCAGATCGTTTGATTGGAATTACATTTGATTAACTGAAGACGGTAGACGATCTATAAGTATTAACAATTTAATAAGTCAAGCATCAAAGCAACATAGATCTATGGTTTCACAAAACACAAGAATTGATTAAGTATCCCTAGCAACAGACAGAAAGTCGGAGCTCGGTCCACGCATCTCTCCTCTCAGTGTTTTGTGAGCCCCGTTCTATCATTTCCATGTTTCTTTATTCATTCTCATGAGGAGTTGACCTTGTCCTGCACAGGTACGAGTTATCTTCACACACACACACACACACGCCAGGGTTGGGGCCGCTGTGTGTGGGAGTCCAGTCGTTCTCAGGACAGCGAAGGTGCTGTTCCTGCAGGTTGCTACACAATATCTCACGGACTAACCCGCTTCACAACACATCTAGTTACGAGTTTAAGCTAAACTACCTGTGTGTCAGAGCGTCTTCTTTGTACGGGAAGCGCATGCGTGCCTCAACCCGGAGATTCAAACCTTTGCTCTATGACACACGCAACACTATTGCAAATGAGCACACACATAATACTTATACGTTTAATGCCTGTAAATACCGTCAGCATATTTCTACAGAACCAAGACCTCACGCCACATGAACAGTTTCTTCCCGTCCGCAGTCGGGCTCATTAACAGAGCCCGGGACCCCCACTGACTCCGTCATCCCCAGGACAAATTCCCACCGGTCACTCCCCTGCACATCCCTTCTATACTACACTTACATCTCTCTTGTTTATAGTCCTCTCATCTGTTCGTTGTTTATAGTCCTGTTATCTGTTCGTTTGTGCACTTTATTTTATATTTCCCTTTATTTTATATTTCACTTTATATTATATTTCATCCTTGCACTGATTGTTGTTGATTGTTAAATGTTTGCACCTCCCGTCACGCCAAATTCCTTGTATGTTCAACATACCATGGCAATAAACGGTTCTAATTCTGATTCTGAAAATGAATGTGTGTGAATGTGCTTCAGTGTTTGTAACATCTCTGGACAGATCATTTATACTAATGCCCACTGACATGGTTTGAGAACCACTTTTGCTCTCCAAGCATCTTAGTTTGCACACCTTTAGATCAGAGAAGTCTTTTTCTCATGGTGTGCCCACAAACCCTTTCAATAAGTTCAGTGTTTGGGCCGCTGTAATTATAGAATCCTGCATACGTCCGTGCTTACCATTAGGTGGCGCTATGACAATGAGTTCATATTGGCATGCAGAAGTCCTGAAGCCATGACAGTCAACAAGTTTGGGACAGTTTTGACAAAGTACAGTTGAGTTACAACAGCTTGATGGATGATGGTGAACCATGTAAAATGGCCATCACACCATATCCACGTCGTTCAATGAAACCTAAAGCTTTTAGTAACTTTTAATCGCTAAGGTCTTTAGCTTGTTCTGACCAAATTCCAAACTGATCGGATTAATTCCCGAGGAGGAGTTCGTAGTACAGCACCTGGCAATCGAAAAAAAACACGACAAATTCATACAAAATTCTAAATGGCTGACTTCCAGTTGGGTTTAGAGCATGGACCCCTTAGACTTTTTTTAAGTCTACATGTGATACATCTGCTTACCAAATTGTATACATCTAGGTGAAACGTACTGCGAGGGCTGCTTCGTTGACATTTTTTAGGGGGCGCTATTGAGCCGATTTGCCACTCTGAACCAATAAAATCATATTATATAACTACATTTTGGGCTTTAAATGTGTATGCCAAGTTTCCTTATGTTTCGAGCATTTTTAGCCTCTCAAAAGCACCTTCGATTTTCACGGCAACAGCAATCGACGAAACATCAAAAGCTTCATGAACTGGCATGATGAACTTCTTACATTTGTGTGGAACTAACTTGATGTTGATCTGATTAACCTACTAAGAGAAACAAGGCAAAGTATAAAGACTTTAACTTACTGTTACCAGTAGGTGGCGCTGTGACTATGTGAAATCTGGTAAAGATCTGATGATGTGGAGTCGAGTTACATCAGTTTATTCGTTCATGGCGAAGGATTGAAATTCGGCGAGCCGCCACGTCGCCGCCCTTCAGTAACTTCTTACAATCTTCACAATGAAGCGTTTATTTAACCGATCATTTTAACACACGTGATGTTATAAGGTCGCTTATTTTGTTTTAACATTTGTATCGATGATATTCGAGTGAGTTAAAACCCATCGGCACGCAATGAATCTTGGGATATACTGGGCCGCGAAGGATATATCAGTTGTGTCCTCCGAATCTGGGACCAGAAGGCTGCATTTGAAGGAGTCTTCGAAAACATGCGAAATGGGACAGCCTAGTCGCAGCGCTGTGACGTAACCGGTCTACGAATGCAGCCTCTGAAGGATGCAGCCCCTGAATTGAGACACACCTTGTGTAATACATGGACGTAGTCTCAGTAATTATCTGAATTGAGACAAAGCTGTAGTCTTGTTCGTCCGTAAAGTTGTAATCGAATAAAAAGAAAATAATGGTCAAGGCAAGGCAAGTTTATTTGTATAGCACATTTCAACAACAAGGTAATTCAAAGTGCTTCACATAAAACCATTAAAATCATCAAAACATAAGGCAAAAGAAAAGGAGATTTAAAAACATGAAGTAGACCGGTCCCAGATGACCTGAGGGGTCGGGATGGTTCATAAGGTAGCAGCAGATCAGAGATGTATTTTGGCCCTAAACCATTCAGTGCTTTGTAAACCAACAGCAGGATTTTAAAGTCAATTCTTTGTTGGACAGGAAGCCAGTGCAAAGACATCAGAACTGGAGTGATGTGGTCCACCCTCCTGGTCTTAGTGAGGACTCAAGCTGCAGCGTTCTGAATCAGCTGCAGCTTTCTGACGGACTTTTTACAGAGACCTGTAAACACACTGTTACAGTAGTCCAGTCTGCTGAAGATAAATGCGTGGACAAGTTTTTCCAAATCCTGTTGAGACATAAGTCCTCTAATCCTTGATATATTCTTCAGGTGATAGTAGGCTGATTTTGTAATTGTAATTGTCAAAATGAATCCAGCAAAGGTTATCCTTGGTTTTAGTCCCTAGTATGTGTCAAGCTCCAAAGACTAGATTCTACACTTCCACAGGGCAACACAGGAGTATTTTCTGTAATGCCTGATACATTCCCATGTTTTACCAACTCCACATTTCTGAGCTAACGCTAATGACATCATAATGACAAGCAGTTTTCGACTTTCCATGGTAATTGGCTAGCAGAGTGGTATGCTTGGCAAAACATGTCCTAGATCTTATATGTATGCACACAGATTAAACTAATATTGATATCCTGCAGAAACTGCAGTTTTCTTTTAATTGCTGGTTATTACCAAATTTAAGTTACACATTCTTTGATAAAGATATAAAAGTGTGCTTTGTCATACAGGTCAATGATGCTATAGGAATGGAATGGCCATGGATCTTTTTTACCACACTCATTCTGGTTGGCTCCTTCTTCGTGCTAAACCTCGTTCTGGGAGTGCTCAGTGGGTAAGAATACCCCAAACCGAACTACTTCCCATCAGTTCATTTATTTTACATAATCATGGTTTACTGTTCATTTAAGACTGTCATTTCTTCACACTGCTCAATGTGTTCTGTCTCTTTAGTTCATATTGTTTGTCTTGTTTCCAACTAGTGAGTTCACAAAGGAGCGAGAGAAGGCCAAGTCCCGAGGAGAGTTTCAGAAGCTGAGGGAAACCCAGCAGCTGGATGAGGACCTCAAGGGCTATATGGAGTGGATAACTCAGGCTGAGGTTATGGACAATGACCAGGAGGCACAGGGTAAGACACAAGGCACAGAACACAATGCCGGTTGAACATAATAGAAAAATTATACAGTATATAACATGCCAAGGAAATGCTTTATTTTGCAGCTGTCGGAAACATTACTAGCATTCAAGATATGCATAAACCCAGTAGATTAACGTTGCTGTAAATATAATTTTTTTTGTAGTGCCACTCTGGTTGACATTCACTAGATGGCAATTTTTCATTTTTTCTTTCAACTGCAGCAATATTCTTCAGTGCAGTTCTGACCCAAATATAATTTAGTGCTAACATTCACTGGAAATACTTCCTCTGCCTTTTATCCTCTGTGTCTATATGTGGTCAGGGAAGAAATGGGTAGTAGGTACTCACTAAGTAATTTAATCAGTTGGAGACAGCCTCAGTAGGGGTCCCGATGTTGATGGCCCACGTTTCAAATGGTTTGTGTCCGGGCTGTAAGGGGTAGACCATAATCTTTCCAGCTCGCTTCAGGACCCTGGAAGGATACAGGGCTTGTAGGACTGGAGGGATGGCAGATAGCTGCCACTAATTTTCTCAGAGGACCAAATTATATGCTTAAGTCTGCCCTAGTCCTTGGAAGTGGCAGCAATGTACCAGATGGTGATGGAGGAGGTGAAGTTGGACAGTGATTGACTTTGACAAGTTTAACTTCTGCTGCTACTTCAGCTTCTGCACTTCAGAAAGTATAATCTCTGCTGTGCATTCATGGTAAGGGAGCTGATGTTCAGCTCCTAGTTGAGGTCCTGGGTGATGGTGCCAAGGAATCAGAAGGAATGGGTGATGGAGGCGGGTGGGGCTGGGCTGTTTCTGAAATCCACAAACATCTCCACTGTCTTAAAAGCATTGAGCTCCAAGTAGTTTTGGTTGTACCTGTTCACCAAATGGTCAATCTCACACCCGTAGGTGGACTCATCTTTATCACAGATGAGTCCAATGAGGTGAGAGGTGAGAGACACATTTTTGGAAATCTGTGATGATGGTTAGAGAGTCTAAGGGTACATTCCAAGTCTCTAAATTGCACCCCCGTTTCCGTCATTTCCTTGCATCTTATTCCCTCCCACCAGGGATGTATGGAGAGACGTAAGGAAACCATGCAAGGGGAGAGGAAACGAGGAAATATGTTTCAACATAAATTGAACATTCTGTCCTTTGAAGCGTCACGTGAAGCGACCTCTGTTTCTGATTACGGCAGCACACAGGAGAAGTTTCCCTTCACGGTTTTCTGCAAGAAAGGGTTTGATTTTAACTCAAACCATGATATTTTTCTAAACCTAACCAAGTAGGTTTGTTGCTTTAATAATATATATTATACCGAGAGCCCCCTTTAAAAGGGGCTAGGGGGGGCGACAGAGTACACACATGTAGTACAATTCACTTTTGCGAAACAAATAAAATTATATTTTATGACATATCATATACCTATGTAACGAAGAAATTCTGGGCGAAACAACCATGGGTAAGCAGAGTACCCATTTTACTCACTCAAAACACAGTTATACACAAACTAATTCAATCAACTAGAAGATTTACCACAATATCACGTATTTTTCGCCACGAATCGGCGACCTATCCACTCCGTTTGCATATCCCAACACAACGCTGGCCACTATCATGGCCGATGCATCGATCAGAAAGCACGAGGATTCGACCGCGAATCCACCCATAGCTTCTAAATTCCTCTCCGTGAAACCATTAAAAAGTTACAGCCAGAAAGCCAACGAACAACAAACAACCAAACAAACAACGAAATTTAAACGCGTCGTACCTTGAGATGATTTTCTGGAAGAAAAGCGCTGGTAATTGACGGTAATCCGTTTCAGACATGTTCTCTCCGTGTTCCTTTGTGTGTGTGTGAGAAAATGGCGCATCTGGGTGCAAGTATGATGAAATGGTCGGCATTTTAGGCTTGGGGGTGGCTAGGGAGACCAGACGTCCGGATTTAGGCCGGACAGTCTGGATTTTCAATGCCCTGTCCGGCGTCCGGCGCGTATTTGTCCTCCTTTTTGGAGTTCCACTGGGCCTAAAGAGCCGCGCGATAGAATATTTTGCTGGAACGCAGTCTAACAAATGATTGGTTAAAAGCGTTGTCAAATAAATATCCGATAGGCTTAGGTTAGGTTCTAGCCCTATATCATTGGTTAAAAACGTAAACAAGGCTCCGTGTGCTGGCTACGTCACATCTACGCACTGAGGCCGACTGACAGCTGATCAACTATTTGGTGAGTACACTAGTCTTATGTTTTATTTCCCAAACAGACATACACTATGATGATGTTGTGTCAGTGGCATCCACTTGATATGATGCAGTTTGTTTGCTGTGTATTTAATTGAGCAAATATAGGCTACTAATTTCCTGTAGGAAGCTCTTAAGCCAAATTGATTTCTAATGCAGCATTTTGATTTTATGAATGGGCTCCATATCATATGAATATTCATTGGATTGAAAACAATACAGATTTTTTAATGCTGATAACAGTATTGTTGCTATGTTGTTATGTGTCCCTGCAGGAGATGAACAGGCCCAGGCGTGGGGGGGGCTTGGCGACCATGATGACCGAGGTGCTGTTGAGCTTCTGCTGAGGGTGAAGGTGGAGTTTGCTTGAATACAAGTGGACTGCTGCACACATACACGGATGAAGACACTGCACACAAGTCCCCAATAGACTGAATCACTTTAGAAATATTTTTTGGCTCAGTCTGCAGTTGTTTTTGGAATATATTTTTTCATGAGGATATTATGTACTGCCTTTTCTTAAGTATGTTAGTATTCCGTGTTACTGTGTTCTTTTATTCCACAGAAAAGCTGCACAAAGCTTTTCTGTGACCAACAAAGGTCCCAAGGCCAAAGTCCAGTCCTGTTTTCAGTGATAAAGTTTCTCTTACACTTTTAAGGTGACATTTCAGAAAAAAACCTGTCCCTATTGGAAATGCGTCTGTTTTTTTGCCCTATTGGCTTTGGTTGTCTCTTTTCGCGTCCTGAAATATGTCTCCAGCACGCCTCTGTCCATATGTGGCACAAAGCTCGGGTGTCGGATTACACAGGATTTACATTTGTTATACTGTGGTATTGCTACCCTGACTTCAGAAAAGGATCTGAATACCTCTTCCACTTCAACATTAATTATTTGTTTTACAGCAACCATCAGTTGAACAGATAACATTCAAACTGGTGCGTTCAAGGACAGACATTCTGCATCCCTCTTTCTACCACTTGATCTGCCGATGGACAAATGAGTCTGATGAAAAAAGACACTGCACACAAGTCCCCAACAGACTGAATCACTTTAGAAATTCTTTGCTTTTGAGCCGTTAAATGTTGGTTTTCTTTATGCTTTTAAAACATTCATTTATCTGTTGATTATTTATTATTTATGTGACCTGTGATTTAATTTGTACATTTTAAGTCCACAAATGTTATGCTTTGTGGCACTCAGCACAGTGGTCAGTGTTTGAACACCACAATGTATTGAATAAATACAAATACTGTGAACAAAGACTTTTTGACTCTTTAAGACAATTTTTTCCGATTCTGTTACACATACATCATGTAGCAATCACACAAAGTTGTATTGTAGAGGGGAGCATGCCAGAGTCCGATGCAATTATTCACAGCTTCACTAAATACCGCAGAGTGTCCTCCTTTTTGGTGTTGTGGATATGGTCACCCTAAGGATGGCGCAGCACGGTTTGGGATTTTTAGATGCTAAAAAGTATGTCAATCTACTCAAGAGCCCGCCTACTGCTTTCCTGGGTCTCCTCCTCATTGAACAAGGTGTCACATGCTGAAATCCGCCAATCACAGGCTTAGAAAGGGCAACATAGACACAGACAGAGACGAGAACATTCCATGGAGGAGAGATATGAGCACCCCCAGAGAGCTCAAAGTGGCTCAAAATGATGCCAAACTGCTGTATGAGGATGTATTGAATATTAGTAGTGATAAAACAAGAATATATAGTTATATAGTGTCTAAAATTAGAATAGCACAGCGCAACAGCTGGTACCAAAAATGAGAATTTGGCTTGACCCTGCCTGACCTCTCCGTACTCAAACCTCTATAACCTTGGCCTGCTTCACTCAATCAAAGTAAAATTAGTTTGTGGAGACTTCAAACATGTTGTGCTATGATTGTGGCGTATTTTTAGGCTTGGATCTGCATTATTTCAAATAAATAATATCAATAAAAGTGCTTTTTTTCAGGCGAACCTGAAAACTTTCAATTTGAGCTGTTCCATCTTCATTTAGTATTAACCAGCAACAAATACTAATGGTAACACTTGTGAGATTTGCCCAGATGTGTAAATATCAGTGTATAACATAAAAATTATTCAAATAGACCTTGTAGTTAGAGATCTACACTCTCTTTAGTGTGGGTATGCAATTTTCGAGCAGAGGCCTAAAAATAGGGCTCGGGTTTAAGAGGGAAAATACACGTAAATTGTGAGTAAAGTGTCTTTATTCTTTGATCGCTGGGTCACCATCATCACCTGAGTTACAGCATCATAGTGATGAAGAGTAGAGCTGGGTCACCTTCATCACCTCTGAGTTACAGCATCATAGTGATGAAGAGTAGAGCTGGGTCACCTTCATCACCTCTGAGTTACAGCATCATAGTGATGAAGAGTAGAGCTGGGTCACCTTCATCACCTGAGTTACAGCATCATAGTGATGAAGAGTAGAGCTGGGTCACCTTCATCACCTCTGAGTTACAGCATCATAGTGATGAAGAGTAGAGCTGGGTCACCTTCATCACCTCTGAGTTACAGCATCATAGTGATGAAGAGTAGAGCTGGGTCACCATCATCACCTGAGTTACAGCATCATAGTGATGAAGAGTAGAGCTGGGTCACCTTCATCACCTCTGAGTTACAGCATCATAGTGATGAAGAGTAGAGCTGGGTCACCTTCATCACCTCTGAGTCACAGCATCATAGTGATGAAGAGTAGAGCTGGGTCACCTTCATCACCTGAGTTACAGCATCATAGTGATGAAGAGTAGAGCTGGGTCACCTTCATCACCTCGGAGTTACAGCATCATAGTGATGAAGAGTAGAGCTGGGTCACCATCATCACCTGAGTCACAGCATCATAGTGATGAAGAGTAGAGCTGGGTCACCTTCATCACCTCTGAGTTACAGCATCATAGTGAAGAAGAGTAGAGCTGGGTCACCATCATCACCTGAGTCACAGCATCATAGTGATGAAGAGTAGAGCTGGGTCACCTTCATCACCTCTGAGTTACAGCATCATAGTGATGAAGAGTAGAGCTGGGTCACCATCATCACCTGAGTTACAGCATCATAGTGATGAAGAGTAGAGCTGGGTCACCTTCATCACCTGAGTTACAGCATCATAGTGATGAAGAGTAGAGCTGGGTCACCTTCATCACCTCTGAGTTACAGCATCATAGTGATGAAGAGTAGAGCTGGGTCACCTTCATCACCTCTGAGTTACAGCATCATAGTGATGAAGAGTAGAGCTGGGTCACCTTCATCACCTCTGAGTTACAGCATCATAGTGATGAAGAGTAGAGCTGGGTCACCTTCATCACCTGAGTTACAGCATCATAGTGATGAAGAGTAGAGCTGGGTCACCATCATCACCTGAGTTACAGCATCATAGTGATGAAGAGTAGAGCTGGGTCACCATCATCACCTCTGAGTTACAGCATCATAGTGATGAAGAGTAGAGCTGGGTCACCATCATCACCTCTGAGTTACAGCATCATAGTGATGAAGAGTAGAGCTGGGTCACCATCATCACCTCTGAGTTACAGCATCATAGTGATGAAGAGTAGAGCTGGGTCACCTTCATCACCTCTGAGTTACAGCATCATAGTGATGAAGAGTAGAGCTGGGTCACCATCATCACCTCTGAGTTACAGCATCATAGTGATGAAGAGTAGAGCTGGGTCACCTTCATCACCTCTGAGTTACAGCATCATAGTGATGAAGAGTAGAGCTGGGTCACCTTCATCACCTCTGAGTTACAGCATCATAGTGATGAAGAGTAGAGCTGGGTCACCATCATCACCTCTGAGTTACAGCATCATAGTGATGAAGAGTAGAGCTGGGTCACCATCATCACCTCTGAGTTACAGCATCATAGTGATGAAGAGTAGAGCTGGGTCACCTTCATCACCTGAGTTACAGCATCATAGTGATGAAGAGTAGAGCTGGGTCACCTTCATCACCTGAGTTACAGCATCATAGTGATGAAGAGTAGAGCTGGGTCACCTTCATCACCTCTGAGTTACAGCATCATAGTGATGAAGAGTAGAGCTGGGTCACCATCATCACCTCTGAGTTACAGCATCATAGTGATGAAGAGTAGAGCTGCATCATAGTGATGAAGAGTAGAGCTGGGTCACCATCATCACCTCTGAGTTACAGCATCATAGTGATGAAGAGTAGCGTTGGGTCACCTTCATCACCTCTGAGTTACAGCATCATAGTGATGAAGAGTAGATATGCATCATAGTGATGAAGAGTAGAGCTGCATCATAGTGATGAAGAGTAGAGCTGCATCATAGTGATGAAGAGTAGAGCAGCATCATAGTGATGAAGAGTAGAGCTGGGTCACCTTCATCACCTCTGAGTTACAGCATCATAGTGATGAAGAGTAGATATGCATCATAGTGATGAAGAGTAGAGCTGCATCATAGTGATGAAGAGTAGAGCTGCATCATAGTGATGAAGAGTAGAGCAGCATCATAGTGATGAAGAGTAGAGCTGGGTCACCTTCATCACCTCTGAGTTACAGCATCATAGTGATGAAGAGTAGAGCTGCATCATAGTGATGAAGAGTAGAGCTGCATCATAGTGATGAAGAGTAGAGCAGCATCATAGTGATGAAGAGTAGAGCTGGGTCACCATCATCACCTCTGAGTTACAGCATCATAGTGATGAAGAGTAGATATGCATCATAGTGATGAAGAGTAGAGCTGCATCATAGTGATGAAGAGTAGAGCTGCATCATAGTGATGAAGAGTAGAGCAGCATCATAGTGATGAAGAGTAGAGCTGGGTCACCTTCATCACCTCTGAGTTACAGCATCATATTGATGAAGAGTAGAGCTGGGTCACCTTCATCACCTGAGTTACAGCATCATAGTGATGAAGAGTAGAGCTGGGTCACCATCATCACCTGAGTTACAGCATCATAGTGATGAAGAGTAGAGATGGGTCACCTTCATCACCTGAGTTACAGCATCATAGTGATGAAGAGTAGAGCTGGGTCACCTTCATCACCTGAGTTACAGCATCATAGTGATGAAGAGTAGAGCTGGGTCACCTTCATCACCTCTGAGTCACAGCATCATAGTGATGAAGAGTAGAGCTGGGTCACCATCATCACCTCTGAGTCACAGCATCATAGTGATGAAGAGTAGAGCTGGGTCACCATCATCACCTCTGAGTCACAGCATCATAGTGATGAAGAGTAGAGCTGGGTCACCTTCATCACCTCTGAGTTACAGCATCATAGTGATGAAGAGTAGAGCTGGGTCACCTTCATCACCTCTGAGTTACAGCATCATAGTGATGAAGAGTAGAGCTGGGTCACCTTCATCACCTCTGAGTTACAGCATCATAGTGATGAAGAGTAGAGCTGGGTCACCATCATCACCTCTGAGTCACAGCATCATAGTGATGAAGAGTAGAGCTGGGTCACCTTCATCACCTGAGTTACAGCATCATAGTGATGAAGAGTAGAGCTGGGTCACCTTCATCACCTCTGAGTTACAGCATCATAGTGATGAAGAGTAGAGCTGGGTCACCTTCATCACCTCTGAGTCACAGCATCATAGTGATGAAGAGTAGAGCTGGGTCACCTTCATCACCTCTGAGTTACAGCATCATAGTGATGAAGAGTAGAGCTGGGTCACCTTCATCACCTCTGAGTTACAGCATCATAGTGATGAAGAGTAGCGTTGGGTCACCTTCATCACCTCTGAGTTACAGCATCATAGTGATGAAGAGTAGAGCTGGGTCACCATCATCACCTCTGAGTTACAGCATCATAGTGATGAAGAGTAGAGCTGGGTCACCTTCATCACCTCTGAGTTACAGCATCATAGTGATGAAGAGTAGAGCTGGGTCACCTTCCTCACCTCTGACTTACAGCATCATAGTGATGAAGAGTAGAGCTGGGTCACCTTCATCACCTCTGAGTTACAGCATCATAGTGATGAAGAGTAGAGCTGGGTCACCTTCATCACCTGAGTTACAGCATCATAGTGATGAAGAGTAGAGCTGGGTCACCTTCATCACCTCTGAGTTACAGCATCATAGTGATGAAGAGTAGAGCTGGGTCACCTTCATCACCTGAGTTACAGCATCATAGTGATGAAGAGTAGAGCTGGGTCACCTTCATCACCTGGGTTACAGCATCATAGTGATGAAGAGTAGAGCTGGGTCACCTTCATCACCTCTGAGTTACAGCATCATAGTGATGAAGAGTAGAGCTGGGTCACCTTCATCACCTCTGAGTTACAGCATCATAGTGATGAAGAGTAGAGCTGGGTCACCATCATCACCTGAGTCACAGCATCATAGTGATGAAGAGTAGAGCTGGGTCACCTTCATCACCTCTGAGTTACAGCATCATAGTGATGAAGAGTAGAGCTGGGTCACCTTCATCACCTCTGAGTTACAGCATCATAGTGATGAAGAGTAGAGCTGGGTCACCTTCATCACCTGAGTTACAGCATCATAGTGATGAAGAGTAGAGCTGGGTCACCTTCATCACCTCTGAGTTACAGCATCATAGTGATGAAGAGTAGAGCTGGGTCACCTTCATCACCTCTGAGTTACAGCATCATAGTGATGAAGAGTAGAGCTGGGTCACCTTCATCACCTGAGTTACAGCATCATAGTGATGAAGAGTAGAGCTGGGTCACCATCATCACCTCTGAGTTACAGCATCATAGTGATGAAGAGTAGAGCTGGGTCACCTTCATCACCTCTGAGTTACAGCATCATAGTGATGAAGAGTAGAGCTGGGTCACCTTCATCACCTCTGAGTTACAGCATCATAGTGATGAAGAGTAGAGCTTGGTCACCTTCATCACCTGAGTTACAGCATCATAGTGATGAAGAGTAGAGCTGGGTCACCTTCATCACCTCTGAGTTACAGCATCATAGTGATGAAGAGTAGAGCTGGGTCACCTTCATCACCTCTGAGTGACAGCATCATAGTGATGAAGAGTAGAGCTTGGTCACCTTCATCACCTGAGTTACAGCATCATAGTGATGAAGAGTAGAGCTGGGTCACCTTCATCACCTCTGAGTTACAGCATCATAGTGATGAAGAGTAGAGCTGGGTCACCTTCATCACCTCTGAGTGACAGCATCATAGTGATGAAGAGTAGAGCTTGGTCACCTTCATCACCTCTGAGTTACAGCATCATAGTGATGAAGAGTAGAGCTGGGTCACCTTCATCACCTCTGAGTGACAGCATCATAGTGATGAAGAGTAGAGCTTGGTCACCTTCATCACCTCTGAGTTACAGCATCATAGTGATGAAGAGTAGAGCTGGGTCACCTTCATCACCTCTGAGTTACAGCATCATAGTGATGAAGAGTAGAGCTGGGTCACCTTCATCACCTCTGAGTGACAGCATCATAGTAATGAAGAGTAGAGCTGGGTCACCTTCATCACCTGAGTTACAGCATCATAGTGATGAAGAGTAGAGCTGGGTCACCTTCATCACCTCTGAGTTACAGCATCATAGTGATGAAGAGTAGAGCTGGGTCACCTTCATCACCTCTGAGTCACAGCATCACAGTGATGAAGAGTAGAGCTGGGTCACCTTCATCACCTCTGAGTCACAGCATCACAGTGATGAAGAGTAGAGCTGGGTCAACTTCATCACCTCTGAGTTACAGCATCATAGTGATGAAGAGTAGAGCTGGGTCACCTTCATCACCTGAGTTACAGCATCATAGTGATGAAGAGTAGAGCTGGGTCATCTTCATCACCTCTGAGTTACAGCATCATAGTGATGAAGAGTAGAGCTGGGTCACCTTCATCACCTCTGAGTTACAGCATCATAGTGATGAAGAGTAGAGCTGGGTCACCTTCATCACCTGAGTTACAGCATCATAGTGATGAAGAGTAGAGCTGGGTCACCTTCATCACCTGAGTTACAGCATCATAGTGATGAAGAGTAGAGCTGGGTCACCATCATCACCTCTGAGTTACAGCATCATAGTGATGAAGAGTAGAGCTGGGTCACCATCATCACCTCTGAGTTACAGCATCATAGTGATGAAGAGTAGAGCTGGGTCACCTTCATCACCTCTGAGTTACAGCATCATAGTGATGAAGAGTAGAGCTGGGTCACCTTCATCACCTCTGAGTTACAGCATCATAGTGATGAAGAGTAGAGCTGGGTCACCTTCATCACCTCCGAGTTACAGCATCATAGTGATGAAGAGTAGAGCTGGGTCACCTTCATCACCTGAGTTACAGCATCATAGTGATGAAGAGTAGAGCTGGGTCACCATCATCACCTCTGAGTTACAGCATCATAGTGATGAAGAGTAGAGCTGGGTCACCTTCATCACCTCTGAGTTACAGCATCATAGTGATGAAGAGTAGAGCTGGGTCACCATCATCACCTCTGAGTTACAGCATCATAGTGATGAAGAGTAGAGCTGGGTCACCATCATCACCTCTGAGTTACAGCATCATAGTGATGAAGAGTAGAGCTGGGTCACCTTCATCACCTCCGAGTTACAGCATCATAGTGATGAAGAGTAGAGCTGGGTCACCTTCATCACCTGAGTTACAGCATCATAGTGATGAAGAGTAGAGCTGGGTCACCTTCATCACCTCTGAGTTACAGCATCACAGTGATGAAGAGTAGAGCTGGGTCACCTTCATCACCTCTGAGTTACAGCATCATAGTGATGAAGAGTAGAGCTGGGTCACCTTCATCACCTCCGAGTTACAGCATCATAGTGATGAAGAGTAGAGCTGGGTCACCTTCATCACCTGAGTTACAGCATCATAGTGATGAAGAGTAGAGCTGGGTCACCTTCATCACCTCTGAGTTACAGCATCATAGTGATGAAGAGTAGAGCTGGGTCACCTTCATCACCTCTGAGTTACAGCATCATAGTGATGAAGAGTAGAGCTGGGTCACCATCATCACCTCTGAGTTACAGCATCATAGTGATGAAGAGTAGAGCTGGGTCACCTTCATCACCTCTGAGTTACAGCATCACAGTGATGAAGAGTAGAGCTGGGTCACCTTCATCACCTCTGAGTTACAGCATCATAGTGATGAAGAGTAGAGCTGGGTCACCTTCATCACCTCCGAGTTACAGCATCATAGTGATGAAGAGTAGAGCTGGGTCACCTTCATCACCTGAGTTACAGCATCATAGTGATGAAGAGTAGAGCTGGGTCACCATCATCACCTCTGAGTTACAGCATCATAGTGATGAAGAGTAGAGCTGGGTCACCTTCATCACCTCTGAGTTACAGCATCATAGTGATGAAGAGTAGAGCTGGGTCACCATCATCACCTCTGAGTTACAGCATCATAGTGATGAAGTGTAGAGCTGGGTCACCTTCATCACCTCTGAGTTACAGCATCACAGTGATGAAGAGTAGAGCTGGGTCACCTTCATCACCTCTGAGTTACAGCATCATAGTGATGAAGAGTAGAGCTGGGTCACCATCATCACCTGAGTTACAGCATCATAGTGATGAAGAGTAGAGCTGGGTCACCTTCATCACCTCTGAGTGACAGCATCATAGTGATGAAGAGTAGAGCTGGGTCACCTTCATCACCTCTGAGTGACAGCATCATAGTGATGAAGAGTAGAGCTGGGTCACCTTCATCACCTCTGAGTGACAGCATCATAGTGATGAAGAGTAGAGCTGGGTCACCTTCATCACCTCTGAGTGACAGCATCATAGTGATGAAGAGTAGAGCTGGGTCACCTTCATCACCTCCGAGTTACAGCATCATAGTGATGAAGAGTAGAGCTGGGTCACCTTCATCACCTCCGAGTTAAAGCACCATAGTGATGAAGAGTAGAGCTGGGTCACCTTCATCACCTCTGAGTTACAGCATCACAGTGATGAAGAGTAGAGCTGGGTCACCTTCATCACCTCTGAGTTACAGCATCATAGTGATGAAGAGTAGAGCTGGGTCACCATCATCACCTGAGTTACAGCATCATAGTGATGAAGAGTAGAGCTGGGTCACCTTCATCACCTCTGAGTTACAGCATCATAGTGATGAAGAGTAGAGCTGGGTCACCTTCATCACCTGAGTTACAGGATCATAGTGATGAAGAGTAGAGCTGGGTCACCTTCATCACCTCTGAGTCACAGCATCATAGTGATGAAGAGTAGAGCTGGGTCACCTTCATCACCTCTGAGTCACAGCATCATAGTGATGAAGAGTAGAGCTGGGTCACCTTCATCACCTGAGTTACAGCATCATAGTGATGAAGAGTAGAGCTGGGTCACCTTCATCACCTCTGAGTTACAGCATCATAGTGATGAAGAGTAGAGCTGGGTCACCTTCATCACCTGAGTTACAGGATCATAGTGATGAAGAGTAGAGCTGGGTCACCTTCATCACCTCTGAGTCACAGCATCATAGTGATGAAGAGTAGAGCTGGGTCACCTTCATCACCTCTGAGTCACAGCATCATAGTGATGAAGAGTAGAGCTGGGTCACCTTCATCACCTGAGTTACAGCATCATAGTGATGAAGAGTAGAGCTGGGTCACCTTCATCACCTCTGAGTCACAGCATCATAGTGATGAAGAGTAGAGCTGGGTCACCTTCATCACCTGAGTTACAGCATCATAGTGATGAAGAGTAGAGCTGGGTCACCATCATCACCTCTGAGTTACAGCATCATAGTGATGAAGAGTAGAGCTGGGTCACCTTCATCACCTCTGAGTTACAGCATCATAGTGATGAAGAGTAGAGCTGGGTCACCATCATCACCTCTGAGTTACAGCATCATAGTGATGAAGAGTAGATATGCATCATAGTGATGAAGAGTAGAGCTGGGTCACCTTCATCACCTGAGTCACAGCATCATAGTGATGAAGAGTAGAGCTGGGTCACCTTCATCACCTGAGTTACAGCATCATAGTGATGAAGAGTAGAGCTGGGTCACCTTCATCACCTCTGAGTTACAGCATCATAGTGATGAAGAGTAGAGCTGGGTCACCATCATCACCTCTGAGTTACAGTATCATAGTGATGAAGAGTAGAGCTGGGTCACCTTCATCACCTCGGAGTTACAGCATCATAGTGATGATGAGTAGAGCTGGGTCACCTTCATCACCTGAGTTACAGCATCATAGTGATGAAGAGTAGAGCTGGGTCACCTTCATCAC
This sequence comes from Melanostigma gelatinosum, assembly GCF_949748355.1. Classification (NCBI taxonomy): domain Eukaryota; kingdom Metazoa; phylum Chordata; class Actinopteri; order Perciformes; family Zoarcidae; genus Melanostigma; species Melanostigma gelatinosum. Next base: position 30,762,984 of record NC_136636.1, read on the forward strand.
CTGAGTTACAGCATCATAGTGATGAAGAGTAGAGCTGGATCACCTTCATCACCTCTGAGTTACAGCATCATAGTGATGAAGAGTAGAGTTGGGTCACCTTCATCACCTCTGAGTTACAGCATCATAGTGATGAAGAGTAGAGCTGGGTCACCTTCATCACCTCCGAGTTACAGCATCACAGTGATGAAGAGTAGAGCTGGGTCACCATCATCACCTCTGAGTTACAGTATCATAGTGATGAAGAGTAGAGCTGGGTCACCTTCATCACCTCGGAGTTACAGCATCATAGTGATGATGAGTAGAGCTGGGTCACCTTCATCACCTGAGTTACAGCATCATAGTGATGAAGAGTAGAGCTGGGTCACCTTCATCACCTCTGAGTTACAGCATCACAGTGATGAAGAGTAGAGCTGGGTCACCTTCATCACCTCCGAGTTACAGCATCACAGTGATGAAGAGTAGAGCTGGGTCACCATCATCACCTCTGAGTTACAGCATCATAGTGATGAAGAGTAGAGCTGGGTCACCTTCATCACCTCGGAGTTACAGCATCATAGTGATGATGAGTAGAGCTGGGTCACCTTCATCACCTGAGTTACAGCATCATAGTGATGAAGAGTAGAGCTGGGTCACCTTCATCACCTGAGTTACAGCATCATAGTGATGAAGAGTAGAGCTGGGTCACCTTCATCACCTCTGAGTCACAGCATCATAGTGATGAAGAGTAGAGCTGGGTCACCTTCATCACCTCTGAGTTACAGCATCATAGTGATGAAGAGTAGAGCTGGGTCACCTTCATCACCTGAGTTACAGCATCATAGTGATGAAGAGTAGAGCTGGGTCACCTTCATCACCTGAGTTACAGCATCATAGTGATGAAGAGTAGAGCTGGGTCACCATCATCACCTCTGAGTTACAGCATCATAGTGATGAAGAGTAGAGCTGGGTCACCTTCATCACCTCTGAGTTACAGCATCATAGTGATGAAGAGTAGAGCTGGGTCACCATCATCACCTGAGTCACAGCATCATAGTGATGAAGAGTAGAGCTGGGTCACCTTCATCACCTGAGTTACAGCATCATAGTGATGAAGAGTAGAGCTGGGTCACCTTCATCACCTCTGAGTTACAGCATCATAGTGATGAAGAGTAGAGCTGGGTCACCTTCATCACCTCTGAGTTACAGCATCACAGTGATGAAGAGTAGAGCTGGGTCACCTTCATCACCTCTGAGTTACAGCATCATAGTGATGAAGAGTAGAGCTGGGTCACCATCATCACCTCTGAGTTACAGCATCATAGTGATGAAGAGTAGAGCTGGGTCACCTTCATCACCTCTGAGTGACAGCATCATAGTGATGAAGAGTAGAGCTGGGTCACCTTCATCACCTCCGAGTTACAGCATCATAGTGATGAAGAGTAGAGTTGGGTCACCTTCATCACCTCCGAGTTACAGCATCATAGTGATGAAGAGTAGAGCTGGGTCACCTTCATCACCTCTGAGTTACAGCATCATAGTGATGAAGAGTAGAGCTGGGTCACCTTCATCACCTGAGTTACAGCATCATAGTGATGAAGAGTAGAGCTGGGTCACCATCATCACCTGAGTTACAGCATCATAGTGATGAAGAGTAGAGCTGGGTCACCTTCATCACCTGAGTTACAGCATCATAGTGATGAAGAGTAGAGCTGGGTCACCATCATCACCTCTGAGTTACAGCATCATAGTGATGAAGAGTAGAGCTGGGTCACCTTCATCACCTGAGTTACAGCATCATAGTGATGAAGAGTAGAGCTGGGTCACCATCATCACCTCTGAGTTACAGCATCATAGTGATGAAGAGTAGAGCTGGGTCACCTTCATCACCTCTGAGTTACAGCATCATAGTGATGAAGAGTAGAGCTGGGTCACCTTCATCACCTCTGAGTTACAGCATCATAGTGATGAAGAGTAGAGCTGGGTCACCTTCATCACCTCTGAGTTACAGCATCATAGTGATGAAGAGTAGAGCTGGGTCACCTTCATCACCTCTGAGTTACAGCATCATAGTGATGAAGAGTAGAGCTGGGTCACCATCATCACCTGAGTTACAGCATCATAGTGATGAAGAGTAGAGCTCGGTCACCTTCATCACCTGAGTTACAGCATCATAGTGATGAAGAGTAGAGCTGGGTCACCTTCATCACCTCTGAGTCACAGCATCATAGTGATGAAGAGTAGAGCTGGGTCACCTTCATCACCTCCGAGTTACAGCATCATAGTGATGAAGAGTAGAGCTGGGTCACCTTCATCACCTCCGAGTTACAGCATCACAGTGATGAAGAGTAGAGCTGGGTCACCTTCATCACCTCTGAGTTACAGCATCATAGTAATGAAGAGTAGAGCTGGGTCACCTTCATCACCTGAGTTACAGCATCATAGTGATGAAGAGTAGAGCTGGGTCACCTTCATCACCTGAGTTACAGCATCATAGTGATGAAGAGTAGAGCTGGGTCACCATCATCACCTCTGAGTTACAGCATCATAGTGATGAAGAGTAGAGCTGGGTCACCTTCATCACCTGAGTTACAGCATCATAGTGATGAAGAGTAGAGCTGGGTCACCTTCATCACCTGAGTTACAGCATCATAGTGATGAAGAGTAGAGCTGGGTCACCTTCATCACCTGAGTTACAGCATCATAGTGATGAAGAGTAGAGCTGGGTCACCTTCATCACCTCTGAGTCACAGCATCATAGTGATGAAGAGTAGAGCTGGGTCACCTTCATCACCTCCGAGTTACAGCATCATAGTGATGAAGAGTAGAGCTGGGTCACCTTCATCACCTCCGAGTTACAGCATCACAGTGATGAAGAGTAGAGCTGGGTCACCTTCATCACCTCTGAGTTACAGCATCATAGTAATGAAGAGTAGAGCTGGGTCACCTTCATCACCTGAGTTACAGCATCATAGTGATGAAGAGTAGAGCTGGGTCACCTTCATCACCTGAGTTACAGCATCATAGTGATGAAGAGTAGAGCTGGGTCACCATCATCACCTCTGAGTTACAGCATCATAGTGATGAAGAGTAGAGCTGGGTCACCTTCATCACCTGAGTTACAGCATCATAGTGATGAAGAGTAGAGCTGGGTCACCTTCATCACCTGAGTTACAGCATCATAGTGATGAAGAGTAGAGCTGGGTCACCTTCATCACCTGAGTTACAGCATCATAGTGATGAAGAGTAGAGCTGGGTCACCTTCATCACCTCTGAGTTACAGCATCATAGTGATGAAGAGTAGAGCTGGGTCACCTTCATCACCTCTGAGTTACAGCATCATAGTGATGAAGAGTAGAGCTGCATCATAGTGATGAAGAGTAGAGCTGCATCATAGTGATGAAGAGTAGAGCTGGGTCACCTTCATCACCTCTGAGTTACAGCATCATAGTGATGAAGAGTAGAGCTGGGTCACCTTCATCACCTCTGAGTTACAGCATCATAGTGATGAAGAGTAGAGCTGGGTCACCTTCATCACCTCTGAGTTACAGCATCATAGTGATGAAGAGTAGAGCTGGGTCACCTTCATCACCTGAGTTACAGCATCATAGTGATGAAGAGTAGAGCTGGGTCACCTTCATCACCTGAGTTACAGCATCATAGTGATGAAGAGTAGAGCTGGGTCACCTTCATCACCTGAGTTACAGCATCATAGTGATGAAGAGTAGAGCTGGGTCACCTTCATCACCTCTGAGTTACAGCATCATAGTGATGAAGAGTAGAGCTGGGTCACCTTCATCACCTCTGAGTTACAGCATCATAGTGATGAAGAGTAGAGCTGCATCATAGTGATGAAGAGTAGAGCTGGGTCACCTTCATCACCTCTGAGTTACAGCATCATAGTGATGAAGAGTAGAGCTGGGTCATAGTGATGAAGAGTAGAGCTGCATCATAGTGATGAAGAGTAGAGCTGCATCATAGTGATGAAGAGTAGAGCTGGGTCATAGTGATGAAGAGTAGAGCTGGGTCACCTTCATCACCTCTGAGTTACAGCATCATAGTGATGAAGAGTAGAGCTGGGTCACCTTCATCACCTCTGAGTCACAGCATCATAGTGATGAAGAGTAGAGCTGGGTCACCTTCATCACCTGAGTTACAGCATCATAGTGATGAAGAGTAGAGCTGGGTCACCTTCATCACCTCTGAGTTACAGCATCATAGTGATGAAGAGTAGAGCTGGGTCACCTTCATCACCTCTGAGTTACAGCATCATAGTGATGAAGAGTAGAGCTGGGTCACCTTCATCACCTCTGAGTTACAGCATCATAGTGATGAAGAGTAGAGCTGGGTCACCTTCATCACCTCTGAGTTACAGCATCATAGTGATGAAGAGTAGAGCTGCATCATAGTGATGAAGAGTAGAGCTGCATCATAGTGATGAAGAGTAGAGCTGCATCATAGTGATGAAGAGTAGAGCTGGGTCATAGTGATGAAGAGTAGAGCTGCATCATGGTGATGAAGAGTAGAGCTGGGTCATAGTGATGAAGAGTAGAGCAGCATCATAGTGATGAAGAGTAGAGCTGCATCATAGTGATGAAGAGTAGAGCTGCATCATAGTGATGAAGAGTAGAGCTGCATCATAGTGATGAAGAGTAGAGCTGCATCATAGTGATGAAGAGTAGAGCAGCATCATAGTGATGAAGAGTAGTGCTGCATCATAGTGATGAAGAGTAGAGCTGCATCATAGTGATGAAGAGTAGAGCTGCATCATAGTGATGAAGAGTAGAGCTGCATCATATTGATGAAGAGTAGCGCTGCATCATTGTGATGAAGAGTAGAGCTGGGTCATAGTGATGAAGAGTAGAGCTGGGTCATAGTGATGAAGAGTAGAGCTGCATCATAGTGATGAAGAGTAGAGCTGCATCATAGTGATGAAGAGTAGAGCTGGGTCATAGTGATGAAGAGTAGAGCTGCATCATAGTGATGAAGAGTAGAGCTGCATCATAGTGATGAAGAGTAGAGCTGCATCATATTGATGAAGAGTAGCGCTGCATCATGGTGATGAAGAGTAGAGCTGGGTCATAGTGATGAAGAGTAGAGCAGCATCATAGTGATGAAGAGTAGAGCTGCATCATAGTGATGAAGAGTAGAGCTGCATCATAGTGATGAAGAGTAGAGCTGCATCATAGTGATGAAGAGTAGAGCTGCATCATAGTGATGAAGAGTAGAGCTGCATCATAGTGATGAAGAGTAGAGCTGCATCATAGTGATGAAGAGTAGAGCTGCATCATAGTGATGAAGAGTAGAGCTGCATCATAGTGATGAAGAGTAGAGCTGCATCATATTGATGAAGAGTAGCGCTGCATCATTGTGATGAAGAGTAGAGCTGGGTCATAGTGATGAAGAGTAGAGCTGCATCATAGTGATGAAGAGTAGAGCTGCATCATAGTGATGAAGAGTAGAGCTGGGTCATAGTGATGAAGAGTAGAGCTGCATCATAGTGATGAAGAGTAGCGCTGCATCACATGCTCTGACTGTGATGAAGACTCAACACACACATGTAGATGAACGTGTGAAACATGTTGTTCTGTTCACATCAGTGGAACGTTTCACACACTGAGCACAGATATAGAAGAGATAGAACTGGTAATAGAAAGCCAGTTACCTGACCTAAATATCATCTCCTGACAAAGACTAACATAGAATATGTAGACTGATCTTAACATGATCTAAAGACCTGTTCTGTGTGTGTGTTTGTCTCTTTTCATCAGGCCTGCTCAACACAGAACATGGATCAGAGACTGGAAGTGTCAACAAAATGGACACCATGCAGATGATCATCTATTACTAGTCAGTATTGCCTTGTTTAGCAGAATGTATTTATTCACATATTGTCAACATTTTAAAAGTCTTAGTATCATACTTTCGGAACTCCTTTTATTAAACTGAGTGTATTAACATGGACATGAGTATACTGGTTCTGATCGGGTTTCTGAAGGATCCAGTTTTTGTGTTTGAACATGCAAACATTATATCCTGATTTTACAAATCTGGATAAACCTCATCCTATTGTTGAGATCCCAGCATATGCTAGAAACCCAAATAATGGCAATAGCTCAAGCAAGAAAATGAGTTTCGTCTTATGTGGTTGACGACCCTTCATTTACTGGAAGTGACAGTGACTATGAGAAATATAGTTGTAAGAAATAGCTCAATGTGTAGTGTGTGTAACAGTGGATGGGCTCAGAGCCGACAGGTGTTGGCGATCGGAGCAGAAAAAGAATAAGGAGTAAAGGTATCAAGTGTAAATGTCCTTGAGTAAACCTTGCAGGTGGGCTTATCATCCACGGTCTGGAAGCTAAAGCAGGAAAGGTTAACATGGTCTGTATTTCCTCTCATCACCCATGCCCAATGCCATGCAGTAATCAGTAACCGGGATACTAGCATCATGTATACAGGGACGTGAATAACCTCATCTATGTGTTCCATAACAATAAAGAGGGGGTCATCAAAGTAATTTAAAAGTCATGCTCCTTTTTAGGGCCACTATGAAGACTCAGCATTCATCGGAATTCAACTTGTCTTTCTTTGTCTTTTGTGCAGTAAAATGGCTCGTAAGTGGAATCGTTGGTTACGCCGTAAATGCAGAGTGTATGTGAAGTCCAAACTGTTCTACTGGTGGGTGATCATGCTCGTCCTTCTTAATACGCTGGCCATTGCAACGGAACACCACAAACAGTCCCAGAGACTCACAAACTGGCAAGGTCAGCGCTTTATACACCTCTCATGCCTTCATGCATTTCATCCTGCATTTAGTACCAGATCATTTTCATCAATCAGCTTCATTTTAGTGAGAAATGACAAGTTTTACACTTTGATGTAGTCCTCCTAGCCATTTCACCAGATCAACCTCAAATTTTAGATCGAAAGCCTTAAGACATTGATAATAGTTCATCATAAATATTGTGAGTTTTTGGATAACTGTTGCCTTGGCAATGCTTTGTTCTCCATGAAAAAGCAAGCAGATTTTTCTGTGAGTTGGCACACTCAAAGACTCATGAAACTTTGTACATATGTCGTAGGTGATGAAATTAAAGATCTCATGTGGATTTCTGGCTTGGTCGTTATATATTGCCTCGATAGCGCCCCCTGCTAAATTTCAACAAAGCAGCCCCAGCGCCTCGTTTAACCTACATGTATGAAATCAGGTCGGCACATGTATCATATGGAGACTTAAAGAAAAGTCTCTTGGGACCATGCTCTAAAATCAACCAAAAGTCGGCCATTTAGATTTTTGTGTGAGTTTTCCCTTGATTTCTAGTCGCTATACTTTAACGAACTCCTCCGGACTTTGTCAGAGCCACTTCAAATTTGGACAATACAATCCAAAGACCTTCCTGATTAAAGGCTTTACGTTTGGTGGAATAGCGTAGCCGTGGCGTGGCGGTTATTTTATGCGACTCCCATTAAACTACGTTTTCAGGCTTTGTATTTTAACAAACTACAGAGTTTACGCGATCAACATCAAATTTGGTCAGGATGATTTAAAGTCGTTTATGAAGAAGACTTTTCAAAATGGTTAACAACCTTGACGTGGCATACGCCATCTTCGCTCCCATTTTGTGCCATTGGCTATGAAAGAGGGAGTTGTTGTAACTCCAAGGTACATTGTCCAATCCGCCCCAAGTTTCTTATGGATGATGCTAGTTCAGGCTTGAGCACATTTCCGTGACAATATTTTCACAAAGTCAAAGCGCCACCTTCTGGCAAAAGGAAACGACATGTTTTATACTTTGATGTACTCCTCCCAGCCATTTGACCTGATCAACCTCAAATTGTGTGAGGCAAGCCTTATGACATTGGTGATACTTCATGAATCTTTGTGAGTTTTTGTTAAAACATGTTGCCGTGGCAATGGATTATTCATCATAAAAAGGAAGCTGATTTTTCTGTGGCTTAGGATGATCAAATAGTCATGGAACTTTGCTCTTATGTCAAAGGTGATAAACATAAATAACTTGTATGGGGTTTTGCCTTTTCTATCAGAAATTGCCTTGACAGAGCCCCCTACTAATATTCAAAAGAGCAGCTCCAGCGGTACATTTCACCTAGATGTATGAAATTTAGGAGGCACATGTATCACATGGAGACTTAAAAAAAAGTATGTTGAGACTATGCTCTAACTTATACTGGAAGTCTGCAATTTAGATTTTAGTGTGAATTTTCCATTCATCTTTGACCATTTCTAGGCACTATACTTTAACGAACTCCTAGGGAATTTTGAGGATCCACTTCAAATTTGGTCAGTACAATCTAAAGAGCTTTGTGATTAAAAGTTCTCAAAAGCTTTACGTTTGATTGAATGGTGTTGCCGTGGTGTGGCGGCCATTTTACGTGACTCCCCATGAAACAGCAAGCTGATGTATCTCCACTGGACTTGTTCAAATCTGTCCCAAAGTTGCCATGCTTGATAACAGTCATGGCCTGAGGATGTCTACAAGCCAATTCTCCATCTAAGTCAAAGCGCCACCTAATGGCAAAAGGAAATCAGCATTATTTGACAAACAATATGTTGTTTGTCTGATGTTGTCTACACTTGATATAAGCAACATAATGGGAGGAGTTCGGGGAGGCCATGGGAAAGGACTTTCGGTTGGCCTCAAGGAGGTTCTGGCAAACCATCCGACGGCTCAGGAAGGGAAAGCAGGGCTTACCCCAGGCTGTTCTCAGCAGGTGGGGGGGGGGGGGCACTTTGAGGAACTCCTAAACCCGACCAACATGTCCTCTGCAGAGGAGGCAGCGCCTGTAGACCTAGGGGGAGGCTCACCCATATCCCTGGCAGAGGCCGCTGAGGTAGTTAAAAAGCTCCTTGGTGGCAAGGCGCCCGAGGTGGATGAGATCTGCCCTGAGATGCTGAAAGCGCTAGACATAGTTGGGCTGTCCTGGCTGACACGCCTCTTCAATGTCGCATGGGGGTCGGGATCAGAGCCCTTGGACTGGCAGACCGGGGTGGTGGTTCCCATCTTCAAAAAGGGGGACCGGAGAGTGTGATCGAATTACCGGGGTATCGCACTACTCAGCCTCCCGGGGAAAGCTTATGCCAGGGTGCTGGAAAGGACGCTCCGACTGTATGTCGAACCTCAGATCCAAGAGGAGCAATGCGGATTCCGTCCCGGCCGTGGAACAGTGGACCAGCTCTTTACCCTCGCAAGACTACTGGAGGGGTTCTGGGAGTTTGCCCAACCAGTCTACATGTGCTTTGTGGACTTGGAGAAGGCTTTCGACCGGGTCCCTCTGGGGTTCTTGTGGGGGGTGCTGCTGGAGTACGGGGTGCCGGACCCATTACAACGGGTTATCCGGTCTCTGTATGACTGCAGTAGGAGTTGTGTCCGCATTCTCGGCAATAAGTCAGACACGTTCCCGGTGGGTGTTGGCCTCCGCCAGGGCTGCCCTTTGAAGACCCAGAACACGCTGGAGGGATTATATCTCCCAGCTGGCCTGGGAACGCCTCGAGATCCCCCAGAATGAGCTGGAACATGTTGCCGGGGAGAGGGAAGTCTGGGTCAGCCAGTCTTGGCCTGCTGCAACCGCAACCCGACCACGGATAAGCGGACGAAAATGGATGGATGGAATGCATGTTGACACACGCTGTTTAGCGCCACAGTGGTTACAGGAAGTGGTGGACTATTTGCAAAACAGAATTTCCAGGGTCAAATACTCCAAGCAGGGAAAAAACATTGAACTCACGGCCACGTTGTCCAATGGCCGCAGACATTCTCGGCCGCGTAAGCTGAGGTCTCGCAAGTACCCCTAATGTACGCAAAGATGCGAGGGCCCGTTCATCGCTGCTTGCAGCTTTAATTCTTATTCTTATTCTCTTTCAAGGGGAAAAGGAGGTTCTTGGGATACTGGCACGGTTTAGCAATTTGGCACGCAAGCCTGTCGTGGCAAAAATAGCTGTCTGATTGGGGTGTCTAGCTGAGGTATGAACAATTGACTCTATAGCGCCCCTATTGAGTAGCCCCAACTTTCGGTTTCACCTACCTGTATGAAATTCGGTCGAACAAACATTAAATATCATGTTGCTTAAAACTGAAATAACTAAAATAACTAAAATATGCATTAAATGTAAAGATTTCAAAAACACCAGTCATGCAACAGCATGATCCGATAATGTATCTGACCCTTACAGAGTTTTGATAATAAAGTTTTGGATAAATCCCTTGAAAATATTCCACAGTAAGTGAGTTCATCTTTAAAAACTACTGATATTTGACAAAACTGACCTCAATCAGAATGTGCTAAGTTCCTCCATCCCTCAGCCCCTTTCTCAGTTCTCCCCTGTGTCCCCTTTGGAACTGCAGAACTTCACAACAGGAATGAGAAACTCCACCTGTATCCTGGATCCCATCCCATCAAACCTTGTGAAGGACTGTCTCCCAGCCATCTCACCACTCATCACAGTCATCATTAACTCCTCCCTCAGCTCCGGTTCAGTCCCCGACACACTTAAACTGGCTGCTGGGACCCCCATCCTCAAAAAACCTGGACTTGACCCCGACACCATGAGCAATTTCCGTCCCATTTCCAATCTTCCCTTTCTGTCAAAAATACTGGAACGCATTGTCGCCACACAACTTAAAGCCCACCTCATCTCCAACGAGCTGTTCGAGCCATTTCAATCCGGTTTCCGCTCACAGCACAGCACTGAAACAGCCCTCCTCAAAGTCACCAACGACCTCCTCTCTTCAGATGCTGGTCACCTCAACATTCTCATCCTCCTCGACCTCACTGCAGCTTTTGACACCATCAACCACAACATCCTTCTCTCCCGCCTCGAATCCTCCCTCAACATCACCGGAACTGCTCTCTCCTGGATTAAATCATATCTCACAAACAGACATCAGTTCATCAGCATCAACAACTGCACCTCCTCCATTGCTCCTCTGTCTCAAGGCGTCCCCCAGGGTTCGGTGCTTGGTCCTCTTCTGTTCATCCTCTACTTGCTACCTCTTGGTAACATCATCCGTCACCATGGACTTCACTTTCACTGTTACGCCGATGATGTCCAACTCTACATCTCCACAAAAGCCATCACCACTGCTACTCACTCCACTCTCACCAGCTGCCTCACTGACATTAAATCATGGATGCAAACCAACTTCATCAAACTGAACTGCGATAAATCTGACATGATCATCATCGGTCCCAAATCCCTCACTAAAACCTGTCACAAGCCTCACCATCGACAACTCCACTCCGTCTCCCTCCCCACACATCCGCAACCTCGGAGTCATGTTGGTCAGCAACCTCTCCTTTGAACCCCTCGTCAACCGATTCACCAGAACTGCCTTTTTCCACTTAAAAAAACATGGCCCGTCTCCGCCCATCACTCTCCTCATCTGCTGCTGAAACTCTGATCCACGCCTTCATCACCTCAAGAATTGACTACTGCAACAGCATTCTTCACGGCACATCATCCAAAGGCCTAAATAAACTCCAGTACATCCAGAACTCTGCTGCTCGCCTGCTCACCCAGATCCAACGGATGGAATACAAAATCCTTCTCACTCACAAAGCCCTCCACAATCAGGCCCCCTCCTACCTCACCGACCTGCTTCACCACCACACTCCATCCCGTCGGCTCCTCTGATGCCAACCTCCTGTCTCTTCCACTCAGGACCAAGCACCGGACATGGACAGAGCCTTCTCCATAGCTGCACCCTCCCTCTGGAACTCTCTCCCCAAACACATTCGAGACTGCACTGACCTTTCCACATTCAAATCACAAATCAAAACCCACTGAATCAGAACTGCTTTTAATGTGTGACCGATATTATGTACTTTTAAATTGTAGTGTATAGCTTTCTTTTATATGATTTTAATGTAAAGTGTCTTTGAGAATTATGAAAAGCGCTCAATAAATGAAATGTATTATTATTATTGAACTGAAAAGTAAATAATTTCCAATGCGGTTTTCATGCACTTAGTTTGAATTTAGACCCACATAACCATATAAATGACTGTAGGAGGTAATAGGAAAGCTGTAAGCGTTACCTGTTTTTTTCTACTGTTATATACTGCTGCTTTGTGTAGTACACTGGAAAGTTTGAAGGGGATTGGGGAATAGGACAGAAGGAGTTATGTGACACACAACACACAAACCGATCCCTAGTTACAGCAGTGTGATGTGTCATTTTAATCAACATCCCATATTTTCTGCTACTAATCTCATTTTCAGGTTGTTGCAACAGGTTGTGAACACTAATTCACTGTAAACAAGTTTTCATTTACTACAGTTTTTTACTTTAGTTTCTCGTAAATGTTGAAAGATGCAGCTGATTGAGTTTTTTCATTCATAACTGCAAAATTAAAAATAATGTAAGAGGAACCTAAATTGATTCAGTAAGGTGCTGTTTGTTCAATTTGATAAAGCACCATAAAAACTGTTTTTTGCATCGCGTTGCTTTGTTGCATCAGTTTTGAATTATTGATTGTATTTAAACAGTACATTGTTATTTTCTATAATATATAATTAATGCAATAGAAAATAAATCACTTTCTGAACTGTTTTCAAAGGCTAATTATTCAGATTAACTCCTAAACATATATAAAATGATTTATGTGGCACTCCAAACTCTTTGCAGACTGTTGATTCCTGATAGTCTTTTTCTATCATCTCTCATTTTGTCTATTGTCTTTTCTCTTCTTGACTCCAACCATCAACAGACAATGCCAATAAGCTGCTGCTGTCTATGTTTGCACTTGAGATGTTCATGAAGATGTATGCTCTCGGCCTGCCCTCTTACTTCATGTCCCTCTTCAATCGCTTTGACTGCTTTGTGGTGTCCACCGGCATTATGGAGCTCATCCTTGTCCACATGGGCGTCATGTCAGTCATGGGCATTTCTGTGCTGCGCTGCATACGCCTGCTCCGCCTGCTCAAAGTCACCAGGTGAGACAGCGATCAGCTGGTATGTGTAATGTGTATGTAGTTGTGTATGAAGTCTTCATCAGGAATATCTGATGGCAAAACATGTTTACCAACCCTGCTAATATCTCATTGCGCCTTACAATTTTGTCTTTCGCCCTTGAATGATCGATCATGATCTTGTTATTTGAGGTATTATGCTGCGTTCACACCGGTCGCGTTGATTTTTTGACGCACTGCAAAATCGCGTCCAACGCGCCGCGCCGCCAGTCGTGTTCACACCAAACGCCGCAAAATCGCGTAGCGCCGGAGAGGGGCCGTGGTTTATCGACTGGAAGCCGTTCACCTGGCCGCCATTTATTTCCGCTTTCAACCGTGAAAGGACAATTGCTGCTTTGTACGTGTTGTGGAAGTCCCTCAAACGTCGGAATGCCAAACGCCGTCATATCTGGTTCATAATATTGTTCAGAGGAGCTCCGTGGATTGTATCGAGCTGTATTCACTGTCTAGCAAGCCACCGGTCGCTGTTTACTACAGCTGTAGGAACACAAAATAAACTGATTTGGCTGTGATTCAACGGCAATAAACCGACAAAAAGGGACTCCGAAATAACTACGTAATGATGGTGATTTGTACTTGTCTTCTCCGACAAAAAGGGACTCCGAAATAACTACGTAATGATGCCGATTTGTACTTGTCTTCTCCGACAAAAAGGGACTCCGAAATAACTACGTAATGATACCGATTTGTAGGCTACTTGTCTTCTCAATTGAGCTCTGATGGATCGGTGCTAGGCTATGCTAACATCGTAGCAGCTCCACCAGCACTCAACAACGTCATGTAGACGTAAATACGGCAGCGTCTATTCATTGTTTCATGTTTCATGTATACACATAGTTTGGTCCGGTCTCTGTTGATATAAGGTATCGTAGAGCTCTGGGTGAACACAGACGGCTACAGGATTTATTTCCTGATTCAACAACGGCAGGAAGTCAGTGATGACGGGGGGAGCAACTCAACGCTGATAGGCTATCGCGCCACAGCGTCACGTGATTATTTCGCAGAAGTTGAAAAATTTCAACTCGCGCGTTGGCGATTTTGCGGCGTACAACGCAAAAACGCGTCCAACGCAAAAAACGCGTCCGCCGCGCCATCGCAAAATCGCGGCGCGCCAGTCTCATCGCGTTTGTGCATAGACTTTGTATGTAATCTCGACCGATGCAATTATTCAATTGATGTTGTGTGCCCTAGATACTGGACATCGCTCAGTAATCTGGTGGCTTCTCTCTTGAACTCGGTGCGTTCCATCGCCTGCTTGCTGCTGCTCCTCTTCCTCTTCATTGTCATATTCTCCCTGCTGGGTATGCAGGTGTTTGGAGGGAAGTTCAACTTCCCCAACCAACCCAAACCCCGCAGCACCTTTGACAGCTTTCCTCAGGCCCTCATCACTGTCTTTCAGGTACAATCAAAACCACTAAACATAAAATGTTGAAAAATATATATATATTTTTCAAAAACGAAGTTATTATATTTTGAAATATCTCACAATTACTTTGTACTCTTTATTATTGTTAAATGATATACGTTTCAGATCCTGACTGGTGAGGACTGGAATGCTGTCATGTACGATGGTATCATGGCTCATGGAGGACCCAGCATGCCTGGTATCCTAGTCAGCATCTACTTCATCATCCTCTTTGCCTGTGGAAATTGTATCCTTATCAAGTGTTTGTGTCTGTTCTGTGTGTGTGCCTTGAACCAACACTGAACTCCAACCATGACAACCACAATTTCAGTTCAATTACTGTAATAATCTTTGACTCCCCCCTCATTCAGTCATCCTTCTAAATGTCTTCCTGGCCATTGCTGTTGATAACTTGGCAGAGGCTGAGTCTCTGACTTTGGCACAAAAAGAGAAAGCAGAGGAGAAAATACGCAAGAAAGCTCTCAGGTAAGTCTTCCCAAATGTTCAAAATAAAACATTGTAGCTCATCAAAACCCTAACCCCTGATTTTTCAGATAGATGGAGCATGAGAAAAAGAGAGGGTGGTCTTTTCTCACACTTTGGGGGACACAGCAGGGATTGATATTTATGTTGAATAGCCATGATAATGTGTATTTTGTATTATATGCAAGCTTTAATTGGGAGAGTTAAAGCACTGTGGGTAGATATAATTGAAGTCTTTACCATTCCAACCATGAGGAGTCGCTACAGTCAGCACTGAAGAATCATACTTCGACTTTGTCAAAAGTCTTTATGTCCTACCTTATACTAAAAACATTTGACTCATTAGTCACTGTTAAGGATCCTTCATAAGAGCAAATCTTTGAAGATTCCCAACTCGGAAAACACTGGATGACTAAATTCACTGAATTTGAGTGAAAATGAATCACTTATTATTAGTGCTGGGCAACGATTAAAATATTTAATCGTGATTAATCGCATGAAGTTTTTGCGATTAATCGCGATTAATCGCATTGTTATGGCAAAGTTCAAGAATGAATTGAAAAGTAGTGTATTGCTCACTTTTATTTTAAAAGTACTGCTATATGAACAAAAGTGCAATAACATTTGGTTCATGAGATGCAGGTAGCATGTTTCATACTTAATGTGAATATAATTCATACTTTGTTGGCATCTTATTCTGAAAACCGGATGTTGGTCTGAAGAAACCGGATGTTGTCTCACGTTAATGTTTCCGCTAACTTTCAAAGTCCTTCGCTCGCTCCCGATCTGTGCGTTTAAATGCGTTTACGGTGAATGTCAGCGTAGAGGTGCACTAACATGTGAGTGTCTGCTGAGTTGACCACGGAGATCTGAGTGTCTGCTGACTTTACCGCAGCGATGTCCAGTAGTCTCCAGGGAGAGCAGCGGAAGTCGCCTTTTCTCTACGGCAACCCTGAAGGGACATCATATCTCCAATACAAAACGATAAACATGAGACAGTCTGTTACAATAATAATAAACTGACTATAGGATGTTTGCTGGCTTTTATCCCACTGTCATCCTCTTGTTGTTATGTCTATGTATTGTCTCTTGTCTTTCAATTAAAAAAATTTAAAAATAAATCAAATTATAATCATACATTTTAAAAAATGTGTTAATGCGCGATAAAATAATTGTCGGCGTTAATTAATTAATGCATTGACGCAAAATTATCGCGTTAACTTGCCCAGCACTACTTATTATATATTTTACATATATATATATATGTATTTTGGGTGCAATAATGTATTGTTAGGAGCCAGTTGAGTCCCACGGGGACATTAGGTTGACATTGGCCCCTCCACTCTGTCCGTGTATAAGGAAACAGTAGGAGGCCTTGGGTCAAAGCACCCACGAGCCACAGACCAATCAGCCCAGCTCTAGATCTGTGTTTGCTTACACAGAAAAGTTGTCAGATTTAATTGACTTAACTTGCATTGCAGGGCTACTTGCGTGTTCAACCTGCAGGTTCATTCAGTCTGGCATGGGATGACTTCAACCCTGTAGTAAATCATTTCTATTAAGCACACTCTTATCCATACTTCCTACAAGGACGATATACAATATGGTTTACAATTACAATATGTAACATATAATTGTGAACATAATGATTCAAGTTGTACAATTATTAAGTTTTCTTTCATCCCACAAGCTAACAACCAGTTGAATCAAACACTGTTCATTTAAAGGGCCAACATGCCTGACAAGGCGTCAGAGGAGAAAGCAAATCTGGCAAAGAAGCTAGCTGAGCAAAGGGCCAAGGGTGTGGAGGGCATCCCTACAACTGCCAAGGTGAGGCATCCAAGAGCATACATCAACAATGTAAATTAAACAATATCATATCCTTTCTTAACTTTCAATTCTTTTATTTTCAAACCTGCAGCTCAAAATCGACGAGTTTGAGTCCAATGTTAATGAGATCAAGGACCCTTTCCCTCCAGCAGACTTTCCTGGTAAATCTAAATGCCTCCATACTGTAATTAATCATACAATTGAGTGAGAGAGGTTTCTGCTAATACCTCACTCTTTCTGTTGGGTAGGTGATGATGAGGAAGAGGACCCTGAGATCCCAGAAAGCCCTAGACCTCGTCCAATGGCAGATCTGCAGTTGAAGGAGGAAGCGGTGCCGATGCCAGAAGCCAGCTCGTTTTTTATCTTCGGACCTCAGAACAAGTAAGATTCTGGTGGTTGTTGAGGTGGATAATAAATAAAACTAGAAAATGCATTTCCTGCTGAAAATGCATTGGAATGCTGAAATTTGAAATTAATTGCAAAAACATTGCTGAAAATAGATATCCAATTTTTAAAAAATTGCAAAAAGCTTAATAATTCAAAACGTTTAAAGATTCCAACTATGAAAAGTCATATCACCCCTATCCTGAAAGAGCTGAACATTTTGATGTTCTAATGGTTTCTGTGGCTTAAAAAATTTCATCAGTGGTGATATTTGTAGTAGTAGAAGTTGTAGTAGAAGTATTATTCGTAGAAGTATTCGTAGCATTAGAATAAGTACTAGTAGTAGCAGTAGTGATATTTGTAGTTGTAGTAGAAGTATTATTAGTCGTAGAAGTATTAGTAATTTGAAGAAGTTGTAGAAGACATAGTATCAGCAGTCATAGTAATAGCTGTAGTATTGGTCGTAGTATTTGATATAACAGTAGCAGTAGTAGAAGTAGTAGTAGTAGTAGTAATAGTAATGGCAGTAGAAGAAGTAGCAGTAGTAGTACTAGTAGGCATCGTACCAATAGCTGTAGTAGTATTACTACTTTTAGTAGCATGAATAGCAGTAGTAGTAGCAGTTGTCGTATATGTAATAGTAGTAGTGGTAGTAATAGCAGTCGTGGTTGTAATAATATAGATGGTAGCAGTAATAGCAGGAGCAGTAGTAGTAATAGTAGTAACAGCAAACATTGTAGTAGAAGTAGTAGTAGTAGTAGCAGTAGTAGTGATACTATATTAGCAGCAGCAGTAGTAGTTGTCGCAGTATTAGTAAGAGCATTAATAAGAGCCAAATTTTGAGCTTGTTTAAATACAGTTGATCCATGGGGCTTTTATTTTGAAAGGGTGGTGCTGGGTTGGGGGAGAGAGGGGGGGAGGAGACATAATCATCATGTTTGACACATAAACAGAGGTTATTAAATGACAGGCTTCATCACAAGCATTTCAATTAGAATTCACTCTTTGAGGCTTTTATTTTGAAATGGGGTGTGTGGGGGGGGGGGGGTCCTCTAAAAGTCTCTAAGACCTGAATGACTGTATGAGAGAGAGAGAGAGAGAGAGAGAGAGAGAGAGAGGGGCTCTGATATCTCTGGCAAACTTTCTCATTTGGAGATTGTCCGATGTTTTATCTTTTACAGTTTACATGACTGTTGTCCTGCTCTGCCATGTCTTTCCTCGTCTCTCCCTCTTGTGTCGCGGTGTGTGTAAATGTCACTCGAATCAGGAAACTTAGCAGAATACTCATGTCTGATTGGCCAAGATGCAACACGTAACAGCTGCAACAAATCATGTGTGTGTGGCTTTTATTTTAAAATGGGGTGTGTGTGTGGGGGGGGGGGGGGGGTGGAGGAGGGGGGAAAGACCTCTAAAGATCCCTAAGACCTGAATGACTGTATGAGAGACACAGAGAGAGAGAGAGAGAGAGAGAGAGAGAGAGGAGTGTATGTGCGCGTGTGTCTGTGTGTTTATCAACATCACTAATTGGCTCAATCGCAAACACCTGTGTGCCTGAAGCCATTTCATGGAGATAAAACAGGGAAACACCTCTCAAACAAATCATCAAAACTCCCATAACCGTAGCTCCTATTGCTCCGATATTAATAATTGAGGGGAAGGATGAGTTGAAGAACAGATCCTGTAAAAATTGTGTCTGTAGTGTAAAAAATGTGGCTTAACTGGCGATCTAGAAATAGGGTACCGTGTTCTGTGGAAGATGTTTTTGAAGCAAAATATAACATTGGTCTCTATGGAGCAGAAAGTTGGTTTTCCTCTCAATTAACGGCTTCCGTGTCAAATGTGGAAATCTGTGGGATTCCACAGTAATTTTTCTACGACAAGGACAATATTAGCTACTTCTACATCCAGAAATGATGCATGAAGAGTGAAGATTGTGGACACAGTGGCAAAATACAAATGTTTTTTTCACAAGAATCTCAAGCTGCTCTTCACTCTAGCGGTGACATCACGCACTCTAAGCTGCGCAATACATACCCATTATAAAGTCAGAAAAGGGCTGAAAAATCATAAAAGTTAAATTGCTGCAGTTCAAAAAGTTTAAAAGATATCAAAAAGCTGTTGGCAATAGTTGAGGGTTTTCTCAACATTTGAAAGTTGAAATGGTGTCTGTAGCTGAAAGTATGAGGAAGTTGAAGGATTTGAAAGTTGAAGAATATTTTATACTTTTCTTTATACCTCCTAGCCAGGTGACCTGATGAGTTTCAAATTTGGTAAGGATAGCCTTAAAACATTGATGATGCATCATCATGAATATTGTGAGTTTTTGTCGCATGGTGTTGCCATGGCAACGCATCGTTCACCATGAAAAAGGAAGCTGATGGTTTAGTATGTTGGGATGCTCAAAATGTCATGAAACTTTGTACATGTGTCGTAGGTCATAGGAAGACATAGTGTATATGTTTTTGTTGGCTTGGCCGTTTTAAATTGCCTCTATAGCGCCCCCTACAATATTTCAAAAGGGCAGCCCCAGCGCTACATTCCAACTACATGTATGAAAGTTGGTAGCCAGATGTATCCTGTGGAGGCTTACAAATAAGTCTCTTGGAACCATGCTCTAAACCTGACCGGAAGTCGGCCATTTTGATTTATGTGTCATTTTTCCATCGATTTTGGCCTATTTCTAGTCGCTATACTTTAACGAACTCCTCCTAGGGACTTCATCAGATCCACTTTACATTTTGTCAGTACCATGTCAAGACCGTTGTGATTAAAAGTTATCAAAAGCTTTACGTTTGACTGAATCGTTTAGCCGTAGCGGGCGGCTACTTTACGTGATTCCCCATGAAAAAATCTGATGTAACTCAGTTGGACTTGTTCCAAACGGTCCCAAACTTCACATGCTTGATAACACTCATGGCCTGAGGATGTATACAAGCTTATTTTCACTAGTACTCACAGCGCCACCTGCTGGCGAAAGGAAATCTGCGTTTTCTGACAAACAGCATCCAATTTATGTGACTTTTACACTATGTGGTTTACACTTCATACAGCGCAACATGATGCACACGTTCTGTAGCGCCAGGCAGAGGATACAGGAAGCATCAGACTATTTGCAAAGCATAATTTCCAGCATGAGGCGGTCCACGCAGGATTAAAAACGTCACACTCGCGGTATATTTGTGTCTTTATTACGCAAACAAAAAAAAAGTTTTAAAAGCAAAAAAAAGTTTTAAAAGCAAATATATAAACTGAGAATAATTTATTTGTTAGTTTTGCTGATGAAACTAGAATTTTTGGTTAAAAAAAATAAAAGCTTTGGTTTTGAATCCAAAAGCTTTGAAACCAAAAGTTTTGAAGCCAAAAGCTTTGGAACCAAAAGTTTTGAAACCAAAGCTTTGAATCCAAAAGCTTTGGAACCAAACGTTTTGAAGCCAAAAGCTGAGTTGGGTGTAGTGGGCGGGGCATACGCTTCTGAATGTGCCAGGAGTTTCTATTGGTCGGTTTGACTTTGCTCTCTGTATCTGCTTCCACTGTAAACACTGCCTATGTCCCAATCCAGCAACTGCATCCTTCGGGGGAACCAGCCTTCGCGGTCCACGTCGGCCGTGTCCTTTGAGGACCACGAAGGCTGGACCGAGCGGTCTCCGAAATGAGACGGCCTATGCTACAGAGGATTTCCTGTTTGCGTCACCAGCCCCCCCCCCCCAATCCCCTTGCTGCTCCCGTGCCTAGAATGCCTGCTCAGGATTATACTGTGTATATACAAATAAACTGTCAAGGTTTTAGTTTTAATCTGTTTTTCAATCATATATTCAATAATTCATTATTTTTGTTAATGTAGTTTTTCTAAATTAACAATCAGTTAATTATTCAATCAGTTGATATGTTAACTCATTTCCAATGATTTATAGTTCTTATAAATAAAATGTATTTATCAATAACTGTTTTATTTCATTCACACATATATATTTATTTCTCTCTCAATCTTTCTAGTAGAGAAAAGAGCCTGGATACTTGCAATCCTAAGGCAGAGGACAGTTAACAAAAACAGCAGCAAAACAAATATCAGCAAACATGTTTATTAACTTGCAGTAACACTTATTTCATATTTTTTCTATAAGTTGTTGCTTTTTTTGCTTGCAAGGCAATCACCCAGGGGAGGGTGACTGCCAAAATTGTCCAAATCACATTGAGAAAATGATTGACAAATTTTACACAGCAGAATATACACATTCATAAAGAAATTCTTTACATGGATGTCTTATTTCAATTTAAATAAAATAAAGAAAAAGGTGACAGTCACAACTGTCATCTGTGTGACAGCAACACATCAGAAGTGTATTGTCCTCTCTACTGGTTGTCCTATTAGTAAAGGCTTTATATAGGAGTAGAGCTAATGTAACTGTAACCTTAAGTATAGGATGGTCAAATGGCGATATTACAAATGGACTAATGTCTTAATTCAAAGCTACGGTTGCTGAATGTTTGTCCCTGGTGAAGAGGCCGTCATTCTTCCCCCTCAGCTTGATGAACTGAGCCGTTTGCTCCTGGCTCCCTAAAACAAAACAAAATGCAGAGTTAGTTTTATTTCACACCACAAAACAAAGGGTGCAAAATACTCAAATTCAGTTTATCCTTGTAATTAATCTCGTTTGTAACGTTACCGGACTTAAAGTGATATTCCAGGTTCACAACCTGAGCTCCTGTTGGTCCGTTTAAGGACATAATATGAAGTATAAATGATCTGTAAAATCGTCACAATCTCAGTAAGATATGATTCAACCTCTGAAGTTTCAAAGTGAAGGCAAAACAAGTTACTTTACAAGGCTTAACTATGGACGGATACAGGCAGACGAGCCACCGCTAACGTTAGTTAGCTTGCCAGCTAACGTCAGCTAGCTTGTCAGCTACAAATGTCACGTAACTTAACCAATTATTTTAACAAACGTGATGTTATAGCTCCCGATAAGGGAGTAACGTCAGCCCACTGTGGGCCCACTGTGGGCCCACTGTGGGCTAACGTTACGTGCACTTTGCCTGAGACATGGCTATGTTAGCTTGTCTGCTAACGTTAGCTAGCTTGTCAGCTAATGCTAGCTGACTGAGAAAGCAGAGCTTCATGTCAACACAGCAGCCCTCCATGTCGTTCCTTAAAAAAAGAGACACTAACAACATGAAAACAAAGTGAAGTGCTGCTACATATAAAATAATTTTGACAAAAGAGAGCAGTATAACGTCAACTTACCTCCATGTCACTGTAACCTCCCGTCTGTGTTTAGATGAAGCAGATACCGACAGACAAGTCAAACCGACCAATAGAAACTCCTGATACATTCAGCAGCGTATGCCCCGCCCACTACATCCAATTCAGCTTTTGGCTTTCCAAAACTTTTGGTTTCAAAGCTTTTGGATTCAAAACCAAAGCTTTTATTTTTTAACCAAAAATTCTAGTTTCATAAGCAAAACTAACAAATAAATTGTTCTCAGTTTATATATTTGCTTTTAAAACTTTTTTTTGCTTTTAAAACTTTTTTTGTTTGTTTGCATAATAAAGACACAAATATACCTTCATAGAATTCCACCTTTGAGATGTGGACCGATTCTGTCAACAGCAACAAGCTATCTGTGCTGTTTTGGCAGAAAACAGAAAGAAGTGGCATCTGATGCCAAAAGATTCTGATGTAGCAAATTTAGAGACTGTTCGAGAGATACTTGACCCGATAAGTGACCTGACTGATGCGCTAAGTGGAGAAAAGGTACCCACACTGTCCTCTGTGCTGCCTCTGAAATGGAAGTTATTTTCCTGTCTGGAGAAGAGGGATGCAGAACGCGTCATTGCAGGTGACATGAAAGACCAAATAAAATCAGACTTTGCCTCAAGATATGAAGACACAAAGCTGAACATTGTCCTTAATACAGCAACATATCTGGATCCTAGGTTCAAGGACACTTTTGTTGCAATGGAGGAAGAAGTGAAGGAACATCTTTTGCAAAAATGTCATGAAGCCTCAGTACAGCCAGTGGAGCAGGTCCAAACAGGAGAGCAGCATCAGCAGCAAGAGGAAGGTCAAGGAGGGACAAACAAAAGGAAAACTGATCTAAAAAGTCTGCTGTCAACCATCAAATCTGAAAAGAAGGGGTCAGAAGAGGCTAGTGACCCCTTGCAACCAGCTGACCAACTGATAAGTGAATTCCTGCAGGACAAACACATGAAAGAAATAAGTGCCACTGAAGATGCTTTGACCTGGTGGAAGATCCACTCAGCCACTCTGCCAAATCGTGCTTGTTTTGCCAGACAGTACTTCTGGACAGTCCATTCCTGTCACAAGCTGTGCATCAGAAAGAGTGTTTAGCACATCAGGCATTCTCTGCAGTCCTCGGCGTTCCAGGCTGAGTGAAGAGCATGTTGACAGGCAAAGAACCTTCAACTGGCAAAAGAACTGTCCAGAAAATGAGACAATGCACATTATCGTCAGAAAGGTTACATTTTCCATGTGCATGACTACTGTCAGCAAGTCCAACTTCTTTTTTTATTTTTTTAGAACATGTTCAGTAGCTAACTAGTCCATCACAAAATACATTTCAGTTCATTTACTGTGTTAGTGTTGCTGTTGGTGTGTAAATAGTTTGACAAGTGTGTAAATAGTTGTAATAAGTGCATAAACAAGTGCAATAGTTGCAAGTTGCAACAAGTGTGAATATTCACAATTCTGCCAGACACACAGACTAGCGTAAGCAGGATTCTATAATGACAGCGGTCCAAACACTGAACTTATTGAAAGGGTTTGTGGGCACACCATGAGAAAAAGACTTCTCTGATCTAAATATGTGCAAACTAAGATGTTTGGAGAGCACAAATTGGATAAAAAAGGTTTCCAAATCCCGCTTGTACGTGGAGTTGAATTAATAGTAAATTTTATTGTTTTTGTTTGTTTTGGAGCCAGGCCGTAATGTAAAGTAATTTCATGAAATGTGAAGTTTGCTTAATAAAATCAAACTGCACCCAGACTAAGTTATATGATAGATTATTCTCCATTTGCTCACCCTTTGGCTCAAACTTATGTCTTTACGAAAATATGTTTTTTTTCCACATGGAACTATACATTCTCCTATTTCTCCTCGACTCTTCCAGCTCTGAGTCACTCAGCAGTGATTGTCAGAGCTGCCTGCACAAACAAACGACCTGCATTTACTTTGACAGTCTGTTGTGTGACTAACACTGAAGCGTGTTCACACACATTCAGTTTGTTGTCGATTTTTACAGGGTGACAGTTATGATTGTATTTGGAGGTAGACTCAAAACATTCAAGGCTTAAGACCTGGCAACATGACCTGGCTACGCCAATGGTCAACACAGGAAATATCGTTTAACTCGTGCACGCAGTGTATGATGGTCACAGAAATGCATGACCAGAGTCCTGCTAGTTCCCTCGAAGTGCGTGAATATGCGAGGGCCCGATCGATGCTGCGTGCAGCTTTAATTTAACTTAATTGTTCCTGATGAAGTTTTTGAAATGTATCCTTGCCTGCTGGAGGAATTTCACAAGTTCTTTCTATTTCAGGTTCCGGAAGCTCTGCCATCGTATTATCAATGCAACTACTTTCACCAACATCATCCTCCTCTTCATCCTACTGTCATCTATTTCTTTAGCTGCTGAGGATCCCATCGACCCCATGTCCTTCAGGAACCAGGTGACAAGTGCATGTCTGTCCCACTGTAATTGAAATGTTTAAATTGCATTGCCATTGAACAATTACAATTTCCATTCACATTGCCAGCAGTAAGTATAGATATGATATTGTTATTGATATAACAAATGTGACATTTTTAGGTGTTGGCCTCTGCTGATATAGTCTTCACTTCCGTGTTCACAGCGGAAATTGTGCTCAAGGTAATTACATGTACTGAAGTTAATGTTGTTGATACAGATGGGTGACAAATGAACAAAAATAACCAAAGAGGTGTGGAGAAACAATGAATCATGACGCTTCATTACAGGTCATGAAGGTTCACTGAATGATTATGAAAATGATGTTAAACATATGCTATGGACTTCACAGTCACTTGATCTCAACCAAAATTAACTAAACGTACTCCTTTGGAAGAATGGTGTTCATCACTCCAATAAAGTTCCAGACTCTAAGGGTAGAGACGCTTGCTTTTTGACCATGTGTTTGCGTCAGGTATGCGTCACCTTAACTGCTGACTACGTACACAACCATATGGACGCAGGATAGGCACACAAACACGTAGTTAGCAGCACTACATGTTGCGGTTTCCTTTCATTTGTCACTCACATGTATATTATTATGTAATGAAATCTTGATTCACCAACCATAGAAATCCTTGTATTACAAATTACTGAAGAATATAACAGGCCTTACCAAATTTGCATCCAAAGTCACTGTACTAGAGGAACACAGAAGGTGTGAGGCTAAAGGAGATGAGTGAGAGTCAGGGTGGGAGCCACCATGACACCCATCTTCAGATGGATTTGATTGGTACTAAATTATTTTAACAATGTCATCCATATTTTTCAGATAGACATATATTCCAACTGAGAACGAGCAGATTGTAACTGATTGTCACAGCTGCAGAGCTGGCGCTACTTCTGTTCTCTTGCAAGCAGTGTGTCATGACTTTTCTTTCACATAGATGAAGCATTTATGGATGAATCAAGCCACATATGACCAGGTAGAATCAGTGAATATCTGTTTCATGTTTACCAATTCAAGTTATTGTTTGACATTTATTAATTCAATTTCAATAAATGAATGCACCATCAAGCAATTAAGAGTTGAAGAGGCACCATGAAAGATTTATAGCAATTTCATATTCATTTGAATTGATTTACCTCAGTCTCTTCGGACGCCTCGTATTTTCCATCTCTGGTAATATTTAGTTCGGCTTTCTCCCCTATTTAATATTTATAAGCTATATGTAGCACTACGGTTGTGGTGTTCATAATGGATAACAAGTATTCTTTTTCAGATGACAACATATGGTGCAATTCTTCACGAAGGGTCTTTCTGTCGGAACTCTTTCAACATCTTGGATCTTCTGGTGGTCAGTGTATCTCTCCTCTCAATGGGCATGGAGTAAGTGGAGACTGACCTCTCTCTCATGCAAAGAGCTCAATCTTTGTCTTGTTGCCATATGCCATGACCACGCCAGTCGAATAAACATCACTGTATTGCCGGAGAGTGAACATCCAGTAAATACAGTGTGCCTTGGTTTGTGTCCTCTAGATCCAGTGCCATCTCTGTGGTGAAGATTCTCCGGGTGTTAAGGGTACTCCGACCCCTGAGGGCCATCAACAGAGCAAAGGGACTCAAGGTATGAGTTGTCTATTGATAAAGTTGCAGTTTTGAATGGCCTAATTTTGAATTAATACTGGCCTGACGTATCATTTGTATCATCTCTGTCTTTGTAGCA
The DNA here is from genome assembly GCF_949748355.1 of Melanostigma gelatinosum. Lineage (NCBI taxonomy): Eukaryota > Metazoa > Chordata > Actinopteri > Perciformes > Zoarcidae > Melanostigma > Melanostigma gelatinosum. Next base: position 30,789,489 of record NC_136636.1, read on the forward strand.
TGTCGTCCAGTGTGTGTTTGTTGCTGTCAAGACCATTGGAAATATTGTACTGGTAACCATGCTACTGGACTTCATGTTTGCCTGCATTGGGGTCCAACTTTTCAAAGTGAGAAGACAAAGAAATATGATGGAAAATTGTTGTTTAGCACTGTATTTGTATAAAGACACTTTTTTTGTCTTCCCAGGGCAAGTTCTATGCCTGCACAGATCCTGACAAAATGACTGAGGAAACATGCAAGTAAGCACTTTAATGTGTTATTAGAAGAGTGATGCTGCGTAATACTTCTCTGTGCTTCAGTTTTTAATATTTGGAATGTTCTGTATAAAAACTGTTCAAAGGAAAACACAATTCAAAGTGCTTTTAACTGAATCTTACTAAATTAGATAAAACATTTAGTGAACACGAAACATTTGACAAAATAATTTGTCATTTTAATTAAGGTCCTCTCAATAGCTTTTCTCAGGGCTTTTAACCACATCTAAGGTTTTCATCAGTGGATGGAATCTTTGCAATTGACATAAATTAGGTTTATGATTTCCAATCAAGCCTGATAAGTGTATCCATATTCTTTGGAATGGATTTTTAGGACCATGTCCCTCATGAAGCCTTACAGCAGGGATTCCCAAAGTGTGGTGTGCGCGAGAGGAAAAATGTAATGGTGGTCTAATGGTGTAATAATTAATATTGAATATAATTTAAAAAAAGTCAGTTACAGAATAGCAAGAAAGGGGCTACCGCACACAATCGCCGAAGACGTGTGCTCGCATCTGTATTGCTCTTTAAAAGTGACGCCTTGTGTCACTGAAAGTTATTGAAACTTTGTTGCAGTGTTTCAGGGCGTTTTCACACCTTCAGTTCGTTTGCTTTGTTCTGATTCAGCGATTAATATGATACAATGTTGCAGTTGCCCCTTTGTTCGGTTTGTGTTCACACTGCAACATTTAACAGCGGATTAAATCTTGTAAACAAACGCCACGCGCGAGCAAACTGTTCTCTCATTGGTCAGATTTCTATGCGGCTATAAACAGGCTCTGTTGCTTTTTTTTTTAAGGTGGGGGGGATTGGGGGTGCGTGAACCCGGTTGGGATGTAGAAGGGGGTGCGTGGCCTAAAACGTTTGGGAACCGCTGCCTTACAGCATCAAAATTACACTTCATGGTATATTATTTTTAGTCGTTGAATCTGGACAGATTCTGTCCAATTAGGTGTCTTGTGTGAGCAGAATCTTTGTTATGTTGCTTTGAATTTGATATGAATTAGATATATGACTTGATTATTATACCAAACACCTCTAATGCAGATTTTCAGATTGAACTATGGATTGATTAATGTCATTAGGTGCATTACAGTATCTCGTAGTATATTCTTGACTACCCAACTAATCATATGAACCATAACAACTGCCATCACACTCTCCTAGCGTTAAAGGTGAAGTCCAAATCTAATGATATGCAGTTTAATATTGCATAAGACAAAGACAAGCAGCAAAGCCTGAATCTGGAACTAGGAACTGACTCGGAAAAGTCATCATCTCATCGTGTGCAAGGGTTATTCTTAGCCAAAACATAAATTCATCTTAACAAATTGATATATTTTAATTGCTCTATCCATTTTATGCCACCAAGTACATATCACAGTCATTTAATTGGTAATATCATTAGGAATTAATTTTATAGTATTGATAAATACTTTGGCCAGTATGATGGTGAAACAGGTATTAAGTAATTTCATGTGGTAGTAAAAATGTACCCTGGAGAAATGCTAATGTTTGTAATCTTAACTGTGTCTTTCCACTCACGCACTTTGACTCAGAGGCTGCTATATAAAGTACCAGGAAGGAGCACTTCATGAAGTGGAGGTCCTTAAGAGGGAATGGACCAACTCAGAACTAAACTTTGACAACATCCTCAATGGCATGCTGGCTCTTTTCACCATTTCTACCTTTGAAGGATGGCCAAAGTGAGTCATGATCTGTTCTGTGCAAATTGAAAGGTGTCTATTCATTTCAGGATTGATAGTTCAGAATTCAGCAGCATCTACCCATTGTATATGTAGTTTAGTTTACGGTACATCTGCAATCCACTCTTCATTGATTTGGACTATTTTTCATTATCTTCCTAGGATACTATATAAAGCCATTGATTCAAACTTAGAGGATAAAGGCCCAATGTACAACAACCGAGTGGCCATCTCAATCTTCTTTATCGTCTACCTTATCCTTATCGCCTTCTTCATGATGAATATATTTGTGGGCTTCGTCATCGTCACTTTCCAGGAGCAAGGAGAGCAGGAGTATAAGGACTGCGAACTGGACAAAAACCAGGTAAGCCTCTGATGAAAGTGACTGGAAATGAAAATTAAACTGATGTTGTGTTTCGCATGCAACAAAAACCATAGCATAAAGTCTCAAAGCAGCCCACCAAAAAATGCTATAACTGCTGCCTGCAGTGTTACTCATGCAGACACTGCTACATGCAGAACTACTTGTTGCAACTTATTTGGAAATTATATTTCTGGGGATTTCCTTGAGCTTTTCACAACAGGCTGTAAAACTGAAAAGCAGGGTTGATGATAGATAGATAGATAGACTTTATTTCAGACTCAGGGTCCATAGAGACAAATACATAAAAAGACAGACACAAACAATAAAAGTACGGAGGCCTAGCAATGCCTTACAAAGAGACAGCTGTACCAATGTCTCCACAGCTGAGTGAGCTACTAAACCTTATGTTGGTTAAAACAAGTATGATCCCATTTACAGAGTCATTCAGTCGACAGATGAATTTGTACATGAGATTTCTTAAAACAGTTTGGAAAGTGTTGACTCGTGCAGCCACAAACATTTCACTGGCACTACTCCATCTCGGTCTCTTTAAAAGTATTCTCATGGCGTCATTGTACGCTACTTGAAGTCTCTGTAAGCTCTTTATTCTGTAGTTTGACCACAAGTGTGCAGTAGAGTGGAGTACAATATGCTCTGAACAGAGACATCTTCACTCCATCTGTACACACACCAGACTAACGTGAGACTGTTTGCTTGGGCATACATCATACCACATTGCCTGGAAATGTCGTTATCATCGGTCATGTGTTCTGTTAAATAATGACCAAGATATTTTACTTCTGACGAACTGATGAGTTAGTCTCCGGTTCGTTTTTTCCTCGTCCAGTTGATCAGTACCGATCCACAGACCCAACAGCAGTGGCTCAATGCTGACGCCGTCTTTGTCGGGGGTAGCTCAGTCAAAGAGGGCAAATGGGTCGTTGCCGGGCCACTTTAGCCGGGCCTTGTGCATGTCCTCGCTGAGCGTGGTCATACTGTGTCCCCTCACCCGATATGTAGTCACACACTACTTAGCAATGCTTCACACAGATCACATGTGTCAAACTCAAGGCCTGCGGGCCGAATCCGGCCCGCCACGTCATTTTATGTGGCCCGCGAATCCGCCAGCAAAATTTTTTTATTTTTATTTTTTGGAAAAATAATTAAAAGTTAGACTTGAAAATAAGAGTATCCCCAAGGTCGAAATTATGAGATAGAAAGTTGAAATTATGAGATAGTATGTTGTCTGTGTACCGACATTAAAACCATCACAACAGGTGGACAAGAGAGGCAACAGCCCGTAAAGAGGGTTTCCAACAATTGAAAAAGGTCGACAAATAATCCCAAAATGTCCACGAAGAGAAAGATTGATGCAGAGGGATGAAAATGTAATGAAAGATGGGAAAGTGAATACATGTTTGTGCTTCAAGGAGAACAACGGGTCTGTCTTCTGTGTTATGAGGCGTGTCGGTGATGAAGGATACAATTCACGTCGGCATTTTGACACCAAACACAGAGCTAAATTTAGCCTCCAAGAAAAACATCAAACTGTCCAAGAATTAAAAGGCAGACTGCAATCACAGCAGAATATATTCACACAGCTACAGCCCAGTGCATGCTGAAGGTATGTGAGCAGAGCTCCGACCAGATACAGACTTTTACAAATGTCAGTTTGTGAAGAAACACCATCGCAGACCGAGTTGATGAACTAGCAGCAATCTAACAACACAGCTAGCTAAGAGACGAGCAGGTACTTGTGTTTGTAATGAACTGTTGATGAACGCACAGACAACACGGATACATCATCTATCATGTTCATCAGACCTGACTCTCAGTGAGCAGCTCTTGGATGTAGCTGCATGCACAGGACGACGACAGGGAGGAACATTAGTGATGCAGAGAGGTGAACAAACAGCTTTGAACAAAGTTAATGTAATAACTTGTGTTTGATATTTTTCTTTGTTATTTTCTTTAATAGTTTGATCTTTGATAGAGTCATGTGGGTTTCTGAACCCTCAATTAAAATGATTTATGTTATAATGACAGAAATGTGCTTAAATATCATTTTTCATTTATAGAACTGCATGTACAATATGTTTACACTTGAATAAACAATAATCAAATGCAGAGAGTTATTTAACAATATGTTAGGGAGAAGTTAGTTATACAGTCTTACAGTTACAACCGGCCCTTTGAGGGAAACATGATGCTGATGTGGCCCAGAGTGGAGATGAGTTTGACAGCCCTGGCACAGATGTTCACCCTCACTAGGGAGGCTCGTAGCAGAATTTGAGAGTGGACTTGCTCTTTCAGGGATCTGATTGTAATAACAATGTTCATGAGTTCTTTGCCAAAAGAGTTGTTTGTCGAAAATAAATCTAATATCATCTATAGCAGCAGTATTGTTGTTAGTTTCAACTGTCTGACATTGCTATTGCCCTCTCCTTCATCCTAATGTGACATGTTTTTACTTCGTTTAAGCTCAGCATCTCCTTCACCCTCTTCTTTTTAACCCCTCCAGCGCCAGTGTGTGCAGTATGCTCTTAAAGCCAGACCTCTGCGATGTTATATTCCCAAGAACCCCTACCAGTATCAGGTGTGGTACATCGTCACCTCCTGCTACTTTGAGTACCTTATGTTCCTCCTTATTATGCTCAACACCATGTGTCTGGGAATGCAGGTATGAATAAAACACATTTCACATACATATAACACACTTTTTGCCTATCTGTCTGTTTGTCTGTCTTCTGGTGAGGTTCAAAAATTGTGGTGTGGCAACATATTTATCATGTTGCTGATAGAGTCGAGTGAGAGTAGAGAGAAGTTCAGGTTTTATGCTCTCCTGTTTAGTAATAACATATAATTTCTCAGGATATAATCTGAGACCCGGGCCTGTTTTAAGCCCAGATGTGTAGATCTCTTATGTCATTAGCATCTTTAAAATTATTCTGCTATGATGATTTCAATGTGTAGACAACGGAACTGTCCCCTTCAAAATACATGTGTGGAATGATCAGGAATGGTGTGCGATGACTTTTCTGCGAGATTCGCCTCACAGTTTGGTGAAAATGGCAAGAAACTGTACAGAATGTCTCCATAGAAAAGAATAATAAATCATGGTGAACAGTGCTCAAACCCACTAAACATGGCCAGGATGTCACAGTGAGTGTGCATTTGACGGAATGTTCAGGTTAGAGTGGTGACATCACAACTAGAGTGAAGAGCAGCTGTAAAGCGGAGAAATCCTTAAACTTGTTCTGACTTGTTTCAGGCTACATCCACACTAATACGTTTTCATTTAAAACCAGGGGTCTAAAACAAAAACGATCTTCGTCCAGGCGTTTCAGCATCATTTCCGGAATTATTTCTGTCCATACTAGCAAGCCTGAAAACGAATATCAAATGACTATTCAAGTACACTGGCATGCGGCTGCCGGTGTAAACAGGAAATAGATTGATTGCTTCGTTACAACAAATACAAGAGTATTATAGTAGTCTTTAATAATGAAAGGTTGTGCTTGATACTTACGATCTACCTCTAAATTTTTTGTAAGAAACAAATTTCCTAGAAAGTTAGAAGTTTTCGTCCTCCTCAAAGCCGCAAACTGACTTCAAACGTTCGTAGGGCCAGTGGTGTATAAAGTACTCAAAAGCCATACTTGAGTAAAAGTAAAGATACCTTACTGGAAAACTACTCAAGTAAAAGTAAAAAGTCACCTATTAGAATACTACTTGAGTAAAAGTCTTAAAGTATCTGATATTTATTGTACTTAAGTACAAAAGTACTTAAGTATCAAAAGTAATTTTCTGATATTAAATGTACATCATAACCTGAACATTAAATGAACATCATAACCTGTTCATTGGAAGTAAAAGTACAAGTAAATGCTGTTAATAAAAAAGCAAAGGGTCAGAATTGTGAGAATTATGAAGTTTATTCTTTTAAGTGCTGTGGCACCATGACCAAGGACATGGAGCTGTGTTGAACATAATTGGGTTGGCTGTGATCCATTCAGGAGCAACAATGTTCAACATAATATATTGTCAGTGGTGTATAGTAACGAAGTATAAATACTTCGTTACTGTACTTAAGTAGTTTTTTTGGGTATCTGTACTTTACTTTACAACTTATATTTCTGTTTACTTTTACTTTTACTTCACTACATTTTGCAAAGAAAACTGATACTTTTACTCCGATACATTTCCCCTGAAACCTTCGTTACTCGCTACAAAATCAAATCTATCTTTCGGAAAAAATGAATCATGAGAGCAGCGTCGGAGACTGTGGTGGAACACAGACTGCAAGCAAGCAGGTTTGGTGAATCAGTGGTCCTAGCAGCAAGTTAAATCATTGGTTAGTCACGTTAATGCACAATTGCAAACAAGTGCTCTCAAAGCCGCGGTGTTTTGATTCCCAGTGATGCCAGGATGCTACATGCTATAAGCTAGCGGGCGACTACCTGAGTAGAATTCCACTCTACGATGATGGAAGCACCTGCTACTCCCGCAACAAACGACGGTGGTGACGAAGACCAACACCCGTGGATCGCTAGCGAGTTAGTGAGCTGAGGAAGTGTTGACAGTTGTGCAGCACTAGTTGGCTAACGTTAGCTGTAGCTAGCCACCACACCATAGGATTGATGGGAGCCGAGAGAGCGCAGCGTTAGCATTAGCGTTAGCATTAGCGTTAGCATTAGGGAAATCCTTTGCAGCAGTGTGCAAGCTGTCTGTGACGCTGAACACACCTCTACCTGCCTCAGCGGCCTGTGAAAGGCTATTTAGCATCGCAGGACTAGTCTTCAGCCCAAGAAGAGCGAGACTGAATTCTCACCATTTTGAAAACCAACTTCTTTTGAAGATGAACAGGACATTTTTCAGTTTCAAGTAATGACTGGGTTACTTTCGGTGCTGCTTTAGTATTGATCATGTTTTGATATTTGAGTCATTTTGTGAATGATCAGATGGAGTTATGATGGTAGCAGTCGCCCAATTGCAGATTCAGCTTGAGCAAAACCTTTATTGTGTTCAAATCAGCCCATAGGAGTTTACAAGGCAGGCGTCCTTTCTCTAAACACTGACCTGATGCATCAAGTGGATATGTTTTGCTGAACATAATATTATGCATTGGTCCTCTACATCCTCTAGTCGGAATGAGCATACTTATAAACGCACTGTTACAACTCCTTCATAGTGTCATATTGCTTTTCGGAGAATTATGATGATAAGTTCATCGTAGATGCAAAAGTATACTTATGTACAATATATTATGTTGAACATTGTTGCTCCTGAATGGATCACAGCCAACCCAATTATTGTCAACACAGCTCCTTGTCCTTGGTCATGGTGCCACAGCACTTAAAAGAATAAACTTCATAATTCTCAAAATTCTGACCCTTTGCTTTTTTATTAACAGCATTTACTTGTACTTTTACTTTCAATGAACAGGTTATGATGTTCATTTAATGTTCAGGTTATGATGTACATTTAATATCAGAAAATTACTTTTGATACTTAAGTACTTTTGTACTTAAGTACAATAAATATCAGATACTTTATGACTTTTACTCAAGTAGTATTCTAATAGGTGACTTTTTACTTTTACTTGAGTAGTTTTCCAGTAAGGTATCTTTACTTTTACTCAAGTATGGTTTTTGAGTACTTTATACACCACTGTATATTGTACATAAGTGTACTTTTGCATCTACTATGAACTTATCATCATAATTCTCCAAAAAGCAATATGACACTATGAAGGAGTTGTAACAGTGCGTTTATAAGTATGCTCATTCTGACTAGAGGATGTAGAGGGCCAATGCATAATATTATGTTCAGCAAAACATATCCACTTGATGCATCAGGTCAGTGTTTAGAGAAAGGACACCTGCCTTGTAAACTCCTATGGGCCTGATTTGAACACAATAGGCAAAGGTGTTGCTCAAGATGAATCTGCAATTGGGCGACTGCTACCATCATAACTCCATCTGATCATCCACAACATGACTCAAATATCAAAACATGATCAATACTAAAGCAGCAACACAGTCATTACTTGAAACTGAAAAATGTCCTGTTCATCTTCAAAAGAAGTTGGTTTTCAAAATTGCGAGAATTCAGCCTCGCTCTTCTTGGGCTGAAGACTCGTCCCGCGATGCTAAATAGCCTTTCACAGGCCGCTGAGGCAGGTAGAGGTGTGTTCAGCGTCACAGACAGCTTGCACACAGCTGCGAAGGATTTCACTAATGCTGCGCTCTCGCGGCTCCTGTCAATCCGTGTATATAGCTACAGCTAACGTTAGCCAACTAGTGCTGCACAACTGTCAACACTTCCTCAGCTCACTAACTCGCTCGCGATCAACTGGTGTTGGTCTTCGTCACCACCGTTGTTTGTTGCGGGAGTAGCAGGTGCTTCCATTTCTTCTTCCATCATGAAATCAGTCATCGTAGAGTGGAATTCTACTCAGGTAGTCGCCCGCTAGCTTATAGCATGTAGCATCCTGGGCATCACTGGGAATCAAAACACCGCGGCTTTGAGAGCACTTGTTTGCAATTGTGCATTAACGTGATTAACCAATGATTTAACTTGCTGCTAGGACCACTGGTTCACCAAACCTGCTTGCTTGCAGTCTGTGTTCCACCACAGTCCCCGACACTGCTCTCGTGATTCATTTTTTTCTGAAGATAGATTTGATTTTGTAGCGAGTAACGAAGGTTTCAGGGGAAATGTATCGGAGTAAAAGTATCAGTTTTCTTTGCAAAATGTAGTGAAGTAAAAGTAAAAGTAAACAGAAATATAAGTAGTAAAGTAAAGTACAGATACCCAAAAAAACTACTTAAGTACAGTAACGAAGTATTTCTACTTCGTTACTATACACCACTGCGTAGGGCTAATACACTGGTATACTGGACACGCCGCTTGCTAATGGCTCCAATAACAGCTGCTTCCTCCGCATGTCGGCAGAAGTAGAATCATAAAATGCAGAATTTAACTGCACAACAGCTGCTGGTATAGACAAAAAGGTCAGAAACACCTGAAATCAGTTATCGATGTTAAATTAACCACTGGTAGTCGATCAATAATCAAGGATGTTGTTGTTTGTATCCACTAAACCAGACTGAAAATAAAGAAAATCTAAAACGATTGAATCACAGTCTATGGACGGAGCTGGATAGTTTTCGGAACCTGGTCAGAGCTGGCCAATACGATTGGCAAGTCTGTGTTCGAGGGGCTGGACTGAGCGAAGGGTGAATCAGACCTAACTAACAGATCATGCTAGAGTTGAATTATGTATCTTTGACTTTACACTGATACTAATGGCAGAGTATAAAGTCACAATGTACAATGTGTGTCTGTCTGTTAGTGTGAATGACAGAGGTTGGGGAGGGGTGGAGTAAATAATTCTGTTACCTTCGAATCACAGCTACAGACTCAACAATAGAGGCTGCCATTCATTGTGAACCTCTAAATAGCAGCCTGGGACCTCTCCACACAACTTCTAGCTTCAACAAAGCTATGTAAAAGCACTTGAAACAAATGTTGGAAAAGCCAAACGACGTGCGAAACAGCATCCCCAATCAACACAGGTTTGACTGGGGATGCTATCAGGACAGCTCCAGGCTGGTGAGAGGCAACAAAGCCCAATCTACTTGAAGTCCAAACATGTGAACAGGGCGTAATAGACTTTCGGAAAAAGCTATCATAGAAGTAGAATAACTCTGTCTGACTTTATACTTTTGCAGTTGTCGATGTGTTTCTTTTTAACCCACAGCACTGTAACCAGTCAGACCACGTAACTCACCTGTCCGACATGCTGAACGTGATTTTCACTGTGCTCTTCACTGTGGAGATGGTTCTTAAACTTATGGCTTTCAAAGCCAAGGTGAGTCAAAATTCAACTTATTACATTTTCCAGAAAAAAAATGTTAAGGGCTGACTCTGTGAGAGTGCATTTACCAAAACAGATCAACTATGGTCAGAATACTCCTGCTGTTCCATTTTTATTATTTTTATTTGTTTTGTATTGCCGGAAATTCCAAATTTGCCTCAGAGGGCTTTTCCATCTGACATGGATTCTTCATGTTCATATCTTCATCTTCGAGGAGTCATTCAAACAGTGGTGGGCCGTCAGGGCCTGCAAGGCCTTCTCTGCTGGTCTAAACAGAATCACAAAGTTATAGCTATTTTATAATTTTATATTTTTTCATAAATACACTACATCATTTTTTTCCCCCATTATCTTATTGCACAGCTCCTGTCTTCCTCAGTTGCTCTGCAGCTTGTTTTAAGTAGAGCTTTTATCCAATCAGATCTCACCTCTGTGTCTCTAGGTAGAACATGTGCAGTTTAAGTGAATGGAGACGATATTGTTGATTGTCATCGTGTTCAACCAATCAGATCTTTAGTTTGACATGTTGGGCGTATTCTTTGACATGTCAGAGCTGCTAGCCGGCCTATACGTGATTGGTCAGTGGGCTAGCCTGACATGTTGGGAGGTGACAATCCCAACATCTGCTGCTTCTGTCGAGCGGACATTTTCAGCCCTCAAAGCCAACTCGGCGACTTTCTCACAGAATCTGGCGACTTTCCGAACTCTCATGGCGACTTTTTTTGTCAAAAGCTACTAGCGACAAATTAGCGACTTGTTCTGGTGTTGTTGGAGACTTTTCTGGTGTTTTGACTCTGACGTTAAAGCACGTACGTTCTGCACTGTGGTCCTATGTATCTTTTTCTTGCTAACTAGCAACCAAAAGCATACAATGTATGTTTAGGCTGGCTAGTAGTTGGTAATTAAATACAGTAGACCTGAATTCATCTTTCTACTTGTGCTACCTCTGCTACCTTTCGGCTCAGCTCCGTGTTCACCACAATGGTCCAGTACAGCATCTGCATCACTGCTAACACCGCACAAAGCCGCCCTGAGGTCCTGAGGCAACCTGGATTTAGTTGACATCACATATAACTTAAACATACCATTTTTGTGTACACTGAAAAATATTGAGAGAGAGAGAGATGCACAGCAACAACAGCTATACTTTTAATATAATTTGGACTAATAATAATAAAAGTGGTGGATATAATGGAAAGATAATAGTATTAGCGGTAATAACTGGTAATCTTAGCTACAGTGGAAAGAATAGAATGATATCACAATATTAGTGCTGGGCAACAATTAAAATATTTAATCGCATGGATTTTTTGAGATTAATCGCATTGTTATGGCAAAGTTCAATAATGGATTATACAGTAGTGTATTGCGCACTTTTATTTTAAAGTACTGCTATATGAACAAAAGGGCAATAACATTTGGTTCACGAGATGCAGGAAGCATGTTTTATACTTAATGTGAATATAATTCATACTTTGTTGGCATCTTATTCTGAAAACCGGATGTTGGTCTGAAGAAACCGGATGTTGTCTCACATTAATGTTTCCGCTAACTTTCAAAGTCCTTCGCTCGCTCCAGATCTGTGCGTTTAAATGCGTTTACGGTGAATGTCAGCATATAGGTGCACTAACATGTGAGTGTCTGCTGAGTTGACCAGACAACCCTGGCAACCTGAAGGGACATCATATCTCCAATACAAAACCATAAACATGAGACAGTCTGACTATAGGATGTTTGCTGGCTTTTATCCCACTGTTCTTGTCATCCTCTTGTTGTTATGTATATGTATTGTCTCTTGTCTTTCAATAAAAAAAAATTAAAAAAATGATAATTACAATAAATAAATAAAAATGCGATAAAATAATTGTCTGCGTTAATTAATGAATGCGTTAACGCGAAATGAACGCATTTTGCCCAGCACTAAATATTAATTATATAGAAATATGACAATAGTGATTATAATGATACTATTGAAGAAAAACATCATAAACTTTGAATTGAACTGAACTCATTTGGGCTCACACATAAACAGTTAATATAACGTGTTATGTAACACACATTTGGTTCTCACAAAACGTTCGTGGGAAAGGATGATCGGCGCCAGACAAACGATAATAAATCTCTCGTAAAAAGTACCAAAACATTTCCGTACTTGGAGCGGTGTCCTATCAGAGGACAAGAGGTCAAAATAGCATAACATGTCCTAATTAGGAGTCCAGATGTGTCCTGTTTTGATTCAACAAACTGGTTTGATTGATGGAACACAGCAAAAGAGGCGTGCATTTAGACTATAAAAGTGATCTCAAATCTATCTCAGTACTACTCCATCCTCCCAGCTCCCCCCTCAGTCCCTTGTCAACTGCCTGTATGAAATAAAAACCTGGATGTCATCAAATCTCCTCAAACTCAACACCAAGAAGACAGAGCTCATGATTGTGGCACCCAAGGCGCTGCTCCGGAAGGTTGGTGACTTCATCCTCGTGGTTGACGGCTGCTCCATCTCCCCATCTCCTGAAGTCCGCAACCTGGGTGTCATCCTGGACTCCACCCTTTCCTTCGAGTCCCACATCAAGTCCGTCACCAAAACTGCCTTTTTCCATCTCAGGAACATTGCCAGACTCCGACCGTCACTCTCGGAGTCTGTTGCTGAAACCCTGGTCCATGCGTTTGTCACCTCCCGCTTGGACTACTGCAATGGTGTCCTGTTCGGGGTACCCAACAAAACCCTGGACAGGCTCCAGTATGTACAAAACTCTGCTGCCAGGGTTCTCACGCACACAAAGCCCTGGCAGCACATCACCCCCACCCTCATCAACCTCCACTGGCTCCCGGTCAAGTCCCGCATCTCATACAAGATCCTCCTCCTCACCTACAAGTCCCTCCATGCCCTGCCCCCCAGTACCTATCGGACCTCCTCCGCCCACATGCCCCTCCCCGGAACCTGCGGTCTTCAGACTCTGGCCTGCTTACCACCGCCCGCACCAAACTGCGAACCTTCGGGGACAGAGCTTTCAGTGTGGCAGCCCCCACCCTCTGGAACTCTCTCCCTGCGGTGATCCGCAACATCTCCACTCTGGACGCCTTCAAAAGGGCCCTCAAGTCCCATCTGTTCGCCAAGGCTTTCGGCCCCTAGTTTACTTGTTTTGTTTTTCTGACTGTTTGTCTAAACTGTTTTTGTTACTCTTGTAAAGCGGCCTTGGGTCCCCTGAAAGGCGCTATATAAATTAAAGTTATTATTATTATTATTATCTGAGGACAGTAAGATTTAGAATCTGTTTCGATATGCCAAGTTCGTGTGATGTTGACGAATATGCATTAAAACAATTCCAGCTGGTTGCAAATCCAGTTCGCCGCCTTTTCTCGTCATTTTGCCATAACAATACTAGCAGTGGGTGTCAGGCAGGGTAACAGCAGCAGGTATAACCACCATCCAAAGAAACCTGCAAGGTGAGATCGGCACATCTGGGTGAGGCAGTCAAGGATGTGTTTCTATTCACTCCTTGTCTTTCCTCGTCTCATACACAACTCTCTGTTGCTGTTGTAGCTGACCAGGTCATCCAGCTCTGGCGTTTCATTTGGCTTACTTATGACTGTCTCACCCGTTAACCAGCTTGTGGCGCTAACCTCAGAAAATGTTGCCAAAGGCCTACAACTAAAACTTTCTGGGCACCAGTGAACCTTGGTTTTGCATTATGTGCATCAATCTACACCATGTATTCTATTCTATTTCATGGTGCGTTTCTGCGTCAAGTGATACAAACTGCATTAAGGTCAGTAACTTGTGAGGAGTATAGTTAGGAATAATATTTGCTTTCATAATGGAGTGCCTGGACATTGCTTGGTTGACAATAATTTGGATGCACACTTTTATGAGAAAAGCGGTACACAATGATCATAAGTGAGCATATCTATGTTCCCAGGGTCAAGCTGAAGATCCTCTACAGAACACATTAAGGGGACCTTTCAAAGATCGTATGCTATCAGCAATGCTTCATCCCAAGGTCAAATGTTCAGTTTCCCTGGGTGGAAAACATTCTCCTATTTCGCACAGTGCTACGAATGTTACACTCCTTAAAAGCTACACCTTCAAATTTGTGGGCAAGACAGTTTTCTTTACTGTGGACATTGATATCTTCTCAAAAACTAAATGGAATATTAACCATTCAAACTGCATTTGGAACTTCCATCTCCCTGTTTTACAATTTGAACTGCGAAAATATACCAATGTCCTGCAATAAGGACTCTGGAAACACAGGCATTACCCTGTGGGCACTCATGCATCATGATGACTGATATCATGGCGAGTGACATTCCAAGACACACATCCACTTGTGTTTTTTTCTCAAAGGGTTATTTTGGAGACCCCTGGAACGTATTTGACTTCGTCATCGTCATTGGAAGTGTTGTGGACGTGATGCTGAGCGAAGTTGATGTGAGTACCATTACCTTACTCTCTTTCGTTCTGTGGCTCAGTGATAGAGCAGGTTGTCTTTCATTCAGAAGATCGGTGTTTCGATTCCCGGCTCAGCTAGTCCATGTCGATGTGTCCTTGGGCAAGACTCTTAACCCCAAATTGCTCCCGAGGACTGTGCCATCGGTGGGTGAATGGGTGAATGACATGTAGCGTTAGAGCGTAGCATTTACTATTTACACACATACCAAACACACACTTTGATAATATGTTCACATATTTAAACTGACAGAATATAAATACTAAACAAACACAATAGCTTATTACACATTTGGGGGCATTGCATTGACCGAACAATAATTTACTGGTACCTTAACCTAATCTAATCTTAAATATAAGCTGTACATACTCAGCCCCTTTTTAACTCATTGGTTGATGCAAGGAAGCCAGATTTAGCGAGAGAAAATGTCCCCATTGTTACTCCTACAATGTTCCCTAAATGTGGCCAGTGACAGAAAAGCTCAAATGTAAGCACATTTTTACAGTACTCATTTTGTAGCAGCCATTCAAACAGCAAGTGCTAACTTTAGCTCACTGATATATGACACAACATATCTGAAGTCAAAATAAAAAAATGAAGTTACATTACATTTCACAAATTTAACACTGCACACAAACATTATAATGATGTATGGATACCATTCTTTGAAACACATAAAACAAAGTACAATGTTTGTGCCTTTTTGGAGTTATGCTTTCTTTTAGTGCTGCAGTAATTAATGTTATAGCAAATAGTATAAAATTGAGAAAAGTAAAAACAATATTTATATAACAATATAATAATACATAGTTTATACATGGATCACATTAGAGTGTTTAAGCTTTCGTGTTAGGGCAGATTGTATCAATAGTTAAGTATCTACATTTTTGAAAAACACAACAACAGCAATGATTCTCTAATACATGTCGACTTTTAATGGAATTTTACTTTCATGTAATCTTATACTTTGAACTTTTCATCGAACGCTACCATGAGGTCACGCATTTTGGTTTTGAGCAAAATATCTTGACTATTGTGTAGCTGTTTAATTTGCTACAGATATTAAAGAATCCAAGAGAATACATTCTAATCATTTTGGTCCAGTTGCAGCAGCTCAACACACTGCAAACACAGAAATGTGCTGCAAGTAGCACACTACACAACAAAAACAAAGTCCTTCGCTCGCTCCCGATCTGTGCCGTTTATGTCAGCATAGAGGTGCACTAACATGTAAGTGTCTGCTGAGTTGACCAGCGATGCCCAGTAGTCTCCAGGGAGAGCAGCAGCTGGTGCAGCTTCTCTCTTTATTTTTTTGTTGTTTTTTAAGGAGTATTGTTATTTTTTTTCCCATCTCAAAAGGCTCAAAGACACACACACACACACAACTAACTATAGGATGTTTGCTGGCTTTTATCCCACTGTTCTTGTCATCCTCTTGTTGTTATGTATTGTCTTGTCTTTCAATTCATAAAATAATAATACATTTAAAAAATGCGTTAACGTGCGATAAAATAATTGTCGGCGTTAATTAATTAATGTGTTAACGCGATTATTATATATATATATATCAGTGTGATTAGCCTGAAAAATATCCCAAAAATAGACACAAAACAACCGTCCATATATTAATTGAAACTGGTGGTTTTAACGGAGCACAGTGCTGCGGCTTTGACAACTGTCACTCCAGAAGCGAACCCTGAGCCTATAACTATCTGACAGATATACAGGAAAAACTATTGTCTTTGCCTCATATGAAATTATATAAACATTTGAAAATGATTGTTCTAAAATCATCAATTATGGAGGAAAATACATCTGAGAAGATTATCACAGGCAGTCTATGTGGTGTTGTCCTATCATAAAGAAGATCATTAAATCAAAATAATTTGGGAGATAGAGAATGAGCTGAAAAGATTAAAGTCAAACCATTTGAATCAAGATCAGATCTAACAGTACGCTGTATAAACTGGGAAGGCTGCTAAAAACTGCCAGATTCGTTGGAATGCATTTCTCTTAATGTTTGTGTTTTCTCCTTTGTATGTGTTTTTATCATAAAAAGTTGCCACTATGTTGCCTGAAAAAGTTGAAGACAGGGAACTTAGAATTCGAAAAGGATTGGAGAGAAATTAGAATTCACTCCCATGCAGTCCATGCCATCGAACCTCTGTTCATATACCTGCCTGACCAAACAAACACAAAACATGACAAAACAAACATGATACAAAAGTACTTGGTTAGGTTTAAGCAACACAACTACTTGTTTCACTGTGGACACAACCAGCTGTCTCCTGGTGAGAGGTCTGTGCTTTTTGACCTATCCAACACCAGACCTCCTTCCCCATGTCAACATCAAAAGAAAACGTAATTCACGACAAAATATGTTTCAGAAACTCATTTCACAACGTAGTTTTGTTGTATAGGAACGTTATTCTTAGGCCAGTCACACCCACATCACAAAGCTGTGGTGTTGAATGTGTGTAGTTTACGGTATGCTGAATGGATGAAGATCTTAACTTGTATTTATATCATTGTGCGTGTCTCAAATATACGAAATAGTATTGTGTATATTTGGTTTTGAATGAATTGAGCAAGAGTTTTGCTCAACACCACAATAACTAGCGCTCTACTCTTCCACACTCCGGAGGTCTCTCAAGACAGTTGACCTTCTTTGCATCCATATCCAGGACATATTTCTGAGAAGCACTTTATGCAGTGTTGGTAATTCATAATGTAGTATAATTGAAATGAAAATAGTTGAATTGCACCAGTTAGTTATTTGGCAGTCTTCAGAATGCATACAGTAAATCTTGATAATACATGCATATGTGTCCATATATTTTTATGAATGGTGACATTAAGGTTTTTCTTCTCTGCTGTCCATGTTTCCCTCCGACAGGCAGCACTTGCCTCCTCTGGAGGACTTTACTGTCTCCATGGCTGCACTGTAACTATTCAATTGCTTCAGTTTTGCATGAAATTCATGTTGCATGCATTTGTCTGAACAAGTGTTATACTGACAATGGTCTTTAAAAGCCAGGGCCCCTTTCCCAAAAGCATGGTAAGGCTAAGACAATCAGTAAATACATTTTACTAGCCTTCTTAATAGTGCATACCAGACTGGGATCATATCGATGGCCTCTCGACATGGTGACGACTGGTGAACAACAGGGAAAATAAGGACTCAATGGCATGACCAGAACACAGGATAAAGTGTAGGTAAAAACATCTTTACTTGTCAGCAGAAGTTCGGTACATGGGTAGGCAGTCAGAACAGACAAACAAATCAGGCGGGGATCAGGCAAAAACAGGGTCGAGGAAAAACAGGCGGCGATATCAACAACCAGGAACATAACACTATGAAATCGCTGGAGCGCTTGACACAGAGAACAAAGACGAATAGGCACAGAGATGGGGTAAATACTCACATGCTCACATGCACTAAAAGGCCCGCGGCCGGCCAGCTATGTGAACAAATCAAGGAGAAGCTCTGATAACAGCGCACACAGAGGGAGAGAGACTTCACTCTGTGTACAAGTAGACAGCTGATGTTAAGAAGCTCAAAACTGTGTGCAAGTGCCTTTGCTTTTAAGTACTGCTTTGGGAAATGAGTGTCAAGATTTAAAACCGTTGATAGAAATTTCCATCAGGGACCATGATGTCCTGGACTTTGTCGTATATGCTTGTATTGTGCATGAATTACACTGTTATCCTTTAATTGACGGGCCACTGGAGCTAATTCTTTCTGGTTTTGGCTAAGCACCAACAATACATGCATGTTGAATATATTCTGTTGTTTGAACAATCTCAGACAAAAGCATTGTTCTGCCTCTCATGCAAAAGTTTCCTTTATGAAATGATCAGATGCATTGATACTAAAGTTTGAAATGTGAGCAAAAGAACGAAGTATGAACCAAAACGTGTTTGTGAAAGCCATTTGTCAGAAGTAGCAAAACACATGTTTGTTTCTGCAGGCAGTGGATCCCATGCAAGCAATTGCGGTGAGTTGCTTTAATTTTTCTTGAATTCAAGTTTTGTGGAATTTAGGAGTTGGCACTATGTGATGTACAATTTGTTCTCTGTTTCTCTGAAAAGTCATCTGAGAACATGAGCGTGTCAGTAACATTCTTCAGACTGTTTCGTGTCATGCGTCTCGTGAAACTTTTGAATCGCTCTGAGGGGATACGGAATCTTCTGTGGACCTTCATCAAATCCCTTCAGGTCAGTACCATCTCAGCAAAATTCAGACTGTGGTTTAGCATTAACATGTCTCTCTGACTGCCATTGTTCATTGTGTTGCAGGCTCTTCCCTATGTGGGCCTGCTTATTCTCATGCTGTTCTTTATATATGCTGTGGTTGGAATGCAGGTACACACACATACACACACACACACACACACCACCCATTATTGTTAATTATATTATGGCCACTGAGTATTTTCAATTCTGATCGGCTGGATGGTGTGGATTAGTAACCAGACACCTATGACATACTGTAAGTATTTGATTGCCGTTTGCTATTGTTTGAAACAAAGGTGATGATATTGCAACCCTAGTTCTATAAGCACAGGCGGAGCCCTACACTGGACTCTATATCAGTACTATTGTCATCCAATCACGAGCACGCATTTGCCCTCAAAAAATGTGCATAAGTGTCAATCCAGATGTGCCTAACCAAATATGTGCGGACTCCACAGTATAGAAGGCAGCACACACCACTGTCTGTTGACTGCTGTGCTGCAGTTGATTGGCTGAGCTGCATCACGTGATGTGATTTACACAGCATTGGTCGGTGTGTTTCCTGCACCGCTGAACAAGTGCCGTGAAGGCTGAAAAAGCTGCGCCGGTTAAAATAGAAGCGCTCTGTCAAAATAAAATCAGTTTTAGGTCCTGAGTCCAGATACAACATCGTCTCGTTTCGGATCCGGACCACGGTCCACCTATTAGTGACCCCTGCTGTAGTAGAATGCAGCAGTTTTGTCTATTCTTGACATTGTTAGCAATCAGTACATTTCTCTTCCCCTCCCACTTTCTAAACTCATATTTTATGACGAGAAAAATAAAATGTCATCAGAATTAGTTATAAGTGTGAATTAAAAAAAGATTTCTGCCTTTTTTTCAATTAAATATGACATTTTGTTTCCATGTATAAGCATGCTCAATTAGATACTGAAGACAATCTTTCTGGTTTTGTTGCTAAAACTAGGTGGAAGCAATTATAGAAAAAAGCAAAGGAGAACCAACGACAGTCTTTAGGGTGGCCCTCCATATTTATGCAAAGTTGAATGCTTGTAGATATTGTCAGAGCAGAAACACTACAGCTGCTCTGCTAACATGCTAACAGACAGTCGTCAGTGTTCAAAGTTTAAAAAAAAAAGACTATAATATCAGAGCTCTCCTTCAGAATGAGACTTGTGGTCGCAGGTTTTATTCCTCCAGAATCTCCAGCTCTCTTCCGTTACGTCTTCAGCTGCGTCCTGGACTACGTTGACCAATAACAACACGTTATCCCCACATGGCACACCTATAGTCCCCACGGATGTAGAAGGGCTGTGATTGGCCTGTCCAAATCCAGGACATGTAATGCCGTGTTCACACCAAACGTTGCGCGAATTCATCGCGCCGCATATTCGCCGGGGACCATTTCTGTACATTCTCGCGAATCGCGCCGGAGAGGGGGCGTGGCTTATCGCCCTGAAAGCTGTTCAACTGTCCGCCATTAACCATGGAAAAAATAACCTATTTCTGCTTAGTACGTGTTGTGGAAGTCACAGATATCCCGGGAAACTAAACGCCGTCGTGTATGGGTTCATAATATTGTTCAGAGGAGCTCCGTGGATTTCATCGAGCTGTATTCACTGTGTCTAGCAAGCCACACGTCGCTGTTTACTACAGCTGTATGAACACAAAATAAACCGACAAAAAGGGACTCCGAAATAACTGCGTAATGATGCAGATTTGTAGGTTACTGGTCTTCTCAATGGAGCTCTGATGGATCGGTGCTAGGCTATGTTAACATTGTAGCAGCTCCACCAGCACTCAATAACGTCATGTAGACGTAAATATGGCAGCGTCTGTTCATTGTTTGTACCGTATGGTTTACACACACATGTATACACATAGTTTGGTCCGGTCTCTGTTGATATGAGGTATCGTAGAGCTCTGGGTGAACACAGACGGCTACAGGATTTATTTCCTGATTCAACAACGGCAGGAAGTCAGTGATGACGGGGGGAGCAACTCAACGCTGATAGGCTATCGCACCGGGGCATAACGCGAATATTTCGCCGAAGTTGAAAAATTTCAACTCACGCGTTTGGGCCGAATTCGCGTCCATCGCGCCAGTCTCATCGCATCTGTGCATAGACTTTGTATGTAATCTACTTGCGCGAATAATTCGCACCGCGTTTGGTGTGAACGCAGCATAAGGGGCGAAGCTGGCGTTCCCAATGCCGTTCTTTAAAAAACATTGCATTTAGTAATCCCTAGACATTCAGTCAGCGGAGATGTTGGATTGCCTGGTATCACGCAAAGCCAGTGTAAACCGGGATACCCAATGCAGGTGCTATTAATAACATTTCTTTTTTTCTGCAGATATTTGGTAAAATTGCATTGGTTGATGGCACATACATCAACAGGAACAATAACTTCCAGACATTCCCACAGGCTGTGCTGCTGTTATTCAGGTTGGTGGTCTGTCCACAACTAGTACTATTCAATTCAGAGAATGTTGTGAAAAGTTAAATGACTTGTCATAGATTTAACCTTTTAATGCTCTCACCCAGGACAGAGCAACAGCATGCATGTAATTACATTTCATACTACATTTGGGTATAAAGAAAATAAAAAATCCACACTACCACACACAGACACACACTCAACTGATCACGCAGTTTTTCATTCTAATTATACACTTTTATGGGAGGTGGGAATGTCACGGTCACAGATTGTCACTTGTGCTTGGATGCCAAGCTCAAAATGGCGTGTCTTATCTAATAAAAACCTTTCAGAAGGCAAACCCAAGAGATTTAGGTTGAGGATGTGGCTCAGTGGGTAAAGCAGGTTGCTCTTAAATGCAAAGTTGGCAGTTCAATTCTCAGCTCCTACTGTTTGCATGTCCAAGTGTCCTTGAGCAAACCCCACACTGCAGCCCACTGCTTAGTATACATTAATGCAGAGGTCAAATTTGAGCTGAGAGTTTTCTGAAACCACAATGAGCTAATGCACGGATCGTGACACAAGCGAAGGACAGTACTTTAAACAGGCATCAAGTAAGACCTCTTGTTTATTTACCAACGAAGGCAATGAAGGCATTCAATGTAGTCACACAGTAGTCATTAAATCTCCTCGACATGACAGCAAAACATAATACCACGTTCGCCGTGAAATATAAATGGGAATATGGATAAGCTTTAAGTAAAACTGACTTTTGGTTTGTCAGGGGTTTTGTTACTTCAGCTAATGCAGCTAATTTGTCTTTAGTTGTAGATAAGCATATTAACTCTGGAACTGGGAAAGGTACCTAAGACCATTGTCTACTACTATTCTTTTCTCTGGTCTGAGTCAATGTCACCACACGGTGCCTTTGAGACTTCCCCATTTCCAAAAGAAAAAGCTGAGATTCTCCATAGAACTTCATATTCATTGTATTAAGTAGATGTTATGCTGTTAGAAATGCATGTTGGTCAAGCTCCAACACTTTTAAAAAATGAACTGCAAGCAGATAATGTACATGCAAACAGCTAAATATGTCCACCCTGTCATGGACAAATTCAAAGTAGAGTAAATACATTGTAATTACATAGTGATTATAAAATGTTCATTTTCAGAAAGCTATTTAGTCCCTTTCGCAACAATATATTTTAGTTAATGGGAAAAGTATTTGGATAATAATGAAATCATGGCAAACTATTTGTTTCGCTATAAAATCCGAGAGAGTTGCACTTTCTTTTCTAAATAAAATCTAACAACAAAGATATCTGGTCAAACTTTCAAACAATACTATTTGGCCCTCATTTGTTTATAAAGGAATCACACAAAAGGTTTTGCTAACGTGTGACAATAATTTGTTTATTTGCATAAAACATGAAAATGACAGGGTGGACACGTTGTGAAATGTCATTCAATGGCCTTATAAATTCAATAAATCTAAATGAAATTATGTACAAAAACATGTCAGAGGTCCTTTTCCCATGTAGGGGGAAATTACCAGTTGAACAGACTGAACAAACGCACTGAATAAAGCCATTAATGTGGCCTTCTAGTTAAGCTCTACATACTTCTGCACAGTAAAAGTCAAACATTCAACTGTAGAACATGAAGACAAACATTTTTAAGTGGCGAACGGTTGATATAAAAAAAACAGCATGTTACAGAGGCGTCTCCAAACAGTCTCTCCCTTTCTGCAGAGACATGGCTCAATTCTGCAGTTGCTGTTCCACATATGTCCAAGCAGACGCTTCAATCTGTACAGAGCGCTTGTTCAGAGCCTGTGGTTCTGGTATTAGGCAAAGTATCTTCCAGTCATGGTACCAACCGATGTCCTCCCGGAGACTTGGCCAATGGAACTTGTTTATGCCATTGCGGTGCATACATTAACCTTTACACTGTGCCCTTCTGCATCCACGATGACACCTGGGTATGCTTTATTGTCGTAATTAACGACGCACCACTCTCCGATGTGCTTTACATCAATCATTTCTAGTCTCCTAGGGTTATCTGGTGTCTTTCCACATGTTGGGGACTCATCAGATGAAACAGGAACATCTGCTAGAGTGACCTCTTGAAGGTTAAAGCAGGGGCAGTCCAAAACACCTTCCTCCCTTTTGAAATGTCTCGTTATTTCATCTGGCCGGGTGTCAGACTGATAGCTTGGTGGATTCTCATTGTGCCTTTCACAGCAGCTATTGCAGGTACCTCCGTCTTTGATTCAATATCCCTCTCTGGGACGACGAACAGCTCGACAGATGTGTCCAGGCTTTTCAGCTTGTCATACAAGCTCTGGGCATCAGGGATGTCTCCTCCATGGGCCACAATCCGGTCTGCTGACCTCTTGAGGGCCCCACTCACACAGTCTGGTGCACCCTTCCCATGACTAGCCTCAATGAAATTCCACGTTATTTCTTTGAAGCCATACTTGTAGGGTCCCGTTGAGAGGTAGAAGAAATTTCCCTTTTGTCGATACTGGGTTGCAGGCCCGTCGCTGAAAAAATGAAGTATGCTGATTTGAGGGTGTCGTTCTCTCACTACCTTCATAACTGGATCAAGGTGGGCCCAGATGGCCACAAGGTCGTGTCTTCTGGAGGGTGATATGGAGCAGAAGGTGTGCGGCGCTTGTTCACCAGCGGTGTAGAGCACTCCAGTGTGCAGTCTAACCTGCTGACGCTAAAATCTATATGCAAGACGGACTCGTTGTGCGTCAGGCTCCTCCTGAGCTCTCTGTATGCATCAAACTGCCATGTACTTAATGTTGAAGACATGGTGCCTAAAATGGAGAAGCCTCTCCTGGAAATCTGTGTTAAGGTCATGCTCCGTTGTTATCTCCCTTTTCACTGTGATTGTTGACACCTTCTCATCCTTCGTGATCTTCTCCGTCATCCACTGCGATAAACAAATGTTCTCTTCCCCAGGAGTTTTCAGCATCGGGTGACAAGTTAGGAGGCATTCACTGCACTCACCGTAAGCACAAACCTTGGCTTTCGGGTCGCACATGGTTGCTTCAGACATTTCCTCAATGTTTGTTGAGGACAGCAACCCATGGCTCTGCAAGGCATTGGCCATGAATTGCAATTTCTCATGTTTTTTGCAGACGTGTCACGGTCAGAGGAAGAGGGGGTTACCACCCAAAAGGGTCTTAGACGGCAAAAGGAGGTGTATCACACGTGGCCAATGTGCTCAGAGAGAAACCTCCTATGCAAGATCTTCATTGTATCAGTAAGCAACTTCTGCTGCATCTTTTTCTTCAGCCGTGTGACTGTTTGTTTGCGGCCAGTCGTCATTCGACTATCATCATCTCGTAGA
Source organism: Melanostigma gelatinosum (assembly GCF_949748355.1). NCBI lineage: Eukaryota > Metazoa > Chordata > Actinopteri > Perciformes > Zoarcidae > Melanostigma > Melanostigma gelatinosum. The sequence goes on from NC_136636.1 coordinate 30,814,162, forward strand.
AAAAACGATGTACGTTCTTCCTAATCTCATTTCGACTGACGCACCTCCTCCCACGGTAGGTAAGATCCACAGGATACTTTGCTCTCTTCTTAGAGTAGCCAAAAGCAGTCTGGGCATGGTTTTGGAGCTTGTACTTCATCAGAATGTTTCCACTGACCACTTTTGATATCAACTGCTTCTCTCTGTTTGTTTTTGCATTTTTATATTTTCTTCTAATACCTTCAACCAGGGATGTATGGAAAAGAAGAGCTCTTTTGATGGGTGAATTCACTTTTAGACATCCCAAAAAAGCATTGACTTCTGCACGTGGTGATTTGGACGCACTTTCTTTCTTGGCCCTATGGAACCTCTTCTTATATTTTTCAGTTTTAGTTTTCTCTTTTGCGAGCTGTGCCTCCAATATTTCTATCAGATTTTTCATTTTCCTCTTCGAACTCCTTCAAATGCTTTCCCCTTGACACCGTTGCCTGACACACAAAATATTTGTAAGGATTTTTAGTAAGATTTTAGCGAGTTTGTTATCAGTATGTCATTTTATGGGGACATAAATAGTTGATAATTGTCCTTCAAATAAATCTAAACTTTCTAATAAGTCTCATCAGCTAATCTTCCAATGATCTAACCTGGAGGGCCCTGGCTAAGGCTGATTTTCTGGAGTTTCAGGAGCTGCAGGGGAGTTGGGTGGTGTCTCTGACTGTAGCAAAGCACTGGCCCTGTTTCTGGCTCGACTTTTTGCCTCTCCATTTCTTTCTTTTTTCCCTCTTCTCTCTCTCACTGAGCTCATTGACACCCTTCTTCTTTCCAGTCTCTCTGTCTTTATTCTATTTGTCCCTCTCTTTTTCAAGGTACTTTCTTCTTCTGTCCGGGTCAGCATCACGATGTTCCCGATATCTCCTTGCTATCTCAGCAACTTTTGAGCTCATTCCTTGAAAAGACAATTCAAAATGTTCCCTTACACACTTTAATTGGCGGTCCAGGTAAACTAGGCTTGCCTTATCAAACTAGGCTTGCTGATACCGATATCGCCAAAGAAGTCCATATTGTCCTATACTAGCATGTACTGTTATAAAATGTGTGTAATAACTGTTGTAATATGTGTAACATCATCAGCATGTGGCATAAACAACACACATTTCCTTCCTGTCATGAACCATGTCCACCCTGTCATGGAAGGTTTGCTGACAGGGTGGACATTTTTGGCTAATGTTAGCATTTAATGAGAACATGGTGGACCTTCAGTTAGCAACATGATTCAGTTAGCAAGGTGACTGTACTGTTTAACAAACATATTTCGAATTTCTGAAAGGTATTTATATTAATTAATATTTCACTATGACAGAGTAGACATGTTAAGCTTGACAACATCCAACTACACACATAATATGATGAAAATTACGAAATACAAGTGTAAATATTTACTTTGCAACTACCCTCCAATGAAGAAAAACAAAATGGTGGTAGTAATGTCACTGAAAACATCAGAGGGTTTCTTAAAGGGCAGGGTGGACAGCAATTTCTGCAATTTAGCAATGACTAATCTTCTCTTTCTGCTTAGGAATCAACTACTGCGTTAGATAAACATAAAATATTTTAAAGTTATCAAAAAGTAATGTAAAAACAAATGGTGTCATAATACATTTTTTCCAAAAGTCATCACATACATATACAATAAAATACTTTTAGAACTAAATGACTTGCTTATCTATGTTTTGGTGCATCCTCAGTATGATTTTGTTCTTGGTGTTTTCTACAAAGCATCACTGACTTTCATTGAAACACCAAACAAATGTATATTTCCTGTACACTATAATGTGGACACACTTTCAGCCAACATTGCACCACCACAAGTGATCTGCATGATTGTGCCTTATTGTGTCTTGTGTGTCCACAAAAATCATACCAAAATGTTAAATACATGCTCATATGCATGGTTGCCAATATATGATGAATTAGAATAGTGACTGCATTATTAAGTCAGTACTTGCAGGAGAAATCTCAGTTTTAAATTGTAGAAATTGACTTTTAGAAATGATATTAACACTCTGTAAATGTAATAATGCTGGTACAGTTTTACTCAAAATGAAATCAGAGCTGTCATGCTAATCATAAACTTACTAATTAAGTAGCACAAAATGAAATCCCTTTCCTAAAGCAAACGCTTAACAAGAAAGCAATGTCAGCATGAGTACTGTTGTATTGACCGATTTGCTTTTCAGTGCAAGTATCAGGTCAGAGATGTGATGGGAGACATTTTGATATCTCGGTTGTGCAGATGTGCTACAGGGGAGGCATGGCACGAAGTGATGCTAGCTTGTATGTACGGGAAGATATGTGACCCCAAGTCGGACTACTTGCCTGGGGAAGAGTTCACCTGTGGATCCAACTTTGCCATCATCTACTTCATGAGTTTCTACATGCTCTGTGCCTTTTTGGTAAAATAACACACGTTCACAATTGTATTGTTTCGATACTGTACATCACTGCTCCTGGGTTATTCTTTTCATTGATGCTGTCCTTCACAGATCATCAACCTATTTGTGGCTGTCATCATGGATAACTTTGACTACTTGACACGTGATTGGTCCATCCTTGGCCCCCAACACTTGGATGAGTTCAAGAAAATATGGGCAGAATATGATCCTGAGGCAACGTGAGTGTTTTTACATTGCAGTCATTTAGCAGACGCCTTTATCCAAAGCGACTTACAATAAGTGTATTCAACATAGGTATTCAAGAGAACTACTAGTCTCCCGAAGTCTTAAGTGCATCTCCTTGTTTACACAAGCATCTAAGAGCATAAACCAGAGCATAAACCAGAGCAAAAGTACGGTGCAGAAACAAACTAATATGAATACAATAAGTGCTAATAAAATTCAATAAGTGCTCAGTGGAAGGCTCTGGGTAGTACTTCTTGAAGAAGTGAGTTTTCAGCCTGCGGCGAAAGATGGGCATCTGCTGTCCTGATGTCAGTGGGGAGTTCATTCCACCACTGTGGGACAGAAAACAGCCGCGACCGGGTCGATCGGCCGCAGGGACCTCTGAGCGACGGGGCAACCGGTCTCCCTGAGGCAGCAGAGCGAAGAGTTCGGGCGGGGGTGTAGGGCTTGACCATGGCCTGGAGATAGGAAGGAGCGGTTCATTTCACTGCCCTGTAGGCTAGCACCAGAGTCTCACACTGGATGCTCTTACAGGGAGCCAGTGTAGAGAATGGAGAAGGGAAGTTGTGTGGGAGAACTTGGGGCGATTGAACACCAGACGAGCTGCAGCTTTCTGGACAAGCTCCAGAGGTTGATGGCCGACGCCGGAGCTCCGGCAAGTAGAGCGTTGCAGTAGTCCAGGCGGGAGATGACAAGAGCCTGGATGAGCACCTGCGCCGTCTCGTCAGGGAGGAAGGGGCGAATCCTCCTGATGTGTTTGTGTCTGTATGGGTCTGCTTCTAAGAGGAGAATGGCAGAGGTCTGGTAATTCTCAGGAATCAGGAAATAAATCCTGTAGCCGTCTGTGTTCACCCAGAGCTCTACGATACCTCATATCAACAGAGACCGGACCAAACTATGTGTATGCATGTGTGTGTGTAAACCATACGGTACAAACAATGAATAGACGCTGCCGTATTTACGTCTACGTGACGTTATTGAGTGCTGGTGGAGCTGCTACGATGTTAGCATAGCCTAGCACCGATCCATCAGAGCTCCATTGAGAAGACAAGTAGCCTACAAATCGGCATCATTACGTAGTTATTTCGGAGTCCCTTTTTGTCGGAGAAGACAAGTACAAATCGGCATCATTACGTAGTTATTCCGGAGTCCCTTTTTGTCGGAGAAGACAAGTACAAATCGGCATCATTACGTAGTTATTTCGGAGTCCCTTTTTGTCGGTTTATTGCCGTTGAATCACAGCCAAATCAGTTTATTTTGTGTTCCTACAGCTGTAGTAAACAGCGACCGGTGGCTTGCTAGACACAGTGAATACAGCTCGATACAATCCACGGAGCTCCTCTGAACAATATTATGAACCAGACATGACGGCGTTTGGCATTCCGATGTTTGAGGGACTTCCACAACACGTACAAAGCAGCAATTGTCCTTATTCCTTTCACGATTGACAGCGGAAAGAAATGGCGGCCAGATGGAGGCTTCCAGGACGATAAACCACGCCCCCTCTCCGGCGCTACGAGATTTTGCGGCGTCTGGTGTGAACACGACCGGCGGCGCGTTGGACGCGATTGTGCAGTGCGTTGGACGCTTTTTTGCAGTGCGTCAAAAAAATCAACGCGACCGGTGTGAACACGGCATAAGGGAGCAGGAGAGGCTTTAATTGTGACTTGATTGGAGATGGGAAGCAGCTGTGTGAGCAGGTGAAAGAGTTGACTGATGATTAATGGAAAAGTACTGAATAGGACTGGGTGACTATGCATGCAGAATTGTTGCAGTAGTAGGGTCCTTTGAGCTCTTTAAAATATGATGGTGCCTTACCATTTAGGGCTTTCTAGTTGAGAAGGATTTTAAATTATGTTCTGGATTTTACAAGGATCCAAAGCAGACAAGCTTATAAACTGTTGATTCAACCAAGACAGCTTGAAAAGATGGGTCCGTTATTAACATAAGCCATTAATTTCGCCATCAACCATGGAAGAAATAACCTATATTTCTGCTAAGTAATTGTTCTGGAAGTGCAAAATACCTCAGGAAACTAAACGCCTTCTTGTCTGGGTTTATAACATCATCCGGAGGACCTCTGTGGATTTTATCGAGGTGTACTCACTGTGTCTAGCAAGCCACATGTCAGCTGGTTTACTCCAGCTGTTACGAACACAAAATATACAGATTTTGCTGCGATTTAGCTGCAATAAACGGACAAAAGGGGATGCCGAAATAACAACGTAATGATGCCAATTTGTAAGAAGTTTGAATTCATGTTTTGTTCACTCTCTACACAAGACGACAAGCAAATAACTTTTAAAATACTTGTTTTCTCAATGGAGCTCAGATCGATCAGTGCTATTCTATGCTAACCATGTAGCAGCTCCATCAACACGTAAATACGGTAGCGTATTTTCTTTCATTTCATTCATTGTTTGTGTGTGTGTGTGTGTGTGTGTGTATATATGTATATATGTATACATATATATATATATATATATATATATATATATATATATATATATATATATATATATATATATATACACACACATATATATATATACATATATATATATATATATATATATATATATATATATACACACATATATATATATACACACATATATATATATATATATATATATATATATATACACACACATATATATATATACACACATATATGTGTGCGTGCGTGCGTGCGTGTGTGTGTGTGTACGTACACTAATATGAGGTATCGTAGAGCTCTGGGTGCCCACCTACGGTTACAATATGTTTTTCCTGATTCAACAAAGTCAGGATGTCAGTGATGACAGGAGGAGCATCTCAACGCTGATAGGCTATTGTGCTGCAGCATGACACGTTTCTTTCGCCCGAGTTGAAAATTTTTAATTTGCGTCATCGCGATTGATGCAAATTTGTATGTAATCTACTTGCGCGAATAATTTGCGCTGCATTTGGTGTGAACACGGCATTACAGCAGCTCACACATCTTCTTGCATTGCTTGCACACTGCTGTATTTCACCCAGCAGGTATGGACGTTTTTTATTGGTCATGTTTTGAGAGTGTTTGTAATTTGTGGAAAGTAAATGTCCCTAATGACTTGGTACAGCTGGCAGGCAGTTCAAAATTGCAGCTCAGTTTCCACCTCATGTTGTGTGCAGTATGTTTAGTCTGTCCTCTTTAGAAGCCTAGTACAGCCAAGACTGTACTTAGTGTTGGCTTAGTCAATGTGGTCAGATATTCTGCCACTGTGTTTCTGGTAGATTCTCTCCAATGTGTCAAGTAGTTTTCGTTTGTTTTCTTTTCTTATCATTTGGTTAAGTCGTATAGGGTGTACCTGGTGTTTGTGAATAGAGTGCAGTGTCTAAATTTGGTGTTTGTCCCATCAAGTTGAATATTGGTTGGCAAGTTAACGCCTGACCTCACTGGTATGAAAGGAAATAGGTTATTTATCAGAGTCCAATTTTTGAAGCCAGATTTTAATTGGGATTTTCAACATTTTTTTTAAAAATTTTATTTGTACAGGGACAGTTCACATTAATCGACAGCACACATTAATAAAAACATGACTGTAAATGTGACAGTGTTAGCTAAAAAAGCTAATTTTCAACCGTTGTCCCTGGGCACGGTGTTAGAAGCCGCTAAAAACATTTAAACATTTAAAAACTGTTTAAAAAGACAACAACACAAAAACAAGCAAACAGATCTGTGCAATACAATCCTGCAGACACAGGATCAAACATGACAGACAAGCAGGCAGGCAGACAGACAGACAGGCAGACAGGCAGACAGACAGGCAGACAGGCAGACAGACAGACAGGCAGGCTACATACGGACATGGCAGGCATGAGACTGTTAGTGCTGACACACCTGGTTGTTAATGAGCCAGGCTTTGAGGTTGTGTGTGAAGAACCTGTATGTGGTGCTCTGTCTTATGTGTGATGGGAGAGTGTTCCAGGTGACGGAAGCTGTGACAGAGTATGATAGCTGGCTAAACTTGCTTCTCCTACCTGGGACCACTAGGTCCCCGCGAGCTGTTGCTCTGGTTAGTCTGCTATTGGTCTTTTGTGTTATAAAAGTGCTCAACGGGGGAGGTGCAAGGCCATTAAGAATTTTAAAGGTTAAGCAGCTGTTATGGAATTTGACAAGACTATCCCAACACAGAAGATGGTATTTGGGCAAGATGTTGCAAATGTGGTAGTGTCTGGGCTTGATGTCAAGTACCTTGATAGCCTGCTTATAGACGGACTGTAGGGGCTTCAGGGTTGTGTTGTGAGTGTGTGACCAGGTGGTTAGAGAGTAAGTGATATGAGGGAGGATCATTGCATGAAAGTACAGTTTAGCAGCTTCAGTTGTGAGGTTGTTGCGTATGTATCTGAAATTATGTAGACTAAACTTGACCGTTGCCATTACATGCTTCACTTGTTTTTTGTATGTGAGTGTGGAGTCAAGAATGATCCCCAGATATTTGTAGTTAGGGACCACCTGAAGCTGTTCACCAGATATGTACACAGGATGCTCTGTTGTAATATTATTCACCCTCTTTGAGAAAAACATGCAGACTGTTTTTTTCACATTGAGATGTAAGCAAGAGTCTGACAGCCACTTAGTGACATGGACCATTTCTTCAGTGAGTTTGTCTGCTGCCTGTTTGATGTTGGGTGCATGTACAAAAATGACTGTGTCGTCAGCGTACATCTGTATATCCACCCGTGCACATACTGATGGCAGATCATTAATGTACATGCTGAAAAGAAGAGGACCTAGCACAGAGCCCTGTGGAACACCGACACTGTAATTGAGGATGGGGGATGAAACACTGTTGATCTGTACACACTGCGTTCTATTGTCCAGGTAGGATTTGAACCAGCATAGTGTGTCAGGAGAAAAATTAAATTTGGCCAATTTTGTAATTAATATGGAATGATTTACTGTATCGAAGGCTTTCTTTAGGTCTAGAAACACTGCTCCCACCACTCCCCCTTTATCTAGCTTGGCTTTAACCTGTTCTGTAAAGAAGCAGTTGGCTGTTGCAGTAGAATGCTGGGCTCTAAAGCCAAACTGCATGGGGTGGAGTCTGAAGGGACTGCTATTGAGGTGAGCAATTACTTGTTGTGCTACACACCTCTCGGCTACCTTAGAGAAAGTGGGGAGAATGCTTATTGGCCTGTAGTTATTTACATGGGTTCTATCACCTGCCTTAAAGATGGGTGTAATTATAGCTGGCTTCCACACCCTAGGGAAAGCATTCTGTTCAAAAGACAGATTAACTAATTTAGTGATGGGATATAACAGTGACTCCTTCATATTCTTAAGAAACATGGTGTCTAGTCCGAATACATCTAAGGCTTTAGAGTTTCTAAGTGAATCTATCACCTTCAGCACATCAGTTTCAGAAATGGGTCTTAGGCTGAAGACTGGTTGAGTAAAGTCTGTGGAGGGGAGAATGGTGGGCCCATTGTTTGCATTCTGTGTGAGAGACTTAACGGTATCTACAAAGTAAGAATTAAAGGCGGTGGCGATCTCCTCCTGGTCACGTGTTAAGTTGCCATTTAAGTTAACCTGGATTTGATCTTCTGAGTTGTCACCAGTTTTCCCTGCCAGCAGCTTAATATTGTTCCAAATTATTTTAGGGTTGCCCTTTGCTTCACTTAATATTTGGATAAAAAAGTTAGCTTTTGCCTTCCTGATTTCTTTTGTGACCTTGTTTCTAAGCATAACAAATCTGTGTCTATCAACAGTTAGTTTGGAACTGAGGGCTGATTTAAGTGCCCTATCCCGTTCTTTCATGATCTTCCAGATGTCACCCTTTATCCATGGCAGAGATGTTTTTTGCCCATGTTTTGGTTTTGAGACCTTCTGGAATCTACCTTTTATGGACTGGATGGTGGAGATCATGACCTGACTGTCTTCCTCAACATTAAGATTTTTCAGATTATATATCCAATTAATCTCTTTGATAGTGTTCTCAAATTCAGTGATGTTACCCCTAGGTATTCTGGGACGCTGTGGCTTTCTGTTTGTGGTAAAATTAAAACGGTGTATAGTGAGTTTCCGGGCTATGAGTGTCAGATTGTGATCAGAGAGACCTGTCACCATGTTGAATGATTTAGTGATCCTTTCTGGTTTATTACTGAATACAAGATCAATCTGTGACTGGGTTGTGGAGGTGATCCTAGTAGGGCCTTTGATCAGCTGAGTTAAATCAAAAGCATCAACAACCTGCTTTAAGGGTTTCCTGACGGATTTGTTCTCCCAGTTGATGTTGAAATCACCCATTATTATGACCTCCTTTTCAAGATTACATCCTTTTAGCATAGATTGAATTTGCTCAAAGAAAATGCTTTTGGCAGTGGGTGGTCGATAGATTCCAATAAGGGTGAGAGACATTTGGGGAGACAATATCACATTCAAACCAATACATTCAAGATCGTTTTCACATGGTAAGTGAATCTGATTACATTGAATGGTATCTTTGATGTAAAACATTATTCCTCCATACCTATTTTCGGATCTATCCTTTCTAAATACATTATATCTAGATATGTTAACAGCAGCCGGGGGGGAGTTACTATGTAGCCAGGTCTCAGAGAGGCATAAATAGTGCAAATTAGAATGCTCAAGTAGATGTTTTATTTGATCACTTTTGGGGATGAGACTGCGGATATTCAGATGTCCTCCGAAAAGTCCTTTGGGTTTGGCGTGAGTGTCCCAAATTATTTTAGCATGGTTTACTGTACGGAGAAAACTGTGTTTTCTGAGTTTCAGAATCGCTGGGTTTAGACTTTTGCGCGCAGCGGGTCTTGTTGCAGCGTCGCGATCATTCAGCCTGCAGCGCGACATCGAGGCAGTGGAACAGGACTCACCCAGCCCGCCGTTACCCCCCAGCCGAGTAGAGCCGAGGTGCGCGACGTGACGTTCCTTTTGATGGAGTAAAAAGCCATTCTTGCCAGGTTGTTCACAGTATAGTTGAAGTTTACTTTGGTGCTGATGTTTGGACCGAGGTAGATATAGTTTGTTGTGTAGTCTAGTGCAACGTATCAAGAAATTATCATATTTGTTGATGTACTCCTGCTTTGGTTGGAGAAGAGCATCAGATCATCTGATTTCAGTGTCTAAAGCACATGTGTGAAACTCAAGACCCGCGGGCTGAATCTGGCCCACCACGTCATTTCATGTGGCCCGCAAATATGCCAGCAGAAAAGAAAAGTTAGACTTGAAAATAAAAATATCCCCATGGTTGAAATTATGAGCTAGAAAGTCATAATTATGAGCTAGAAAGTCGAAATTCTAAGATACTTAAACACAGTCATAGAAGCAGCTCTTTGGCTGGTTACTGTACATTTTACACAGAAATGTATTGTGACTACATTGAAGACTACTTTAAACGTGACTTTACAACAGATGAAATACTTCACGTTATGGGATTGTACAGAGCAAACGCACCCTTGAAAGGATTTTCAGCAAGAAGCATCTCTGGCGTAGAAAGAATAAAACCAATGTGGCTGAGGTGGCAACCGTCATTGAACAGCAACTGGAAACATCTGGTCAGTGTCATGGTTCCAGATGGATGCACCAAAAGTGCCATGGGGATATTTTTATTATCAAGTCAAATTTTTCATATTTCTTTGTAATTTTTGAAAAATACTGTTCAGTTGAACGAACCATTATCTCCTCTCGGCCGTTATTTTTTTTTTTTTTTTGACTTTTTGAGTTTGATAAAGAGAATTACCCGAGTTGCCCAGTAGAAGAATAAAACGTGACCTTTTTCTGGAACCTTTGATTTTTGCCTATTTCTGTTAATTACTTGCACCACCCTAGCCTGCCATATTGACTTCTCATGACATTACAGTATGTGTTCTACTTTTTTAAAATAAATTATTAGATACTCTGCCAAACCTTCAATTTTAGAGGAAGCTCTAGTGGCCAGATATTTTTCATAATCAACAGCTATAACCGGTCACACATCCAGTTGTACAGAATGTCTACAACTGTCAGTGTAGCGGGAGTAATACTAATGTGATGAAAAAGTGATTGAGTGTAACCCTTGTATGGTGTTCTGGTCTGTGGGACCCATTTTCATTTTTCATCAAAACAAAAATAATATGATTCATTATTTTTTCAAACTCAGACTTATTGGCCTTGGCTCATTATCTGCGAAGAACATATATCAGACAAAATTTTCATCGACCGCACACCGTAACCCCCCCCTACACATTTATATTACATACAGGGTGTTCGGGTCCACTGGACCCGGGCTGATAAAAGTGTGGAAATTGTAGGTCCTGTGTACCTTCAATCTGTCCTCATGTCTGGGCCTGCTGTAAGTGTGTGTGTGTGCGTGTGTGCGCGCGCACACACACACAGTGGACATAACATCACATGCGACAATTTTTTTACATCGTACAAGCTGGGACAGGAGCTCCTAAAGAAGAAGCTGACCATGGTGGGAACGATGAGAAAAAACAGGTCTGAGCTCCCTCCTCAATTGCTGCCTACAAAGAACAGGCCTATCAACTCGTCCAAGTGTGTCTACACGGCTGACACGTCCCTGGTATCCTATGTGCCAAAGAAAACCAAGAATGTGGTTCTCATGAGCACACTGCACAGGGATGGAAGATTCTGTGGCCTGGAGCATCAGAAACCAGAGATAATCATGGACTACAATGCCACAAAAGGAGGGGTGGACAACATGGACAAGCTGGTGTCTGCCTACAGCTGCAAGAGGAGGACCCTACGCTGGCCACTGGTGATTTTCTTTGACATACTGTACATCTCGACGTACAACACCTTTGTCATCTGGATGGCATTGAACCCAGAGTGGAACAGAGGGAAGCTCCAGAGGAGACGCCTCTTTCTCGAGGAACTTGGAAAGACACTGGTGAAACCACAAATCCTGAGAAGATGCATGTTCCGAGAACCTCAGCCTCTGCAGCCACCGTGAGGAGGATTCAGGAGGACAATGCTGGTGCCCCATCCACCCAACCTACAGAACCACCATCTGCAGAGCCTGAGGTAAGTGTGTGATGCTGTTGCAGTATATGTTTAACACTCATACCTTGCGAGACAGAGGTTTTAGTAAAATTCATGATCTTTTCATCATTCTAGGTTGCGGCCGGCAGCAACAAAAAGAAACGCTGCGAAGTGTGTGGACCCAAGACGGACAGAAAGACGCAATATACATGCATCAAGTGCAAGAAGTAGATATGCAACACACACACACAGTAAAACTCTGCCACTCATGTGTTGAATAGGCTGGTGTTGTATAGGCTGGTATGAAAAGGCAATGTGTTCAACAATGTACTGTGTGTAAACTGTGTGTTGTGCTATGTAAAATGACCTGATTACTAATGAAATTCAACTAAATAAAAGTCAATAGTGATGAACAACCTTGCTTCATTTGTAAATTTGTTGAATTTTGTCCACTCATATCTTGATTATAATTGATTTTCTTGATTTTATCAAAAAAAACAAACGAGTAGCACTTTAATTCGTAAATGTGTTATAACAAAGTTAAAGGGCAACTATCAACCATATTTGCTGTTTATATTGCTTCTAATTGGGATGAAGAAAACATCTGTTGAGTATTTTAACATGAAATTGTTTGATTGTGTTGAATTAAAAACTCAAAAATACAGCGGGTCCAACAAACCCACACACCTGCTGAGTAACAAAAAAACACCATACAAGGGTTAAGAACTACTGCCACTTGTAATTTTGACCAATGAGTTAATTTCAATATACTTCAATGAAACCCTTTCAAATTATCTTATTGTCTTTCAAAAATGGAGGAGCATCCTCCACCTCTATAAACCAGCTTCCTCTGGTTGGTCGATTAACTATATATGCAGCCATTCCTCATATTCTCCACTATTCGCTGATATTTTACAGAAATATTCATGTTTCTCTACAGATGGATGTTTTGTAGGACTTAAGGTGCAACATGTAAAATATGGCCACATGCATCAAACAAATAAGGGGCATCATTTCTCCTCTGCTACTGGATCCATACTATTTGAATTTACACATCTAAATTTCATCAGTTATTTGCAAACTTATAATCTCCATGTGAGGCGTCGGACTACATTGTGTTTGCAGTGCCATAAACTGAGGGCAGTACTGCTCATGTACATATTGATAGTTTATTTACTCTATTAAATCCAAAGTGTATATTGTATTTTAATTTTGTCCTCCCCGCCACCAGGAGACTACTTTGCAAGGAGGAGAGTATACCGCAGCTCTGGGAGACGGACGGACTGTCTGTATGTGTGTTAGTATAAAATCCTTTATTTTATATTTTGTCTTACAGGGGGCGTATTAAGCACCTTGATGTGGTAACACTGCTACGAAGAATACCTCCTCCTCTGGGTTTTGGCAAGTTTTGTCCACACCGTATCGCCTGCAAGGTGAGAAAACAATGTTTAGCCTGATGTCAGGTGTCACATGGCAATCCTAATGTAATCAAGTGTTTTGCTCTTCAGTGAAATGGTGGTGAGTTTGTAATAAACCTCTGTGTGGTTCTTACAGTTCCAATGTACTAAGGACAGAAATAAATCACACACCCTTTGTTTTTAAAAGCAGAGGAGATAATGCTCTATTTGAACAAAGGCAATGTCTTGTAGATTTTTAAAAGTATATATTTATTGAAATGCTTTCGAACTTGCCACTGGTAAGCACCTGTTCATTTGGTCAATGACTTAAGGCAGCTCAGGGTAGTCTATTTTTATTTTAACAGGGCATGGTGAGAATATTGCTATGTTTTGTTGTTGTTTTTTCATTCTTTTTCATATATATTTTGTGATTGGACAGTTGATCTTTTTTTTCTTGCACCTTCCCCTAGAAACTAATTTCTAATTGTCACAATGGGAAACAGTTCGGTTATTAAAGACAAAAGACTAAGATTGCAATTTAATTGTATTGTATTTCACTGAACTTTTCTCCTTGATTTGGTTTTATTTTGGGGGCATTTTATCAACAAATTGCATGACAACAGCACAAAAGTACTCATCAGTTGAACTGGGCAGTGTGTACTGTAAAACTCATGGAGTAAACTGTTGTTGATGATTGGAAATAACAGTTTTGGAATTGTAGATCATGTAAAATGTGTTGCACACATATTGATGCAAATTTTCTATTGGAAGGAACAAAGTCCTTCGATGCTGATTGTTTTTTTACTTGGTGTCTATGAATCCAGTTTGAGATATATCATAAGAATAGCAACGTTTGGATGTATTACATGAAACAAAGGTCATGAATAAGCCACCGGCAAAGGCACACTTAATTTTGCATTTCCTATCATGAGATATTAGGACAGGCTTCAGGCCGTGCAGAATGAAGAGCTTAGTGCATGATACAAAGGGCAAAGTTTTGTCCAATTGAGCATGAACAAAAGGTTTTTACAATCTCAGTTGTTTACCTTCTTCAAATGTCCACTTTAAAACATAATGGAACCAGGCCATTTCCCCCAAATCACAGACATGTGGATTGCTTCATCCCAATTAACATGTGAGAGCAACTCCCAGCTATCAGTCGGACTGGAAAGTGACTTGCCCTACAAAAATGAGCCACACACAGCAATTGATAATTATATCTAGAAGATTTTATTGCTCAAAACATCAGACTCTATATTAATAAACATTAGAATAACAATAGGCCCTCTGCTCTGACTATGTCAGTGCTCAGGCCCTAATAATAAGAATAATAAACATTAGAATAACAACAGGTCCTCCGGTCAGACTACGTCAGTGCTCTGGCCCTAATAATATTAATCAACATTAGAGGAACAATCGGTCCAACTACGTCGGCACAAACAGGTTAGAAGAGAGAAGCAAAAAAGTTGGACGTGATCCCGGTGTCCAACAACACTGTGTCGCACCGCATCGATGCTTTGTCCGAAGACATCCTGTCGACGTTGGTCGCGTGAAGAACAGTGAGTTTTACTCTCTGCAAGTAGACGAGCCTACAGATGTGGCCAATCTGGCCAATCTTCTGGTGTACGTCCGTTACCTTTTCGAAGGCACGGTGCAGAATGATTTTTTTGTCTTTTTTATCTTGTAAACAAATGCCACGCGCGAGCAAACTGTTCTCTCATTGGTCCGATTTTTATGGCTATAAATATGCTCTTGCTTTTTTTTTTAAGGTGTGTGGGGTGGGGGGGATTGGGGGTGCGTGAACCCGGTCGGGATGTAGAAGGGGGTGCGTGGCCTAAAAGGTTTGGGAACCGCTGGTCTAGACTGAAATCTTTAGCTTCGGGTATGTTTTGGAATGTATTTTTGCACAGAATGACGACTGAATTTTTTATATTTGAATGACCAGGACAATTATAACAGCAAGCAAAACCTTTTTCAGTGTACATATAGGCCTCTATTGTTTTAAGACAATGCCTGATTGACTGAAAACAAACTGAAGATGCATTTATCAAAATCAATGAATATTTTAAAGCACTGTTTCTCATTTGCAAATTGAAAAATCAAATATGAGTGACATTTCGGCATTATCTTGCTTGTGTGTGTTTATTTTAACAGCGGTTGGTCTCCATGAACATGCCTCTCAACAGTGATGGAACAGTCACCTTCAACGCCACACTGTTTGCCCTGGTTCGAACTGCACTGAAAATAAAGACAGAAGGTTTGTGTTCTCAATACGTAATGTGTATCACATATTATGTCACAAATTTTTTGTGAATATGGGTTGGAAATGGAGCAAACTCATTTCCAAACAATGGTGCGACGATTCATGCGTCATCAGATTAACCTGCTCGGGGCTCAAGGGTAAAAATGAGCGAGTTCCGATCAACTCACAGACACCATCTTAACTATTGGGCTTAACTACTTCTAGTAATAAAGCAAAGTCTTTATTTGAAGAAGAAGAAACATTCCTTTATTAGTCCCACAGTGGGGAAATTATTCTCTGCATTTGACCCATCCCTGTATATGTAGGGAGCAGTGGGCTGCCAATGACAGGCGCCCGGGGAGCAGTTAGGGGTACAGTGTCTTGCTCAGGGATACTTCGACACAGGACACGGTGCAGCCGAGGATCAAACCGGTGACCTTTCGGTTGGCGGACAACCCGCTCTACCCAGTAAGCCACAGTCGCCCCCCCGTTAGTAACGGTTATTTTTTATAATAACAATGCATCAAATGACAATGTGAGAACAATGTGAACCTATAGAGAACAAGAAGGGGAAGACCTCAAACAAGGCCATGCCCTTTCATATTAATGAAAGTGAAAAATAATTTGTGTATCCGACCTGTGATTGGAATCCGCCCCACAACTGTATGGATTATTCCTTGGCCAATTCCATCAAGTTTCATGGGAATTAGGCCAGTCGTTTTTTGATAATCCTTTCGACAAACTAACAAACAAACCAAACTGAGATTTGGTGGAGCTAATTATCAGCTGAACCTGCAGCTCCTCTCAGCTTCATAGAGCTTTATTGTGACTTTCAGCTCATTTTGTAGCTGTCCAGTCTACCGTTTTTGGCCACAGGAGGCAGCTGTTCTGTCCAGAAGTTCTAAAAACTGATTGTACACCTGCTCGGCAGCAAACAACAGAAGGCCCAGGTAGTGACTAGCTGGTGAACATAGTGAAGCATTGTGCAGCTGAAGGAGTTAGTGGAGACTAAATGAAATGATATTGCTCCACAACTGTGTGTAAAAAACTAACGGTGGCACCGTATCAGTTTAAAAAGTGATGATAAGTCAATGTTTTGATCATAACATGTTTCTGCTGCCCCCAAGTAGGAAAATCATCAGTTATATCAGGTATTAGACCCTTGTGTCAGTAGATATTGTGCTTAATTGTGTAATTTCCATGAAGTCCTAAATCTCTTTAGGGCTGCGTGATAATCCAGTCTCGTCTTCAAGGTGGCAATCTGGCAGAAGATGCAGATAACATTGTAGCAGTGTGTGTTTACTCCAGCGTGAATGTGGCCTCTCATTTGCGCTGAATTACAGCAGTGTATTGGCTGTGATGATAATTTGTCTGTTTTAAGAATATTCAACCCACTCTTTCCTGTTATGTGGCTAAATCACAGTCCGTGCCTTAACTTTGACACCAAATAAGAACGGTCACGAATTCCCCTTCATATTAGTTTATTTTCATCCTGTCTGCTTATTTGACTAACTCTCCTGTCATTTCAGATCCTACCATGCACACCCAATCATCTCTCATTCCCCTCACCTGGTCCTCCACACCCATCTCACCTGCAGCCCATTCCCTCATTAGCCCTCACTATTTAGGTCCCTTCACTTGCACTTGTTCTCTGCCAGATTGTCTTGCGTGTCTCTGCCAAGCTCTCCAGTGTTATATATATATATATATATATATATATATCGTACTATTCTGATCTGCCTGTTCCGACCCTGTCTGCCTGTTTTCTCGACCTTGGATTTTTGCCTGCCCCTTGTTGGATTTGTTTGCCTGTTGGACTGACCTCCCGGTGTTGACCCTGCCTTTACCAAGTAAAGAAACCTATACCTGAATCTTGTCTCAGAGTTGTGCTTTTGGGTTCTAGTATCTGTAATCCTTACAAAGAACAATAGAAACTCCATGTTGAGTAGTTATATAAATAAAGTACCATTTGTATTATAACACATTACAAAGACAAGACAAAGGTGGATTAAATCAGGAGGTAGTCAACTCTACCAGACTATGTATTTTATATAAGAATATTATGAAGGGTTGAAAATGAGAAAGTAAGTGATTTAAAGTAGTTGTGTGTGACCACTACTGGAAAATGTAATTGAACTAGTAAGTTTGCCTCATTGAGCAAAATTTACTCCGGTTATTGGGGGATTTCAAATGTGCAATTCAAATGTTGCTGGTCTTGAATTTCAGTAATGTACTTTGTCTCATTATTATGTTTCTTCTATTGGTCAGGTAATTTTGAACAAGCCAACGAGGAGCTGAGGGGAATTATCAAGAAGATCTGGAAGCGCACCAGTATGAAACTTCTGGATCAAGTCATCCCACCTATAGGAGGTCAGCTTGCATGAAGGTTAAGAAAGAAAAGGCAGTCATCAGGAAGCATCCATACATTTTTGCAGGTTTTTGTCACTGATTTCATTTTCATTTGAAACCATAGTGGAGCATCTTAGTTTGATGCTCTGGTATACCCTGTGTGTTAAGTGACACCAAGCGTCATTATGTGACGAGTTGGGATGAGAACGTGGTAAAATACACTCTCTCTCCCCCCCCCCCCCCCCCCATGGTGTCTACATGAGCTCACTGGAAGGCCTACTGGGATGACTGGTTGTGATAAAGACTGGAGATTAACGGGGTGGATGAGGGTTGCATTACTTGGACATTGAAATGATAGCTGACAGCCACAGAGAAAGGAACAGATTTTTTCATTTTTATTGCATCTTCAGCTCTGGAGAAAACATCATGGGCTTCCTTCCAACATTCTACCAATGAGTACAACATAATGTATGTTTGCGCGTGGTCGCAGATATTTATGGCCACTTCTGCCGGTACCCCCGAGACACGGGAAGGTGCGAGGGCCCGTACATCGCTGCTTGCAGCTTTAATGTTTTACTTAGTTTACATATTTTAGGTCCAACCATGATGTTTTTCTAAACCAACTAAATTGTTCATTAATTGGGTTGAATAAACCTAAGCTAACCTAAGTGTTTTAGTTTGAATTCATTTGAGACCCTAGTGGAGCGACAGAGTTTGATGCAGGGGCTGTTTCATGTTTTTATTTCTTATTTTGTGTCAAGGTCTTAAATTTGTTTCATTTCCTTTTATTTTTTACACTGTTTTCATTTTATATTTGGGTGTTAATATATTTTCTTCCTCAGCAGCTCCAGTCAAATAGTTTCTGGCAAAATTCAATTAGTTTGACGGAAATAGTGAATTCAATTCAATTAAATGAATTTTTGTACAGCCCAAAATCACAAATTACAAATTTCCCTCAGAGAGATTTACAATATGTACACATTTGACATCCTCTTGTCCCGAGACCCTCACATCGGAACAGGAAAAACTCCCCAAAAAACCACTTTAACGGGGAGAAAAAAGGAAGAAACCTGTGGGAGAGCAACAGAGGAGGGATCCCTCTCCCAGGATGGACAGAAGTGCAATGATGTCATGTGTAGAACAGGATAGTGAATTACAACACAATGAATGCCCTTAGTCAGCTGATTGAGTTGGAAGCTGAAACAAACAGAGAGATTGTAAATAAATAGAATCAGCATGTAGAAAGTCCGCCTTCCTGACTGACAGCCGTGTTCCTGTATGGTGACAAAATGGGACAAAATTTGAGTATAGTAAGTATTGATCTTGCTGGGCTAGTTAACGCGTTATTATCGCGTTAACGCAGAGGTCTTCAACAGGGGGTCTGCGAAATCTTTGGTTGATGAGAAAAAAGATTATTTTTTTTCCTCTAAACATGAATGTGTCCATTATTTTAATAGTTCAGTATTGTATGAAAGATAACGGGTATCTTTATGCATGGCAGTGGTACTAATAGGCCATCACTCATTTTTTGTTTCCACATTTAAAATGAAAACATCAGTTTGAATATCTTGTATGCATGATTATCATGCAATTGACAGACAATGTTGATATTGGCATTGGTATCAGCTGACAAGGTATGTTTATCAATGGCAGTAGCACGGCCTCCCTACTCACTGTACCTTACACATGTTTAAAATGAAAACATGAATATATGAACCTGTGTATTATTTGAACAGCTTAGTATTGAATGCACAATAAAGAGGTATGTTTAAACATGGTACTAGGCCCATTTAACATAAAACACAATTTTATACTATATATATAGTCCGGGGTCCCTGCTCCATCTCTATCAGTTTGGGGGTCCTTGGCCTGAAAAACGTTGAAGACCCCTGCGTTAACGCATTAATTCATTAACACCGACAATTATTTTATCAGCCGTTAACGCAGTTCTTTTCAATTTTTAAGCAGACATTTTTAACACCAGAATCGGCCGACCGCGAGCGGTAAATGGCTGTTTGTGTGGCGTCTCTACCGTCTTCCTGTTTCCTTCACCTACATTCCCCTGGGTCCTAAGTCCTTCCATGTACAGCTTCTTATCGCCCTCTATGTACCAACGTACATTCATAACAAATACCACACACATAACAAACATACAAACATGACGTAGATAGGTTTGCAGTTTTCAAGGTGTATATTTCAGATTGCATCTCTTACACACAAGTTAAAGTTGTCAACACCGGCTGAATATCTATTATCAGAATCATTATAACTGTTATAACTGCTACTGTGTAAAGGGAATACTGCTGTTAATAAGAACCTGATGTGTTTACAAACCAAATGTTATTGCACTTTTGTTCATATAGCAGTACCTGTTAATTAAAAGTCCACAATACACTACTTTTGAATTCATTATTGAATTTTGCGCACAACAACCGATTAATCGCACATGTCAAAACATTTTTTCTCCAATTCTATATTTCTTAAGTTACTAAACAATTATTAGATCTTGGGATGAGTTCCCATTTTTCACTCGAATTGAAATTATTCAGTTTGCAAACACTGATTTCAAATTTGCAATAGTGCCAGATATACAACTCAATCTGCTTTCTGTCAATATTACACACCTCAATACTTCAAAGACGAGCCTGATGAGTTGTTATGAAATGGCCACAGTACAGGTGATTAACCCTTTAAAAAAATGTAATAGCTTTTCGACACTGAACAATCATTTCTGTGTTTTAACAGATGATGAGGTGACAGTGGGAAAATTCTACGCTACTTTCCTAATCCAGGATTATTTCAGGAAAATGAAGAAAAGACAGGAAGAGTACTATGGCTACCGGCCCACCAATAAATCTGCTACTCATGAGATACAGGTAAGTAGTTAATGGTATATGAAGTGTAGTTAATTAATGTAATGTATTCAATGAATGTGGTTGCAATTAAAATTAAAGCTGTGAGCAGACATGAACGGGCCTTCGCCCCCTCCCGCACGTCGGGGGTGCCGGCGTGACTCCGGCCTGCGTGGCCGAGAATGTCCGCGACCATCGGAGAACGCGCCCACAGGTCCAACATTTTTATCCTGAGTGGACAGCGTGACGTTGGACATTATGCTTTGCAAATAGTGCACCGCATCCTGTATCCGCTGTGTGGCACTACAGAACATGCACAAACATGCCTTATGTAGCTCTATATCAAGTGTAAACCATATTGTGTAAAAATCATGTAAATCGGATGCTGTTTGTCACAAAACAGTTTACTTTCGCCAGTAGGTGGCACTATGCGTATTAGTGAAGATGAGCTTGTAGACATCCTCAGGCCATGAGTGTTTATCAAGCATAAGAAGTTTGGGACCAGTCCAGTGGAGTTATATCAGCTTTTTTCATGGGGAATCACGTAAAGTAGCTACGGCTACGCCATTCCACCAAACAAAGCTTTTAATAATTTTGATTCACACAGGTCTTGAGATGGAACTGACTAAATTTGAAGAGAAATCACACAAATTCCCTAGGAGGAGTTTGTTAAAGTATAGCAACTACAAATTGGCAAAAATCGATCGAAAATGTCGAAAACAAAAATCTAAATGTCCGACTTCCGGTACGGTTTAGAGCAGGGGTTCTTAACCTTTTTGACCTCGGGGCCCAACTTTTCAAGTACAAAGTGTCCCGGGGCCCACTCTGACTATATGCATCAAAAGTGTCAGACAACCTGTAGGTCATACAGAAACAGAGCAGTGGGCCTTTGGACTCAGTAAAAATTGAAGATTTTTGTCCGCATAAAATAAAAAAGTATCTTTCAGTATAAATAACTGCCGGTGGCTGTATCTGTACAGGTAAAGGACAGTATAGGGCTGTAACTACACTATCAGTGAACAACTGCCTCAAATTTGAAGAAGATTGGACAAAGTATGACCATTCTACAGTGTTTCTTCATGAAGAGATCCAGGCGGAGCTCTAAAAGGACATTTGGAGACCCAAATGGACACATGGTACCCAAATGATATTCTGACACACTAAAGGTGTTTCTCCCTTTATATTGTGATTTTATATTATTTTCCTTTTATTTTTAGCCTTTGCAAATTGCAAAAACTATGTATATATGGTCGAAGACATGGTGTGTGAGTAGCGGACTTGCTGTGCTTATTGGCTGCGACCGAGCGCACGAACGAGAATGAGAATAGCTCAGTTACGCAAACGTTGGTTGACGGCTTATGGAAGAGGAGGATAAGGTTTGTACTATAAGTACTAGCGGTTTCTGAAGGCACTAGCTCCATGGTAACATCCGCTAGCACGTCGTCGGGTCTGTAATGTGTCTTTTTCCGTCGAAATGCTGCAAGATACGACTTGCAGCGGTTATGGCGACTTTGGACAGTGTGTGTGTGGGCTCCTTTTGTGGAGAAACCATAAGAAATGAAAGAAAATCGATGATTTCTTTGCAAAGAAGAGGATTTTGGGCATGCTGGGATACCAAACACGGACATGTTTTGTGACGTATTTGCGCAAACAAGCCGTAGGAACGGAAGGGGAGGGGATCGAGGATGCCGGTGTTGAACAGGCAAAACCCTTGTTAAATAAATGAGATGATAGAATGTGATGATCACAAAGACATTTATTATCATGTGTATGTAAACCTGCATACACAACAAGAAGCCCAACAGACTTTCCCACGAGCGTTGGATGTTTCGTCGCTTGGTGTCGCTTTATTTTTGAAGGCTCCAGTGCTTCGTTTGATAGCATTAGCTCACATTCCACACACTGAGCCCTCGGCTCTGCCTCGTTGCCTCCGTTCACAAAGCCGTACTTAAGAAAGTCAGGGTTGTACTTGCGCACACATTTAGACTTTTGGGGGGTATGGCACCACTGTCTTCATTTTTTATTTTTAATAACTTATCCATAACTTTCGCTACAGGCTAGCGGCTAGCTGAGTGTCTTCTTCTGCTTATTGCAGCTTGTTAAACAACTGACTGACGCATTACCACCACCAGGTGGTGGGAAGCTGTATTGTAACTGAGCGTCTCATGGATAACAGTGATATCTCTGGTGTCTTCAATTGATAACCTATGCAGTCCCGCGGCCCTCACGGCGCACAGGTGCAAAACTGAAAGTGTTTCGCGGCCCTCTAGGTGGCGCTATGGCCCTATGGTTAAGAATCACTGATCTAGTGGATAGATTGTCTGTTGCATCCAATGGAACACCCCTCTACTCACCCCTCCCTTTGCAAGTGTGTCAAAGAACTATGGAGGTAACATATGAACATGAAAGGCGCTCTTAAGCTTAGGTTTGGAGTGTCCGCTCTGGGCTACTGTAGAAACATGTCGCTGCAACATGGTGGAGTCATAGAAGAGCAACCGCTCCCTATTGTTATTCTAATGTTTATTAGGGCCCGAGCACCGACGTAGTCGGAGCGGAGGACCTATTGTTTTTCTAATGTTGATTATTATTATCGTACCTGTTTCGTCGCAAAAAGGAGGTGCTTGGGATACTGGAAAGTTGTCGAAATTTGGCACGCAAGCCAGAATTTGCGAAAATTACAGTCTGATTGGGGTGTCCAGTATGAAATATTGGATAGCGCCCCCCCTATTGAGTAGCCCCAACATTGGGTTTCACCTAGCTCAGGGGTCAGCAACCTGCGGCTCGGGAGCCGCATGCGGCTCTTCAGCCCCTCTGTTGCGGCTCTCTTGAGTCTACATCCTAATACGTTTTTGTTTTAAACGTTTTCTAAATGAGTGGTCCCCAACCGGGCCACGGACCGCTACCGGGCCGTGGATCATTTGGTACCGGGCCGCACAGAAAGAATAAATATATTATTTACGTTGTATTGATTATCAGAGTCTGAAAGAAGTTTTATTTTGAAAATTGACCGGATTCTCTCGCAATTTCATCCGCCTGTGCCTCTTGACACATGTCAAGACGCTCGTCTCGCTCACGTGATATGTTACCTCAAAAATTAAGCCCGCAAAACTAGCGAAAATTTGTAAAAAACCTTTGGAGAGCGTCTTTGCAAAGGGGGAAAGGCCACTAAGGAGACAGAAGAAGAGCTACAACTTCCAAGAAAAATAAAGCTTCATTTAACAGACAATATCAGGAGTCTGATTAAATATCAGGAGTAATTCTGACGCGCCAAGCCCGCTCTGCAGAACATGTGGTGACAGAGGAAGATGAGCTGCTGGAGATTGTAGACAACAACTCTGCTGGTGTTTGAATTAAAATCAAGGCTGAATATCCTGAGATCGCCACTAAAGCACTGAAAACCCTGCTTCCACTTCACACATCCTCTTTGTGAAGCGGGATGTTCTGCAGTGATGGCAATCAAAACAAAACTGAGTCGACTGGACATCAGTAACAGACTTCGGGTGTCATTGTCTCCCATTAACCCAGATGGACAGTCTCGTTGCAGAGAAACAAGCACAGGGCTCCCACTGATTCAGCGTTATTGTGAGTTGTATTTATTTAAGCATTTTATATTTGTTTTCATGCCGGTCATATTTTATTTTGTCGTGTTTTTCCGCCACACCTTGAAGGCCGGTCCGTGAAAATATTGTCTTACATGAAACCGGACCGTAGTAGTGCCACCTACTGGTAACAGTCAGTTAAAGTCTTTATACTTTGGCTCGTTTCTCCTAGTAGGTAAATCAAATCAATATCAAATTAGTTCCACACAAATATAACAAGTTCATAATGCCAGTTTATAAAGCTTTTGATGTTTTGTCGAACGTCGTTGCGACGCAGTCTTTGCCGTGAAAAACGAAGGTAATTTTGAGAGGCTAGAAATGCTCGAAACATAAGCAGACTTGGCATACACATTTAAAGCCCAAAATGTAGTTATATAACATGATTTTATTGGTTTAGAGTGGCAAATCGGCTCAATAGCGCCGCCTACAAAATTTCGACGAAGCAGCCCTCGCAGTACGTTTCAGATAGATTTACAAAAGTTGGTCGGCACATGTATCACATGTGGACTTAAAATAAAGTCTCTTGGGACTATGCTCTAAACCCAACCGGAAGTCAGCCATTTTGAATTTGTTATGAATTTTTAGTCTAGTTTTTGTCATTTCCAGGCACTGTACTTTAACGAACTCCTCCTCGGGAAATAATTGAATCAACTTCAAATTTGGTCAGTACAACCTAAAGATCTTTGTGATGAAAAGTTACTCAAAGCTTGTTGTTTCGTGAAAAGCCGTTGCCGTTAAGCTGTTTTTGAGGGGCTAAAAATGCTCAAAACATAACCAAAATTAAATAATAAATTCAAAATCCTGAATGTAGTTATCTAATGTGATTTTAATGATTCAAAGTGTCAAGTTGACTCAATAGTGCCCCCTACAATATTTCGACGATGCAGCCCTCGCAGTACGTTTCACCTAGATGTAGACCTAAAAAAAAGTCGTAGGGGTCTAAGCTCTAAACCCAACCGTAAGTCAGCCATTTTGAATTTTGTATGCATTTCAACGTGTGCAGTGTACGTCGCCCTCCGCTTATCGCCCGACCTGCAACCCCGAGCCCTTCTATTTGAGGACGCTGATTGGCTTAATAATAATTTATATCTTTAATCAGCAATTGGCTAAACTGCTTCATAGACCCGCCTCTTTTGGGCCAAAACGATTTGGCCCCCCTAGCTGCGCGTTCTCAGACGTGTCGTGCACACAGGCGGAGAGCACGAGCAGACGAACACACGGGGAGAGGACGAGCAGGAAAAGCATATATTTTGCGCAGACATCATATTTTACACACATTACTGGGTACATTCCATAGTTCAAAAACACAAATATTGACAATTTGTATAATTTATGATTGTTAAATTTGTTTGTTTTTTTGGTGTGGCTCATGGTGGGGCCCCATGGCCCTCTATTGACCAGCCGCCACTGAATCTAAAGTTACAGAAGAGCTTAAAATAAAAACAGTGTTAAATTAAAGTGTTCAAGTAAAAGCAAATGGCACTACTGTTTTGTTAACTTTCATGTAAGTCCAAATACAATCAGCAGGACACTGCAAGGAGTTGAACCCCATCCCAGTAAACTGACAGTCTGTTATGTTACAAACACTGAAGCACATTCACACACATTCATTTTCTTAATGATCTTTAAATCAGGGGTCTCAAACTCATTTTCACTCCAGGCCACATCAGCATCATGGTCGCCCACAAAGGGCCGGTTGTCAATGTAACTACTCGTAACATATTGTTAAATAACTCTGCATTTGATTATTGTTTATTCAAGTGTAAAAATATTGTACATTCAGTTATATAAATGTAAAAATATATTTAAGCACATTTGTTATAACTTAAATCCTTTTAATTTAGAGTTAATAAACCCACATTACTCTATCAAAGATCGAAGTATTGAAGAAAATAGCAAAGACAAATATCAAACAAGTTATTACAATAACTTTGTTCAAAGCTTAAAATCCTTTCAAGGGTGCGTTTGCACAATCCCACATGAAGTATTTCATGTGTTTTAAAGCCACGTTTAAAGTAGTCTTCAATGTACTCACAATACATTTCCATTTCAAATGTACAGTAACCAGCCAATGAGCTGCTTCTATCACTGTGTTTAAGTATCTCATAATTTTGAGTTTCTATTTCATAATTTTGACTTTTAATCTCATCATTTTGACTTTCAATGTCATCGTTTAGACTTTTTTACTTTTTTTTGCTGGCGGAATCGCGGGCCACATAAAATGACGTGGCGGGCCGCGAGTTTGAGGCCCTTCTTTAAAGGCTTACATTAATGATTGTATCGGCGGTACACTCAAAACATTTGAGGCTTAAGACCTGGCAACATGATCTTGCTACGCTGCTGGTCTACGCAGCAAATATCTCACTCGTGCACGCAGAGTGTGACAGAAATTCATGGCCGCGTCACCCAGAGTCCTGCCAGTACCAGGAAATACCATTTAACTCGTGCGTGACGGTCACAGAAATGCATGGCCAGAGTCCTGCTAGTACCCTCGACGTGCGTGAAGTTGCGAGGGCCCGATCAATGCTGCTCGCAGCTTTAATTAAGAACTGTATCTCGGGATTCTATAAGTATAGGCGCAGCCCTCAAGGACCTATCGCTATTGGATCTAGAAAAAGGAAAGGTGGAGAGATACAGCCAGATGCCAAATGAGCAGCAAGATGGTATGAGCTGCAGCAGAGGTCTGCACTGATGAGAGCTGTCTGTAGCGAGCAGTGGCTTGGTCTCTGCTCCACTTCAACGAATGTGGTGAGGTTGAATTCCAAAGGAGGGACAGGAGGAAAACCACGATCTGTGAAGTCCTCCACCTTGGTAATGAGAACATGCATGGAATCAGGAGCCTTCGGCCATCCGGGCTCCACCGAAGCCCCCAACTAGTTTTTGACAATTGCAGGGAACCAAGGCCATACTGCGTCGCTACAGGTGTAACAGGCCAAATGAACCCCGCCCAGATTAAACCTGGGTATACTTTGGCCCAGGGGGTGTAAAATAGCCTAGGCCATACTATACCCCTCCAGGCCAGAATATACCCCAGGGGATAAACTGTCCTAGGCCAAACTATACCCGGGGGTGGAAAATAGCCTAGGTGTCACAGGGTGTGGTAGAGCACTCAAAGTCAGAGTAGCGTGAAGCAGGTGTTTATTAAATACAAATAGGATTCGTTACCATAACACAACAGGGAGTCCGAGCACAATGATCTGGCAGTGAGTGACTGAGAGGCAGGGGTTTAAATAGTGGCTAGAACAGGTGAGGAGAGTTGTGCTGATGAGGGAGTGCTTGATTAGTGATCAGGGGCAGGTGAAGGGAGTTAGACTGGTGCTGAGGCTATATAAGCCCCGCTTAATGCAAGCAGAGGAGTATAGTTTGCTGAGGCGAGGTGGGATAGCTGCTTCCTCTAACACCAAACTCGACCATGGAAGACCAACTGTATGACCACATTTTGAGATTCTACACTGCAACACAACAAAAGTATCCCCAGTGTATCTACGATCTACCTCCAGAGAAACATGTAAATGGTAAGTCCCAGTTCAGACAAACACCTAAGCCATATCGAGCAGAAGGAGGGATTCTTTACCATGGGGAAAAGGAGGTTCTCACTAAAAGTCGCCTGCCAAATGTCCTGAAGGCCTGCCATGACAACCCAATTACTGGTGGCCATTTTGGCAGAGATAAAACGTTAGCCAAAATCTCTGACAGTTATTACTGGAGGGGAATGAAGAACGACGTTCACCGATGTCAGAGCTTGTCAAAAATGTTTTGTCATAAATCCCAAAATCAGCAAGGAGGCTCCACCACTCAACAGTATACCAGTGCCTGGAAAAGTATGGAGCTTAGTCGGGATTGATATGATCGGTCCCCTTCAGGAAACATCAAACGGCAACAAATATATAGTTGCTGCCACTGATGATTTCTCCAAGTGGACTGAAGCAGCAGCTGTTCCAGAGTGCCAAGTCAGTAGCAAATTTGCCGCCTTGGCTGTATGGACACTCTGATCAGCGACCAGGGACGAGAGATTGTGAACTTGATCATCGACAACCTAATGGAGCATTTTCAAACAGATCACCACATTTCATCTGCCTACCACCCACAAACAAATGGCCAACGGGAACGTGACAATCGAACACTCAAATAATCTCTTAGTAAGCTTGTCAATGACCAAAGAAACAACTGGGACCAGTACATCTCTGGTGTTCTGTTTGCCTATCACACATCTGTGCATGCCTCAACCAAGTGCACTCCATTTGAGGTCATGTATGGACAGAAGGCCAAGCTTCCTATGGACCTCAAACCCTCAGAAGATGACACTGTGGACTCCATGCCCCTTTCAGATGATGCCAATCCTGATGTGCTGGATACACTGACAACCATTCATAAAAAGCTCCACTCAACCGTCAGTACCAACATCCACTCTGCCCAGGAACACCAGAAAGCGTGTCTTTGATCGCTGACACAAAAGCAAAAAAGAAATCACTGCTGGCTCCATCGTTTATATCAAGAATCGGCGCCGTATTAATCGTATGGGTTCAAAGATGGAACCACGTTGGATTGGACCCTACTTAGTTGTGGAATCCTTGACCAAGGGACGAGTAAAACTTAAGAACAATAAAACTGACAAGATACTGAGGAACACCTACCATGCCAGCAACCTTAAGATTTACCAGGATGAAGAGGCTTCTCCACCATCCCAGTCCCCTGATGATTCTCCCAGTAACTCTGCCAACGACAGCCCAACGCAAAATAAACTCAAAATACCACGTGAAGAACCAGACAATGATGACATCTACATCTCACAGAAACACAAGCAGACCAAGACTTTCAAGTTCAGGAAGGAAGTATCTGAGCACCACTCTTGGACTTACGTTTGGTAAGGTTGTGTACTATGGACGCACAAAGGACCCTGGACAACCACGGTGTACATATCAAACCAAAGGTGATGGGAACTGCTACTTCCGGGCCATCAGCTACATCCTGACGGGATCAGAGGACAACCACTCCCTTCTCAGAGATAAAGTCGTCCACCACATGAACAGTGACTTGACGAAAATTCTACAGGACTACTTGAACCAAAATGTGAATGAATATGTGAACAACTCTGGCATCTCTTGTGATGGAGTCTGGGCAACTGATGCAGAGATCATGGCCACAGCGAATCTGTTGAGTTGTAACATCGTTATCCACACAGAAGTCGGTGACTCCATGGATTGGTTGACCTATCCTACAAGCTTCAATCTGCAGTCAACAGAACATGCACTTTATCTTGAAAACAAGCATGATCATTTTGATGTTATCAGTGTTTAACTTTGAACATTTATATTGTAACAAGGACTTGCTAGTCTTAGAAGTTTTTTTTCTGTTTTTCTGGTTGAAGTAATAAAAGTGTTTTAGAGTTTTAAGATTTAAGTCAGTTAGCTTTCTCACTTAACTTACCTGACAAAGCTGAACCCCCAATAAAATGTTGAAAAATTAAGTAATTCTTGTGTATATCACTCAACACTACTGATATCATGGGGGTATAATCTGGCCTGAGGGGTATGAATTAGCCTAGGCCAATTTATACCCCGGAGTATAAATTGGCCTAGGCCCCTTTAACCCCAGGTATAGTCCAGACTGGGGGTATACTATGGCCTGTTACACCGGCCACCTGAGGTGTGGAGAATTCCCCGATCATGTCATCCGGGGGAGCAGACACTTGTGCTAGTGGAATGGTCAGGTCCCTGTATGCCACCAAAGTCCTCCAAGCGGCCGCATAGTGGGTCTCCCACTGGCATCTGCTCCCGCGGCTGGGGAAAGAGGGCTATGGGAGACCCAAATGGAGATCCATGTATGGAGCAGGCAGAGTAGTTCGAATACAGCCATACATCCTCAGCAGTCACAGCCAAATCGTCTACTTTCCACTGCTTCTCAGCCTGGGAATGCGAGGGCAGTGAGAGCCACGTCGCAGTGAGAGCCACGTCGCCGTGATGATACACAGTCTGTGCAGAGATGGACACCTCTACTGGACGACATCTTTGTTGCTTCTCTCATAGGTTGTTCTTAATCAAATACTGGCGATGAAAGATGGACCTGATTACGGGTCTTATCTCAGGCCCACTGTAAAATGTTTTTTACATTATCTGGTTGGAGTAAACGGTTTATTTTGTGACGAGAAATGTAGAATAAAATATGTTTGATGAAATATCACAATTTTAAGCTTCGTTTAGGCAGCTTTTCTGATCAAAGCATTCTTCACACATGATGTGGTCAAGGACCGTCGGAAAGATGAAAATGTGCCAATAGTGACAGTTTTTACAGCTTCTGGCTATGATAAACAATGTAGTTTTGTTGATTCTTCAAAGAAAACATTCGTTTTGGGGATCAGAGGGTTAAAAGTTTTCTCAGTGCTGCACATGCGCGCATGGGATAAACCCAATTGCGATAGTTCTTAGAGGGCGGAGCCTTTACAAAATACAACTCACAGATGACCATCCTGTCTGTTCAAAGAGGGGGGAGCGATGCCCTCCTCACTTCTATCTTATCCAGGAAACTGGTTTGTGCTTCGATGTTGAGTTACAAATACTCAATATTATATTATATTAATTCTGCAAAAGAAGGTTGGATGAAATAAACAAGATAGTAGTTAAGGTGGGAGTGGTTTGCTGTTTGCTTTCTTCTACACTGGACGTTGACGCTGAAGGGTGATCTCCATAACCCTGCCCCTACTGGCTAGCATGTCTATGAAGATGGGGAGAGCGGGCCGGCTCAAGGGGTCATGATGAGAGGACATGCAGCCGACCTGAGATGCAAGAACTTGAAGAAGCTCCTTTGCTTCACTTGGGTTCTAATATGCTTCAACTGTGATTAATAACTTTGAATTCTACAATGCCAGATCTCTCCCTTGCGGCTCTGCCTCTTGCACTGGCCTTGTGTTCATGACCCCGTCGACTACGGCCATCCTGTGGTCTGATGTGCTGTCCAGTCTCAACCTGCACCTCAACATGCACCAATGTGATGCAGATTTGTTCCAGCAACTATTGAGAGAAAAAGATGGTGAAAAATGTTGACCCCTGCAGCAACAAAGGACATCGCGCTGAGAGAGAAAGAAATGGAGACAGTGAAAAATGGTTCAAGTCGTACCTCCACAAAGAACACCAATTAGGTCCAGTTCCCAGAGAAAGTCGAATCAACTGACCCCAGAGCGAGAGATGGAAGAATGCGATCCAAAGAAACTACTATCATCCAACAAGATCCAAGATGCAAAGATGTCCGAAGAGAAACTGCGGCCACATCATACAGCTTAATCTCCCATCTGCCCATCAGAACCGTCAGGTGAAAACCATACATTTCCAGTTTGATGTTTTAAAAAAAAAGACTGAGGTAATAATTAATAAGCTAACCTCAGATAGATGAATGTTAATAAGGCGAAGCTCTTAAGTAGGATCTTCCTTAAACATAACTGATATGAAATGGTAACACAATTTCCCTGGTGCTTTTTAAACTCTCAACCGCTGAACTGTGCATTCATCTTTCGAACTAAATTCAATTAATGAATGTCAAATGACAAATTTAATTGATAATCATAAATCAATGATATGATATTCTACCTGGTCACATGCAATCCTTTTCATTTATATGTCGTTAATTGTTATTCATTGTACTCATCATCATATTCTTAATTCATTCCATTCATTTTATCGCAGATTAGTTATGTAGTTAGTCCAAATATAATTTAAATTATAAAGAACCAGATCACTTTATTTGTGTGTATGACATAATAATTCACTGTACACCATGACAAGAACTCAGTAGCAACCCTGAGATTGGAACTTAATTGATTAAGACTGTATAAACTGTTTAAGTTTCCCCTGTTTTTTCCAAATTGGGTGGTGTGCTAAATTTAATCCAATGTTAAATTTGATCCCAAGCAGTACACACAAACACTGAGTGAAGCTGGGGAACTCAATTCTCTTGAAAGGCCTCCCAACTCAGGCGAACAGCATAGCAGTGTCAGTGCGGAATGTCATGTCCTCATGGGTAAACTTTTGTGTGCAAAGAATTTTACCATTACTCAGAAAGTTTAGTGAGAAACAGTATAAAAAATGGTGTTGGATAAAGTCTACTGCTGATGACGACTACAGTTATCTACTGAGGGTAAATTTTAGGCTGGGTTCAGGTCAAGGTAAGGAAATCAAATGTATGTGGAAATTGATTTTGACACTGGCTAAACAACTGCTTACTCACCTCTGTCTGATCGGCTATGTCTGCAAGTAAAAGTTGTTGAATTCCAAAATTGTAAAAAGTTACAAAAATCTAATAAAAAAATGTCTGACATGTTTCATCACAATATTTATAATGATAAATATGTCTCTCTTTGAAAAGTACTCAAAGGCTCCTTACATGTAAAAAAAAAAACAGTATAAGCAATAACAATAAAAGCAAACAAATAACATAACAGTTAATTAAAGACAATAACATTACATTAATGTATTACAGGCTAAAAGCAGATTCAACAAATAGGGGAGTTTTGGGTGCAGTTTTGAAAGAGGGTTGTGAGGGAGAATATCTGAGATCTTCCAGAGAAAGGGGTCAGCAATGGAAAAGGCACTCCCCCCCCAGGTCCGTTGCTTGGACATTGTAAGAGGGCTGAGGAGGTTGCGTGTGGAGGGTGTTGTTGCAGAAGAAGGTAGGAAGATGCTAGGTTGTAGAGGGCTTTGTATGTGATGAGGGGAATCTTGAACTGGATTCTTTGATGAATGGGGAGCCAGTGTAGGTTTTGACTGAAGTGATGTGATCTCTGGTGCGGGAGTGTGAGAGCAGACAGGCAGCTGAGTTCTGGATGTATTGTAGTTTGTTGATGAGTAGTCCAGTCGAGAGGTGATGAAGGCGTGGATGAGTGTTTCATTGGCTGAGAAGGAGGGGGAGGAGCGTAAAGAAACAAGCAATGCTTTTTTTGATGAAAGAAGGCATTTTTTGTGATGTGATTGACAGTTCGAAAGAGAGGGTTCGATCAACAATGACACCAAGGTTGCAGATGTGTGTGGAAGCAGGTACAGTAGAGCCATCGATGCATTGTGGCATACTTTGTTGTGTGATTTAGGGCAGGTGTTTTGTTGCTGTTGATTTTGATAAAATAAGCTTGCATCCAGGTTTTTATATCTGTGAGGGAGTTTGTGAGGGTTGAGTGGGTGGTGAAAGTGATGGGCTTAGGGGACACCTTTCAGAGGATGGGGCTGTGATAGAGTTGGATTAAGTAATACTGATGAATTAGTGGCGGTCGGAGAGGTATGATTTGAGCCTCGAGATGGCCGTGACAGTAATGTGGAGGGAGGACTCAAGGCGGGAGAGGAGGATGGAGGAGTTAATAGTTTCAAAGGCAGCACTGAGGTCAAGTAGGAATAAGATGTTATGGGAGTGTTCATCGGAGGAGATCGTTGGTGACTTTGATTAGGGCCGTTTCTGTGGATGGGATCTGAATATAGATTGAAATGGTTCATAGAGTTGGTTGGAGTCCAGGTGGGTTCTGAGTTGGGAGGCCACAGTGCATTCCAGTATTTTAGACAGAAAAGGGAGATTGGAGATTTGTCTGTAGTTGTTGGGTACGTCAGGGTCAAGACCAGGCTTTTTGAGGATAGATGTAATAGATGCAAGTTTGAGGGTGGGAGGGCCAGTGTAAGTAGGCAGGGAGGAGTTAATTACAGAGGTTGAGTGGGTGGAGGGGGTGGGGTCCAGGGCGCGAGTTGAAGTCTTCATCCCAGACAGTGATTTATTGAGTTCTGAAGGGGACCTCATGAACTTGGTAGGGTGGACATACATATTGTCATCCATGTCCGCCCAAATAATATGCTGAGGGCATGTCCCTCAGATGGCCTAATATCAAATTCAGAAGCATTGAGATTGTTTGGGATCCTTAATTTGCAATAAATGCAGCCCAGATTATTATGGCATAGATTCAAATGTAGCAGATTTGTCAGCTAAGCATTTATTTAGTGAAATTTTCCAAGATTAGTTATGCTGTTTACCAAATTCCTACCTTAATTATAATAAGTAACATAAAATATTAAAATTGGTGTTGCTTCGTTTTAGGATGCAGGAGGGAAAATTAGTCATCCTCAACATTTTTTTGTGTTATGTTTCAGAATGATGAAGAAAGTTGAGAACAATTGAATGATGCATATAGCTGCAGTAAATAGGAAAACATCCCACCCGGGGAGGATGCCCCTGGACCCCCATAGATTTGAGCTCCAATTATTAATTATTGACCTATAGACCAGTGGTTCTCAACTGGTCTGGCTGCGGGACCCACCATCACCCCTTAATGACAAGCCGTGACCCAAATTTTATATATATATATTATTCTCATTTTTCAAATTTACTGGATGGATTATAAATAATACATGGAAATACATAAGTAAATGTTCTTCTCATTTCAAGTAAAATAACAGCTGGATTAAAAACTAAATTACGTAACAGAATTCATTTAAAAAAAATTACCTTCACTGAATTTCCCTGCAGCTTTGAATTCAGTTCATTCAGGGTGTAGTGACAAAGCCACAATATTATATTTTGCTCATCTTCTACAAAGAGAAATTAGTGTTGGTAGAATTCACTGATATGAGTCTGTCCAGTCAGAGTCTAATTACTCTGGTCTCTCTGTCCATTTTTCTCTTTTGAAGATTGTCCTGTGATTTCCCTGTCACAGCTCACACTTCAACAGTCCTGCTCTGCTGTCTATAACCTCGTGTCTCCCCGTGTGTCACGGTGTGTGTACATCTCACTCAAGTCAGGAAACTTGCCCGAATACCCATATTTGATTGGCTGAGCTGCATTACGTGATGTGATTCACACCGCATTGGTCGGTGTGTTTCCTGCACCGCTGAACAAGTGCCGTAAATGCTGGAATAATTCCGCTGCATAAAAACTGCCCTTCAAAATAAAATAAAAATTGACACTGAAAACGGGTCCGCGACCCACCAGTTCAGAATCACTGCTATAGATGATAGTGCCACCTGAAGGGGTTTCATTTTTGTTTTCTGCACTAACTATACCTTTATCTGTGTCCATCAGGCAGGGTTGAGGAATATTGAGGAGGTGGCCCCAGAGCTCCATAGAGCCATCTCTGGAGACCTCGTGACTGAAGAAGAGATGGACAGAGCTCCTGACGAAGCTGCAGAGGAGGTCATCTTCAGGGTAACAGGGATGGCAAGATGAGTGGATAGGACGATGGGATTTGGGGAGGAAGTATGGAAGGAATTATATAGTGTTTTACCAACAGCCTCATTCGTCTTCAGTCAAACAGGACTCTAGGAAAGCCTATCTGAAAACAATGACAAACTGCTATTGGATGTTGAAAGTATACTTCTTCAAGGAATTGAATTGCACCACACCCATCTCTAATTTCCTTCCTACTGCATTGTAATATTTAGAAACTGCAAATCTTGTTTCAAAACATCAATGAAAAAAAAATGTAGGCATGTTGTGGCACTAGTGTGCACTATAAAAAAATGAGTGCATTTGTATTGTCCTGTTTTAGAAACACCATGTTAGGAGATGTCTTAACCATGCTGTAATAAAACCTGTAATGCTACATCTCTAGGCCAGCCACTCAAGGTAGTCCTATCTTTCCAATTACTGTCATTTTTTCTGAATAAAAAGAATTAAGAGTTGCCAACTATTAGTCAGTCACATTTTTACAGCTTTAGTCAAGTGAGCAATGATCATTCCTGAACAAGCATGATGCATATCTCACATATATATGTATGTATCTATATATGTATATATATATATATATATATATATATATATGTATGTATATATATGTATGTATACATATGTATATATATGTACGTATATATGTACATATATATATGTCTGAATGCTTATGTGTAATTTTTGTATTAGTACCTGTGACAAATGTGTAAACTATGAATATATCTATCTATGAATGTATGTTCTCTAAAACAGACATGGTAGTCTTTTTGGAAACCACTCGGAACCTTTCACTGTGGAGAGTGAGCTAACCAATACCATCCAGGCCAGGCCACTAGCCAGCGCCCTCTGCAGATGGCAAGAGTCATCAACGACAATATAAATATCACCAACAGCAACATAGGTCACAGGTATGTGTTCATTAACGAGCAAACAAATACACTATACATCAATTTGAACCATTCACCCCATTCTTTCATCTATTATCATTGCATCTACATTGTCAGACATGATGTCTATATGTACACATAATGTCGACAATTATGGCGACTGTGGGTCAGTGGTAGAACAGTCATCCTTCAATCAGAGGATTGGTGGTTCGATCCCCGGCTCTGCTAGTCCATGTCGATGTGTCCATGGGCAAGACACTTAACCCCAAATTGCTCCCGTAGCTGTGCCTACTGTCTGTGAATGTTGTATGAATGTTAATTAGAGTCCTGAAGGGCAGGTGGCACCTTACATGGTACCGACTGTCATCAGTGTATGAATAGGTGTAAATGAAATTTAGGATGAATCTTATTTATATACAATTTGGAGACAAAGACACATTTTAATAGATGTAAAGGTGGTCAAATTTATATTATCACTTCATAAGGCTTCATACAAACACAGATAGCACACTGGGGGGGAAAAAGTGACACTTGTTTGGGCGGGGCATACGCTGCTGAATGAGCCAGGAGTTTATATTGGTGGGTTCGATTTGGCTCTTGGTATCTGCTTCCACTGTAAAGATGGACGGGAGGTTACTGTGATGCGCGACATGGAGGTAAGTTGACATTATACTGCTGTTTTGTCAAAATTATTTTAAATGTAGCAGCACTTCACTTTGTTTTCATGTTGTTCGTGTCGTAGAGTCTCTTTTTTTAGAGAACGACATGGAGGGCTGCTGTGTTGACATGAAGCCTCACTGAAAACCAAGCTCATAGGATTTATTTAAAATTGTGTCATACATGCGTAGCTAACAAAGTCATGCCTCAGGCAAAGTGCATGTAACGTTAGCCCACAGTGCGCTAACATTACTCCCTTACCGGGAGCTTTAACATCACGTTTGTTAAAATCATCGGTTAAGTTACGTGACATTTGTAGCTGACAAGCTAGCTAGCTAACGTTAGCTGTCAAGCTAACGAACTGTAGCAGAAGGGAGCTTTAACCACTTGCAGGGCCTCGTGTCCCTTTTAATTACAAGGCCAACACTAGCCAATCACAATGGGCGGGCATCATATAAATGCGACGGGGATTCCCTTAGCTCCCTCCTGACGTCAAACGCGTGTCCCGCTTCCGGTCTGCCGGACATCCGCCGCTGTGCAGGTATGCAAGAATGCGGCAGCATTGTTTCTCCCGATCATACTGTTCTGGCGTTATATTGGCTTTCATTATTTTGTAGACTATCTCTGGGGCTCCCCTCGTCCTGTACAGGTGATTCACCTGTGGATCTGTCGGTGAGTCTTCTGGAGCAGACGAATATTGCCTGATCGGTAAGGTGACTTTATTCTGTTAGTTTATATCCTTTGGTGTTAATTATTATTCTATTAATTCTATGTCATCCCGTATCGCAGGGAACTTTTGGTTGGGTTCGAGCGGAACGCCGGCAGAAAGCGGTTCCAGCTAACTCGGCTTACATTCAAGGACACCGGTGTTTTGCCTATGGCCGTGTTCGACTAACGGCTTTGGCCTACTGGGTTCGTCTACCCTGACCTGCGCTGTGTCGCCTACAGCAGTGATTTTTAACCACTGTGCCGCAGCACATCAGTGTGCCGTGAGAGATCGCCAGGTGTGCCGTGGGAAAATGTCCAATTTCACTTAATCAGTCCAAAAAAAACATAATTTAGTTGCCGCAAATAATTAGCCATTGTTGAGCGTCTGAGCCTGCAATATAGTGGCTGGCCTAGTAATTAAATACTCTTCCTTGCCAGTGGGTGGCAGTAGGTAGCGCAATAATGACCTTGTTCATTTAAGATAGAATTAAATGATGCGCGGGAGAGGTTGTAGTGAACGGCAATGGAGAAATATTTCAAAAAGAAAACTGTAGACTCTGATCTGGGCCCTGGGCAACCTTCTGACCCAGATGAAAAGCCCAGTACGAGTGGTGGTACAAAAAAGAAAAAACTGTGAGCTCGAGGCAATACAGCGAAAGCTATCTTTCGTTGGGATTCACTTTCACCGGGGATCCGACTGCACCGACTCCGTTATGCTTGGTGTATGGGGGAAAACTTTCAAACAGTGCCATGGTCCCAAGCAAGCTGAAACGTCATCTCCTGACGAAACACCTGTCAATCAACAACAAGAACAGGGACTGTTTTCTTTGACTGTGCTCACAAACTGAGAAACAGGAAACTTTGATGAGGAAAACCACAAATGTGTCTGAGAAAGCTCTCAAAGCTAGCTACTTAGTAGCTGAACTGGTGGCCAAATCAAAAAGCCCACACACTGTGGCAGAGACATGAATACTACCTGCCTGCAAAGCCATTGTGAACGAGATGCTCGGCCCTGACGCGGTTAACGAAGTAGCTAAAGTCCCGCTCTCAGATAACACAATTGCCAGACGTATTGGTGACATGTCTGCAGACATTGAAAGTGTTGTTTTGGAAAAGATACGCATCAGTGTGAAATTTGCACTGCAACTTGATGAGTCTACGGACATCAGTGGACATGCTCAACTCTTGGCCAATGTGCGTTTTGTGGATGGAGACGCCATCAGAGACAACTTCCTATTTTGCAAAGCATTGCCAGAAAAAACAACAGGAGAGGAAATTTTTCGGGTCACATCAGAATATCTTGGACAAGGAGGACTTCAGTGGGAAAACTGCACGAGTGTCTGCACTGATGGAGCAGCAGCCATGGTGGCGCGCATCAAAGGCTTTGTTAGCAGAGTGAAAGAGAAACACATATGTTCTTGTTACGCACTGTTTTTTGCACCGCGAGGCGCTCGTTGCCAAGACTTTACCAGCATACCGAGCTCCTGTGTTGAATGATGTCGTACGCATGGCTAACTTTGTAAAGACAAGACCTCTGAAAAGCCGCATATTTGCATCTTTAGGAATTAGGAAAAAAACACACCTTTGTGTCAAAGAACAAAAAAAAACACCTTTTTATTATTAGCATACAAAAGTGTGCTTTTACATGTACACTCATATTGAATAAACCTTTTCTTGTGTGTTTCACAGCAATGGCATTTTCATCCCCGTCAAAATTCTAAACAGATGACCCCAAAACCAAGTCACTGATGCAGGCCTGTCAACTACTTACCGTAAGTTCAACTGCTCTTACTTATACAACATAATTATTAAAGATACCTTCTATCATATTGTTGTCATTTCCTTACATTCTGCTGTGTTTGCTCTATTTCCTAACAGTATACCTGTGGAGATGCTTCAGTTGTCAGAACTAAACTGTATGCTACATGCCTACACACATGTGGTAACGTCACAACGCACATGGTTAACCAGGACAAAGAGAAGTACAAACTGGAAAGACAAGTCAGATACCTCCGCAAGCAGCTGGAAAAGGCAAACCAGGACAACAAAAAACTGCAAACTAAACTGGATGAACCGAACGCAGCGAAGGCCAGGTCTCCAGATGGTAACTATTATCCTACCTGCTGTTCACTATACTCATTACATAATTACAAACTTCTTTTATATACACTTGATACTAAGCCTACACGCAGGAAACATATTTGACAATCTGCTTACTTGTGCTTCTCAGACATCCCAGATGAAGAGATGTTGGCTGTCGCCATAGACACTGAGCGCCTCTCTCCTCCTCTTCTTCACCTCCATCTGTATGCATTGATGTCCCATTAATGCTCATTACTAACTTTACTTCTTCCCCGGAGTATTTGTGCTTTCTCGCCTCACAGGATGACCGCAGTTTTATCTGGACACTGGTTCTTCAACCAGCCATGGCCCTGCTGACACCTACTACGATCTTCATTATTCACATTAGTAATCCTATTACCGATACCATTCATTTTTCCTGTTTTTCCTGAGCCGATGTGAGGGTCCCGGGACAAGAGGATGTCAAATGTGTACATATTGGAAAGCCCTCTGAGGCAAATTTGTGATTTTGGGCTATACAAAAATAAATTGAAGACACAAGCCAGATGTTAGTGTCCAGTAGGCTTCCTGAGCACAACAAACACTTATTTCATACCTTATTATCCACTCTCATATCTTCTTTCATCTACTCACGCTTTCTTCAAACTGCAATTAACACAATAAAAATGTTCAATAAAGTTAAAGAAACAGGGAAACTCACATATCACGGAAAGTATCTGTATCATGCTGTCATTAGGTCTTTTACTGGGATGTGTGGTTATTTTATTTCTGCTATGCCCACCATCGCCAGCAGAGGGCGCTCTAGGCAGTATACTGAGCATCAGTAGCCAACGTAAGTAGAGCAGAAGAAAGTCGTCAGTACTAATGAGCTGTGTCGTCAAAAGAGAAAGCGGCTTCTCAACTGACCTGATAAATATCCTATATTTACAGGTAAACTGACTTTAAACAGAAACATGTTAGATAACATCTGTATTCACTTGAGAAGCCTTAGTAACTGTAAAATGCAGACATTTGATTGTAGTCGGTAATGAGTTTTTTTCGCGCTTCTATTAAAATGAGCGGAGCTCATTGAAATAATTCTGCTGACTAATGCTAATCTAAAAGACAGTCCGGTTGTATGAGAGCTGAAGTTAGTTATATATATTTATATATATATATATATGATTTGAGGGAATGGTTATAGTAACGTAGTTAAGGAATGAGCCAGTGTCAGGCTGGAGAGCTAGTTAGCTACATGTACTGCTGTTTGAGTGCTAATCGCTGCTAGCATGCTAACGTATTAGCTTATATTATTAATACTACATGCTATCCCTCCAAAGCCATGGAGTTCATGTTAAATGTTATTGATGGCTGGTTCTTTAGCTATTTTTGCAATGTTTTCAGCAGAAGTGACATTTGTTCTTGAACACTACCTGCATGGTTTTAGTGTCTTTTGCTTCTGGCAATGGGTAGTTTGACACAAGTTTAGTCTCACTGAAGAAAAAAGTTTTTATTTCAACCTCAATATTTTTGTTGCCTGCCGACAGATGACTATATCTGGTTGTGTTCACGCAGGAACATGTCTAAAGTCCGAATGCTGAGATCTTCAATCAACCAGCGACCAACTGCGGCTGCTGAGGAGATCTTTGGTCTGTTTGAAAGAACCATAGCGGAGTACGAGGAGGAACTTTCTCGATCAAAAGAGGAGAACGAGCATCAACAGAGACGACTGGACGCTGTTCTCATCCCTCAGCTCCGGTTACACAGAGCAGGTTGGTTCACTGTTTATTCTCTCAGCTTCTTCATGACAGAAGATATTTACACGTTGTTCTCTTTGAACGTGGATTTTGCAGCTTGTTGAATTCTAAAATGATTCATATGTTCATGGTCACATGAGAGTTTATTAAACATATTATCTGGGTCCATTGCTACAATGGAAAGGGGGTGCAGCGTATGGCGGTGAAAGTTTGAATCCGAGCACTGACTATAACATCCAGCTGTTATCACAACACTAATGTACAAGATCATCACAGAACACTGCTCCCTAAAATATATCAGTTTATATACTCAACAATACTGATCATAAGTCAATAATATACATCAACAAACAAACAATTACTGCAAGCATACTACCTAAAGGCAACAAACAATCGTGTGTGTGTGTGTGTGTGTGTAGGAGGGGGTGGAGGGGTTCAACCTTGACCTATAGGTTCTAGGGGGGGGGGGAAACCGATACAGCATAGTATCGTGATATTTTGCGTGGCGATATTGTATCGATACACGGAAGCCAAGTATCGATCTTTTATTATATAAACTATAAACTTTTTGGGAGCCTACTAGAAAAATCAAATCAATTGCTTTTTGAGTCCACTAGATGGTGCTGAGTTGTTTTCTGGTGAGGTCAGCAGAGGTGCCAGGTCAGCGTGATTGCTAGGAAGTTGGTCAAAAAAAAGATGGAGACATCGGAGAAAGAAATCAGAAATGCACCATCCGCGTTTAAATCAGACGTCTGGACTTATTTTGGATTTTTTAACAAGGAAGGGAAGAAGGACATGAATATGACACATGGATATGACACATGGATATGACACATTGATATGACACATGGATATGACACATTGATATGACACATGGATATGACACATGGATATAACACATTGATGTGACACATTGATGTGACACATGATATGACACATTGATATGACACATTGATATGACACATTGATATGACACATTGATATGACACATGGATGTGACACATTGATGTGACACATTGATGTGACACATGGATGTGACACATTGATATGACACATTGATGTGACACATGGATGTGACACATGGATGTGACACATGGATATGACACATGGATGTGACACATGGATATGACACATGGATGTGACACATTGATGTGACACATGGATATGACACATGGATATGACACATTGATGTGACACATTGATGTGACACATGGATATGACACATGAATATGACACATTGATGTGACACATGGATATGACACATGGATGTGACACATTGATATGACACATTGATGTGACACATGGATATGACACATGAATATGACACATTGATGTGACACATGGATATGACACATGGATGTGACACATTGATGTGACACATGGATATAACACATTGATATGACACATGGATATGACACATGAATATGACACATGGATGTGACACATGGATATGACACATGGATATGACATGAATATGACACATGGATATGACACATGGATATGACATGAATATGACACATGGATATGACACATTGATGTGACACATTGATGTGACACATGGATATGACACATGAATATGACACATTGATGTGACACATGGATATGACACATGGATGTGACACATTGATGTGACACATGGATATGACACATGGATGTGACACATTGATGTGACACATGGATATAACACATTGATATGACACATGGATATGACACATGAATATGACACATTGATGTGACACATGGATATGACACATGGATGTGACACATTGATGTGACACATTGATGTGACACATGGATATGACACATGAATATGACACATGAATATGACACATTGATGTGACACATTGATGTGACACATGGATGTGACACATGGATGTGACACATTGATGTGACACATGGATGTGACACATGGATGTGACACATTGATGTGACACATTTATGTGACACATTGATGTGACACATTGATGTGACACATGGATATAACACATTGATATGACACATGAATATGACACATTGATGTGACACATGGATATGACACATGGATGTGACACATTGATGTGACACATTGATGTGACATGGATATGACACATGGCTATGACACATGAATGTGACACATTGATGTGACACATTGATGTGACACATGGATGTGACACATGGATGTGACACATTGATGTGACACATGGATGTGACACATGGATGTGACACATGGATGTGACACATTGATGTGACACATTGATGTGACACATGGATGTGACACATGGATATGACACATGGATATGACAGATGAATATGACACATTGATGTGACACATTGATGTGACACATGGATGTGACACATGGATGTGACACATGGCTATGACACATGAATATGACACATTGATGTGACACATTGATGTGACACATGGATGTGACACATGGATGTGACACATGGATGTGACACATGGATGTGACACATGGATGTGACACATGGATGTGACACATGGATATGACACATTGATATGACACATGAATATGACACATGGATATGACACATGGATATGACATGAATATGACACATGGATATGACACATGGATATGACATGAATATGACACATGGATATGACACATGGATATGACACATGGATATGACACATTGATATGACACATGAATATGACACATGGATA
This sequence comes from Melanostigma gelatinosum, assembly GCF_949748355.1. Lineage (NCBI taxonomy): Eukaryota > Metazoa > Chordata > Actinopteri > Perciformes > Zoarcidae > Melanostigma > Melanostigma gelatinosum. The sequence continues at coordinate 30,858,143 of NC_136636.1, forward strand.
TGACACATGGATATGACACATGGATATGACATGAATATGACACATGAATATGACACATGGATATGACACATGGATATGACACATGGATATGACACATGGATATGACACATTGATATGACACATTGATATGACATGAATATGACACATTGATATGACACATTGATATGACATGAATATGACACATTGATATGACACATTGATATGACATGAATATGACACATGGATATGACACATTGATATGACACATGGATATGACATGAATATGACACATGGATATGACACATTGATATGACACATGGATATGACACATTGATATGACACATGGATATGACACATGGATATGACATGAATATGACACATGCATATGACACATGGATATGACATGAATATGACACATGGATATGACACATGGATATGACACATGAATATGACACATTGATATGACACATGGATATGACACATGGATATGACACATGGATATGACACATGAATATGACACATGGACATGACACATGGATATGACATGAATATGACACATGGATATGACACATGGATATGACATGAATATGACACATGGATATGACACATTGATATGACACATGGATGTGACACATTGATGTGACACATGGATATGACACATGGATATGACACATTGATATGACACATTGATATGACATGAATATGACACATTGATATGACACATGGATATGACACATGGATATGACACATTGATATGACACATGGATATGACATGAATATGACATATGGATATGACACATTGATATGACACATTGAAGTGACACATGGATATGACACATTGATATGACACATGAATATGACACATTGATAAGACACATGGATATGACACATGAATATGACACATTGATATGACACATGAATATGACACATTGATATGACACATGGATATGACACATGGATATGACACATGGATATGACACATTGATGTGACACATGGATATGACACATTGATATGACACATGAATATGACACATGAATATGACACATTGATATGACACATGGATATGACACATTGATATGACACATGGATATGACATGAATATGACATATGGATATGACACACTGATATGACACATGAATATGACACATTGATATGACACATGAATATGACACATGGATATGACACATGGATATGACACATGGATATGACACATTGATGTGACACATGGATGTGACACATGGCTATGACACATGGCTATGACACATGGCTATGACACATGAATATGACACATTGATGTGACACATTGATGTGACACATGGATGTGACACATTGATGTGACACATTGATGTGACATGAATATGACACATTGATATGACACATGGATATGACACATTGATGTGACACATTGATGTGACACATGGATATAACACATTGATATGACACATGAATATGACACATTGATATGACACATGAATATGACACATTGATGTGACACATGGATATGACACATGGATGTGACACATTGATGTGACACATTGATGTGACATGGATATGACACATGGCTATGACACATGAATATGACACATTGATGTGACACATGGATGTGACACATGGATGTGACACATGGATGTGACACATTGATGTGACACATGGATGTGACACATGGATGTGACACATGGATGTGACACATGGATATGACACATGGATATGACAGATGAATATGACACATTGATGTGACACATTGATGTGACACATGGATGTGACACATGGATGTGACACATGGATGTGACACATGGATATGACACATGGATATGACAGATGAATATGACACATGGATGTGACACATGGATGTGACACATGGATGTGACACATGGCTATGACACATAAATATGACACATTGATGTGACACATGGATATGACACATGGATGTGACACATTGATGTGACACATTGATATGACACATGGATGTGACACATTGATGTGACACATGGATGTGACACATGGATATGACACATTGATATGACACATGAATATGACACATGGATATGACACATGGATATGACATGAATATGACACATGGATATGACACATGGATATGACATGAATATGACACATGAATATGACACATGGATATGACACATGGATATGACACATGGATATGACACATGGATATGACACATTGATATGACACATGAATATGACACATGGATATGACACATGGATATGACACATGGATATGACACATGGATATGACATGAATATGACACATGAATGTGACACATGGATGTGACACATGGATGTGACACATGGATGTGACACATGGATGTGACACATGGATGTGACACATGGATGTGACACATGGATATAACACATTGATATGACACATGGATATGACACATGAATATGACACATGGATGTGACACATGGATGTGACACATTGATGTGACACATGGATGTGACACATGGCTGTGACACATGGATGTGACACATGGATGTGACACATGGATGTGACACATGGATGTGACACATGGATGTGACACATTGATGTGACACATGGATATGATTCATGGATGTGACACATTGATGTGACACATGGATATAACACATGGATATGACACATGGATATGACACATTGATATGACACATGAATATGACACATGGATATGACACATGGATATGACACATGGATATGACACATGGATATGACATGAATATGACACATGAATGTGACACATGGATGTGACACATGGATGTGACACATGGATGTGACACATGGATGTGACACATGAATGTGACACATGAATATGACACATTGATGTGACACATGGATATGACACATGGATGTGACACATTGATGTGACACATTGATGTGACACATGGATATGACACATGGATGTGACACATTGATGTGACACATGGATGTGACACATGGATATGACATGAATATGACACATGAATATGACACATGGATATGACACATGGATATGACACATGGATATGACACATGGATATGACACATTGATATGACACATTGATATGACATGAATATGACACATTGATATGACACATTGATATGACATGAATATGACACATTGATATGACACATTGATATGACATGAATATGACACATGGATATGACACATTGATATGACACATGGATATGACATGAATATGACACATGGATATGACACATTGATATGACACATGGATATGACACATTGATATGACACATGGATATGACACATGGATATGACATGAATATGACACATGCATATGACACATGGATATGACACATGGATATGACATGAATATGACACATGGATATGACACATGGATATGACACATTGATATGACACATTGATATGACACATGGATATGACACATGGATATGACACATGGATATGACACATGGATATGACACATGAATATGACACATGGATATGACACATGGATATGACACATGGATATGACACATTGATATGACACATGGATATGACATGAATATGACATATGGATATGACACATTGATATGACACATTGATGTGACACATGGATATGACACATTGATATGACACATGAATATGACACATTGATAAGACACATGGATATGACACATGAATATGACACATTGATATGACACATGGATATGACACATGGATATGACACATGGATATGACACATGGATATGACACATTGATGTGACACATGGATATGACACATTGATATGACACATGAATATGACACATTGATATGACACATGGATATGACACATTGATATGACACATGGATATGACATGAATATGACATATGGATATGACACATGAATATGACACATGAATATGACACATTGATATGACACATGAATATGACACATGGATATGACACATGGATATGACACATGGATATGACACATGGATATGACACATTGATATGACACATGAATATGACACATGGATATGACACATGGATATGACACATGGATATGACACATGGATATGACATGAATATGACACATGGATATGACACATGGATATGACACATTGATATGACACATTGATGTGACACATGGATGTGACACATTGATGTGACACATTTATGTGACACATTGATGTGACACATTGATGTGACACATGGATATAACACATTGATATGACACATGAATATGACACATTGATGTGACACATGGATATGACACATGGATGTGACACATTGATGTGACACATTGATGTGACATGGATATGACACATGGCTATGACACATGAATATGACACATTGATGTGACACATTGATGTGACACATGGATGTGACACATTGATGTGACACATTGATGTGACACATTGATGTGACACATGGATGTGACACATGGATGTGACACATTGATGTGACACATGGATGTGACACATGGATGTGACACATGGATATGACAGATGAATATGACACATTGATGTGACACATGGATGTGACACATGGATGTGACACATGGATGTGACACATGGATATGACACATGGATATGACAGATGAATATGACACATTGATGTGACACATGGATGTGACACATGGATGTGACACATGGCTATGACACATAAATATGACACATTGATGTGACACATGGATATGACACATGGATGTGACACATTGATGTGACACATTGATATGACACATGGATGTGACACATTGATGTGACACATGGATGTGACACATGGATATGACACATTGATATGACACATGAATATGACACATGGATATGACACATGGATATGACATGAATATGACACATGGATATGACACATGGATATGACACATGGATATGACACATGAATATGACACATGGATATGACACATGGATATGACACATGGATATGACACATTGATATGACACATGAATATGACACATGGATATGACACATGGATATGACACATGGATATGACACATGGATATGACACATGGATATGACATGAATATGACACATGAATATGACACATGGATGTGACACATTGATGTGACACATGGATGTGACACATGGATGTGACACATTGATGTGACACATGGATGTGACACATTGATGTGACACATGGATGTGACACATGGATGTGACACATTGATGTGACACATGGATGTGACACATGGATGTGACACATGGATGTGACACATGGCTGTGACACATTGATGTGACACATGGATATGACACATGGATGTGACACATTGATGTGACACATTGATGTGACACATGGATATGATTCATGGATGTGACACATTGATGTGACACATGGATATAACACATTGATATGACACATGGATATGACACATGAATATGACACATTGATGTGACACATGGATGTGACACATGGATGTGACACATTGATGTGACACATTGATGTGACACATGGATATGACACATGGATATGACACATGGATATGACATGAATATGACACATGGATATGACACATGGATATGACATGAATATGACACATGAATATGACACATGGATATGACACATGGATATGACACATGGATATGACACATTGATATGACACATGAATATGACACATGGATATGACACATGGATATGACACATGGATATGACATGAATATGACACATGAATATGACACATGGATGTGACACATTGATGTGACACATGGATGTGACACATGGATGTGACACATGGATGTGACACATGGATGTGACACATTGATGTGACACATGGATGTGACACATGGATGTGACACATGGATGTGACACATGGATGTGACACATGGATGTGACACATTGATGTGACACATGGATGTGACACATGGCTATGACACATTGATGTGACACATTGATGTGACACATGGATGTGACACATTGATGTGACACATTGATGTGACACATGGATATGATTCATGGATGTGACACATTGATGTGACACATGGATATAACACATTGATATGACACATGGATATGACACATGAATATGACACATTGATGTGACACATGGATGTGACACATGGATGTGACACATTGATGTGACACATTGATGTGACACATTGATGTGACACATGGATATGACACATGGCTATGACACATGAATATGACACATTGATGTGACACATTGATGTGACACATGGATGTGACACATTGATGTGACACATGGATGTGACACATGGATGTGACACATGGATGTGACACATGGATGTGACACATGGATGTGACACATTGATGTGACACATGGATATAACACATTGATATGACACATGAATATGACACATTGATGTGACACATGGATATGACACATGGATGTGACACATTGATGTGACACATTGATGTGACACATTGATGTGACACATTGATGTGACACATTGATGTGACACATGGATATGACACATGGCTATGACACATGCATATGACACATTGATGTGACACATGGATGTGACACATGGATGTGACACATGGATGTGACACATTGATGTGACACATTGATGTGACACATTGATGTGACACATGGATGTGACACATGGATGTGACACATTGATGTGACACATGGATGTGACACATGGATATGACAGATGAATATGACACATTGATGTGACACATGGATGTGACACATGGATGTGACACATGAATATGACACATGAATATGACACATTGATGTGACACATGGATATGATACATGGATGTGACACATTGATGTGACACATTGATGTGACACATGGATATGACACATGGATGTGACACATTGATGTGACACATGGATGTGACACATGGATATGACACATTGATATGACACATGAATATGACACATGGATATGCCACATGGATATGACATGAATATGACACATGGATATGACACATGGATATGACACATGGATATGACACATGGATATGACACATTGATATGACACATGGATATGACACATGGATATGACATGAATATGACACATGAATATGACACATGGATATGACACATGGATATGACACATGGATATGACACATGGATATGACACATTGATATGACACATTGATATGACATGAATATGACACATTGATATGACACATTGATATGACATGAATATGACACATTGATATGACACATTGATATGACACATTGATATGACATGAATATGACACATGGATATGACACATTGATATGACACATGGATATGACATGAATATGACACATGGATATGACACATTGATATGACACATGGATATGACACATTGATATGACACATGGATATGACACATGGATATGACATGAATATGACACATGCATATGACACATGGATATGACACATGGATATGACATGAATATGACACATGGATATGACACATGGATATGACACATTGATATGACACATTGATATGACACATTGATATGACACATGGATATGACACATGGATATGACACATGGATATGACACATGGATATGACACATGAATATGACACATGGATATGACACATGGATATGACATGAATATGACACATGGATATGACACATGGATATGACATGAATATGACACATGGATATGACACATGGATATGACACATTGATGTGACACATGGATGTGACACATGGATATGACACATGGATATGACACATGGATATGACACATGGATATGACACATTGATATGACACATTGATATGACATGAATATGACACATTGATATGACACATGGATATGACACATGGATATGACACATTGATATGACACATGGATATGACACATGAATATGACACATGGATATGACACATGGATATGACATGAATATGACACATGGATATGACACATGGATATGACACATTGATATGACACATTGATATGACATGAATATGACACATTGATATGACACATGGATATGACACATGGATATGACACATTGATATGACACATGGATATGACATGAATATGACATATGGATATGACACATTGATATGACACATTGATGTGACACATGGATATGACACATTGATATGACACATGAATATGACACATTGATAAGACACATGGATATGACACATGAATATGACACATTGATATGACACATGGATATGACACATGGATATGACACATGGATATGACACATGGATATGACACATTGATGTGACACATGGATATGACACATTGATATGACACATGAATATGACACATGAATATGACACATTGATATGACACATGGATATGACACATTGATATGACACATGGATATGACATGAATATGACATATGGATATGACACACTGATATGACACATGAATATGACACATGAATATGACACATTGATATGACACATGAATATGACACATGGATATGACACATGGATATGACACATGGATATGACACATGGATATGACACATTGATATGACACATGAATATGACACATGGATATGACACATGGATATGACACATGGATATGACACATGGATATGACACATGGATATGACACATGGATATGACATGAATATGACACATGGATATGACACATGGATATGACACATGGATATGACACATGGATATGACACATTGATATGACACATTGATATGACATGAATATGGCACATTGATATGACACATTGATATGACATGAATATGACACATTGATATGACACATTGATATGACATGAATATGACACATGGATATGACACATTGATATGACACATGGATATGACATGAATATGACACATGGATATGACACATTGATATGACACATGGATATGACACATTGATATGACACATGGATATGACACATGGATATGACATGAATATGACACATGCATATGACACATGGATATGACACATGGATATGACATGAATATGACACATGGATATGACACATGGATATGACACATGAATATGACACATTGATATGACACATGGATATGACACATGGATATGACACATGGATATGACACATGGATATGACACATGAATATGACACATGGATATGACACATGGATATGACATGAATATGACACATGGATATGACACATGGATATGACATGAATATGACACATGGATATGACACATTGATGTGACACATTGATGTGACACATGGATATGACACGTGGATATGACACATGGATATGACACATTGATATGACACATTGATATGACATGAATATGACACATTGATATGACACATGGATATGACACATGGATATGACACATTGATATGACACATGGATATGACATGAATATGACATATGGAAATGACACATTGATATGACACATTGATGTGACACATGGATATGACACATTGATATGACACATGAATATGACACATTGATAAGACACATGGATATGACACATGAATATGACACATTGATATGACACATGAATATGACACATTGATATGACACATGGATATGACACATGGATATGACACATGAATATGACACATTGATATGACACATTGATATGACACATGGATATGACACATGGATATGACACATGGATATGACACATGGATATGACACATGGATATGACATGAATATGACACATGGATATGACACATGGATATGACATGAATATGACACATGGATATGACACATGGATATGACACATGGATATGACACATGGATATGACACATGGATATGACACATGGATATGACATGAATATGACACATGGATATGACACATGGATATGACACATGGATATGACACATTGATATGACACATTGATATGACATGAATATGACACATTGATATGACACATGGATATGACACATGGATATGACACATTGATATGACACATGGATATGACATGAATATGACATATGGATATGACACATTGATATGACACATTGATGTGACACATGGATATGACACATTGATATGACACATGAATATGACACATTGATAAGACACATGGATATGACACATGAATATGACACATTGATATGACACATGAATATGACACATTGATATGACACATGGATATGACACATGGATATGACACATGGATATGACACATGGATATGACACATTGATGTGACACATGGATATGACACATTGATATGACACATGAATATGACACATGAATATGACACATTGATATGACACATGGATATGACACATTGATATGACACATGGATATGACATGAATATGACATATGGATATGACACACTGATATGACACATGAATATGACACATTGATATGACACATGGATATGACACATTGATATGACACATTGATATGACACATGGATATGACACATGGATATGACATGGATATGACACATTGATATGACACATTGATATGACACATGGATATGACACATTGATATGACACATGGATATGACACATTGATATGACATGAATATGACACATTGATATGACACACTGATATGACACATGAATATGACACATTGATATGACACATGGATATGACACATTGATATGACACATTGATATGACACATTGATATGACACATGGATATGACACATTGATATGACACATTGATATGACATGAATATGACACATTGATATGACACATTGATATGACATGGATATGACACATTGATATGACATGAATATGACACATTGATATGACACATTGATATGACACATTGATATGACATGAATATGACACATTGATATGACACACTGATATGACACATTGATATGACATGAATATGACACATGGATATGACACATTGATATGACACATTGATATGACATGGATATAACACATTGATATGACACATTGATATGACATGAATATGACACATTGATATGACACATGGATATGACACATTGATGTGACACATTGATATGACACATTGCTATGACATGAATATGACACATTGATATGACACATTGATGTGACACATTGATATGACACATGGATATGACACATGGATATGACACATTGATATGACACATTGATATGACACATGGATATGACACATGGATATGACACATTGATGTGACACATGGATATGACACATTGATATGACACATTGATATGACATGAATATGACACATGGATGTGACACATTGATGTGACACATGGATATGACACATGGCTATGACACATGAATATGACACATTGATATGACACATGGATATGACACATGGATATGACACATGGATATGACACATGGATATGACACATTGATATGACACATGGATATGGCACATTGATATGACACATGGATATGACACATGGATATGACACATGGATATGACACATGGATATGACACATGGATATGACACATGGATATGACATGAATATGACATATGGATATGACACACTGATATGACACATGAATATGACACATTGATATGACACATGGATATGACACATTGATATGACACATGGATATGACACATGGATATGACATGGATATGACACATTGATATGACACATTGATATGACACATGGATATGACACATTGATATGACACATGGATATGACACATTGATATGACATGAATATGACACATTGATATGACACACTGATATGACACATGAATATGACACATTGATATGACACATGGATATGACACATTGATATGACACATGGATATGACACATTGATATGACACATTGATATGACATGAATATGACACATTGATATGACACATTGATATGACATGGATATGACACATTGATATGACATGAATATGACACATTGATATGACACATTGATATGACATGAATATGACACATTGATATGACACACTGATATGACACATTGATATGACATGAATATGACACATGGATATGACACATTGATATGACACATTGATATGACATGGATATGACACATTGATATGACACATTGATATGACATGAATATGACACATTGATATGACACATGGATATGACACATTGATGTGACACATTGATATGACACATTGATATGACATGAATATGACACATTGATATGACACATTGATGTGACACATTGATATGACACATGGATATGACACATGGATATGACACATTGATATGACACATTGATATGACACATGGATATGACACATGGATATGACACATTGATATGACACATTGATGTGACACATGGATATGACACATTGATATGACACATTGATATGACACATGGATATGACACATTGATATGACACATTGATATGACATGAATATGACACATGGATATGACACATTGATATGACACATTGATATGACATGAATATGACACATGGATATGACACATTGATATGACACATTGATATGACACATGGATATGACACATGGATATGACACATTGATATGACACATGGATATGACATGAATATGACACATGGATATGACACATGGATATGACACATGGATATGACACATTGATGTGACACATGAATATGACACATTGATGTGACACATTGATGTGACACATTGATGTGACACATGGATGTGACACATGGATGTGACACATGGATGTGACACATGGATGTGACACATGGATGTGACACATGGATGTGACACATGGATGTGACACATGGATGTGACACATGGATGTGACACATGGATGTGACACATTGATGTGACACATGGATATGATTCATGGATGTGACACATTGATGTGACACATGGATATAACACATTGATATGACACATGGATATGACACATGAATATGACACATTGATGTGACACATGGATGTGACACATTGATGTGACACATTGATATGACACATGGCTATGACACATGAATATGACACATTGATGTGACACATTGATGTGACACATGGATGTGACACATGGATGTGACACATTGATGTGACACATTGATGTGACACATTGATGTGACACATTGATGTGACACATGGATGTGACACATGGATGTGACACATTGATGTGACACATGGATATAACACATTGATATGACACATGAATATGACACATTGATGTGACACATGGATATGACACATTGATGTGACACATTGATGTGACACATTGATGTGACACATGGATATGACACATGGCTATGACACATGCATATGACACATTGATGTGACACATTGATGTGACACATGGATGTGACACATGGATGTGACACATGGATGTGACACATGGATGTGACACATGGATGTGACACATGGATGTGACACATGGATGTGACACATTGATGTGACACATTGATGTGACACATGGATATGACACATGGATATGACAGATGAATATGACACATTGATGTGACACATGGATGTGACACATGGATGTGACACATGAATGTGACACATGAATGTGACACATGGATGTGACACATGGATGTGACACATGGATGTGACACATTGATGTGACACATGGATATGACACATGGATGTGACACATTGATGTGACACATGGATGTGACACATGGATATGACACATTGATATGACACATGAATATGACACATGGATATGACACATGGATATGACACATGGATATGACACATGGATATGACACATGGATATGACACATGGATATGACATGAATATGACACATGGATATGACACATGGATATGACACATGGATATGACACATTGATATGACACATGGATATGACACATGGATATGACATGAATATGACACATGAATATGACACATGGATATGACACATGGATATGACACATGGATATGACACATGGATATGACACATTGATATGACACATTGATATGACATGAATATGACACATTGATATGACACATTGATATGACATGAATATGACACATGGATATGACACATTGATATGACACATGGATATGACATGAATATGACACATGGATATGACACATTGATATGACACATGGATATGACACATTGATATGACACATGGATATGACACATGGATATGACATGAATATGACACATGCATATGACACATGGATATGACACATGGATATGACATGAATATGACACATGGATATGACACATGGATATGACACATGAATATGACACATTGATATGACACATTGATATGACACATGGATATGACACATGGATATGACACATGGATATGACACATGGATATGACACATGAATATGACACATGGATATGACACATGGATATGACATGAATATGACACATGGATATGACACATGGATATGACATGAATATGACACATGGATATGACACATGGATATGACACATTGATGTGACACATTGATGTGACACATGGATATGACACATGGATATGACACATGGATATGACACATGGATATGACACATTGATATGACACATTGATATGACATGAATATGACACATTGATATGACACATGGATATGACACATGGATATGACACATTGATATGACACATGGATATGACACATGAATATGACACATGGATATGACACATGGATATGACATGAATATGACACATGGATATGACACATGGATATGACATGAATATGACACATGGATATGACACATTGATATGACACATTGATGTGACACATTGATGTGACACATGGATATGACACATGGATATGACACATGGATATGACACATGGATATGACACATGGATATGACACATTGATATGACATGAATATGACACATTGATATGACACATGGATATGACACATGGATATGACACATTGATATGACACATGGATATGACATGAATATGACATATGGATATGACACATTGATATGACACATTGATGTGACACATGGATATGACACATTGATATGACACATGAATATGACACATTGATAAGACACATGGATATGACACATGAATATGACACATTGATATGACACATGGATATGACACATGGATATGACACATGGATATGACACATGGATATGACACATTGATGTGACACATGGATATGACACATTGATATGATACATGAATATGACACATGAATATGACACATTGATATGACACATGGATATGACACATTGATATGACACATGGATATGACATGAATATGACATATGGATATGACACACTGATATGACACATGAATATGACACATGAATATGACACATTGATATGACACATGAATATGACACATGGATATGACACATGGATATGACACATGGATATGACACATGGATATGACACATTGATATGACACATGAATATGACACATGGATATGACACATGGATATGACACATGGATATGACACATGGATATGACACATGGATATGACACATGGATATGACATGAATATGACACATGGATATGACACATGGATATGACACATTGATATGACACATGAATATGACACATGGATATGACACATGGATATGACACATGGATATGACATGAATATGACACATGAATATGACACATGGATATGACACATGGATATGACACATGGATATGACACATTGATATGACACATTGATATGACATGAATATGGCACATTGATATGACACATTGATATGACATGAATATGACACATTGATATGACACATTGATATGACATGAATATGACACATGGATATGACACATTGATATGACACATGGATATGACATGAATATGACACATGGATATGACACATTGATATGACACATGGATATGACACATTGATATGACACATGGATATGACACATGGATATGACATGATTATGACACATGCATATGACACATGGATATGACACATGGATATGACATGAATATGACACATGGATATGACACATGGATATGACACATGAATATGACACATTGATATGACACATTGATATGACACATGGATATGACACATGGATATGACACATGGATATGACACATGGATATGACACATTGATATGACACATTGATATGACACATGGATATGACACATGGATATGACACATGAATATGACACATGGATATGACACATGGATATGACATGAATATGACACATGGATATGACACATGGATATGACATGAATATGACACATGGATATGACACATTGATATGACACATGGATATGACACATTGATATGACACATTGATATGACATGAATATGACACATTGATATGACACATGGATATGACACATGGATATGACACATTGATATGACACATGGATATGACATGAATATGACATATGGAAATGACACATTGATATGACATGAATATGACACATTGATATGACACACTGATATGACACATGAATATGACACATTGATATGACACATGGATATGACACATTGATATGACACATTGATATGACACATTGATATGACACATGGATATAACACATTGATATGACACATTGATATGACATGAATATGACACATTGATATGACACATTGATATGACATGGATATGACACATTGATATGACATGAATATGACACATTGATATGACACATTGATATGACACATTGATATGACATGAATATGACACATTGATATGACACACTGATATGACACATTGATATGACATGAATATGACACATGGATATGACACATTGATATGACACATTGATATGACATGGATATGACACATTGATATGACACATTGATATGACATGAATATGACACATTGATATGACACATGGATATGACACATTGATGTGACACATTGATATGACACATTGCTATGACATGAATATGACACATTGATATGACACATTGATGTGACACATTGATATGACACATGGATATGACACATGGATATGACACATTGATATGACACATTGATATGACACATGGATATGACACATGGATATGACACATTGATATGACACATTGATGTGACACATGGATATGACACATTGATATGACACATTGATATGACATGAATATGACACATGGATATGACACATTGATATGACACATTGATATGACATGAATATGACACATGGATATGACAAATTGATATGACACATTGATATGACACATGGATATGACACATGGATATGACACATTGATATGACACATGGATATGACATGAATATGACACATGGATATGACACATTGATATGACACATTGATATGACACATTGATGTGACACATTGATATGACACATGAATATGACACATTGATATGACACATGGATATGACATGAATATGACACATGGATATGACACATTGATATGACACATGGATATGACACATGGATATGACACATTGATATGACACATGGATATAACACATTGATATGACACATTGATATGACACATGAATATGACACATGGATATGACACATGGATATGACACATGGATATGACACATGGATATGACACATGGATATGACACATGGATGTGACACATGGATGTGACACATGGATATGACACATGGATATGACACATCCATGTGACACATGGATATGACACATGGATATGACACATGGATATGACACATCCATGTGACACATGGATATGACACATGGATATGACACATCCATGTGACACATGGATATGACACATGGATATGACACATGGATATGACACATCCATGTGACACATGGATATGACACATGGATATGACACATGGATATGACACATCCATGTGACACATTGATATGACACATGGATATGACACATTGATGTGACACATTGATGTGACACATGGATATGATTCATGGATGTGACACATGGATATAACACATGGATATGACACATGGATATGACACATGGATATGACACATGAATATGACACATTGATGTGACACATGGATGTGACACATGGATGTGACACATTGATGTGACACATTGATGTGACACATTGATGTGACACATGGATGTGACACATGAATGTGACACATTGATGTGACACATTGATGTGACACATTGATGTGACACATTGATGTGACACATTGATGTGACACATTGATGTGACACATGGATGTGACACATGGATGTGACACATGGATGTGACACATTGATGTGACACATGGATATAACACATTGATATGACACATGAATATGACACATTGATGTGACACATGGATGTGACACATGGATGTGACACATTGATGTGACACATTGATGTGACACATGGATGTGACACATGGCTATGACACATGCATATGACACATTGATGTGACACATGGATGTGACACATGGATGTGACACATGGATGTGACACATTGATGTGACACATTGATGTGACACATTGATGTGACACATTGATGTGACACATGGATGTGACACATGGATGTGACACATTGATGTGACACATGGATGTGACACATGGATATGACACATGGATATGACAGATGAATATGACACATTGATGTGACACATGGATGTGACACATGGATGTGACACATGAATATGACACATGAATATGACACATTGATGTGACACATGGATATGACACATGGATGTGACACATTGATGTGACACATTGATGTGACACATGGATATGACACATGGATGTGACACATTGATGTGACACATGGATGTGACACATGGATATGACACATTGATATGACACATGAATATGACACATGGATATGACACATGGATATGACATGAATATGACACATGGATATGACACATGGATATGACATGAATATGACACATGGATATGACACATGGATATGACACATGGATATGACACATGGATATGACACATTGATATGACACATGGATATGACACATGGATATGACATGAATATGACACATGAATATGACACATGGATATGACACATGGATATGACACATGGATATGACACATGGATATGACACATTGATATGACACATTGATATGACATGAATATGACACATTGATATGACACATTGATATGACATGAATATGACACATTGATATGACACATTGATATGACATGAATATGACACATGGATATGACACATTGATATGACACATGGATATGACATGAATATGACACATGGATATGACACATTGATATGACACATGGATATGACACATTGATATGACACATGGATATGACACATGGATATGACATGAATATGACACATGCATATGACACATGGATATGACACATGGATATGACATGAATATGACACATGGATATGACACATGGATATGACACATGAATATGACACATTGATATGACACATGGATATGACACATGGATATGACACATGGATATGACACATGGATATGACACATGAATATGACACATGGATATGACACATGGATATGACATGAATATGACACATGGATATGACACATGGATATGACATGAATATGACACATGGATATGACACATGGATATGACACATTGATGTGACACATTGATGTGACACATGGATATGACACATGGATATGACACATGGATATGACACATGGATATGACACATTGATATGACACATTGATATGACATGAATATGACACATTGATATGACACATGGATATGACACATGGATATGACACATTGATATGACACATGGATATTACACATGAATATGACACATGGATATGACACATGGATATGACATGAATATGACACATGGATATGACACATGGATATGACATGAATATGACACATGGATATGACACATTGATATGACACATTGATGTGACACATTGATGTGACACATGGATATGACACATGGATATGACACATGGATATGACACATTGATATGACACATTGATATGACATGAATATGACACATTGATATGACACATGGATATGACACATGGATATGACACATTGATATGACACATGGATATGACATGAATATGACATATGGATATGACACATTGATATGACACATTGATGTGACACATGGATATGACACATTGATATGACACATGAATATGACACATTGATAAGACACATGGATATGACACATGAATATGACACATTGATATGACACATGGATATGACACATGGATATGACACATGGATATGACACATGGATATGACACATTGATGTGACACATGGATATGACACATTGATATGACACATGAATATGACACATGAATATGACACATTGATATGACACATGGATATGACACATTGATATGACACATGGATATGACATGAATATGACATATGGATATGACACACTGATATGACACATGAATATGACACATGAATATGACACATTGATATGACACATGAATATGACACATGGATATGACACATGGATATGACACATGGATATGACACATGGATATGACACATTGATATGACACATGAATATGACACATGGATATGACACATGGATATGACACATGGATATGACACATGGATATGACACATGGATATGACACATGGATATGACATGAATATGACACATGGATATGACACATGGATATGACACATTGATATGACACATGAATATGACACATGGATATGACACATGGATATGACACATGGATATGACATGAATATGACACATGAATATGACACATGGATATGACACATGGATATGACACATGGATATGACACATTGATATGACACATTGATATGACATGAATATGGCACATTGATATGACACATTGATATGACATGAATATGACACATTGATATGACACATTGATATGACATGAATATGACACATGGATATGACACATTGATATGACGCATGGATATGACATGAATATGACACATGGATATGACACATTGATATGACACATGGATATGACACATTGATATGACACATGGATATGACACATGGATATGACATGAATATGACACATGCATATGACACATGGATATGACACATGGATATGACATGAATATGACACATGGATATGACACATGGATATGACACATGAATATGACACATTGATATGACACATTGATATGACACATGGATATGACACATGGATATGACACATGGATATGACACATGGATATGATACATGAATATGACACATGGATATGACACATGGATATGACATGAATATGACACATGGATATGACACATGGATATGACATGAATATGACACATGGATATGACACATTGATATGACACATTGATGTGACACATTGATGTGACACATGGATATGACACGTGGATATGACACATGGATATGACACATTGATATGACACATTGATATGACATGAATATGACACATTGATATGACACATGGATATGACACATGGATATGACACATTGATATGACACATGGATATGACATGAATATGACATATGGATATGACACATTGATATGACACATTGATGTGACACATGGATATGACACATTGATATGACACATGAATATGACACATTGATAAGACACATGGATATGACACATGAATATGACATTGATATGACACATGAATATGACACATTGATATGACACATGGATATGACACATGGATATGACACATGGATATGACACATGGATATGACACATTGATGTGACACATGGATATGACACATTGATATGACACATGAATATGACACATGAATATGACACATTGATATGACACATGGATATGACACATTGATATGACACATGGATATGACATGAATATGACATATGAATATGACACACTGATATGACACATGAATATGACACATTGATATGACACATGGCTATGACACATTGATATGACACATTGATATGACACATGGATATGACACATGGATATGACATGGATATGACACATTGATATGACACATTGATATGACACATGGATATGACACATTGATATGACACATGGATATGACACATTGATATGACATGAATATGACACATTGATATGACACACTGATATGACACATGAATATGACACATTGATATGACACATGGATATGACACATTGATATGACACATTGATATGACACATTGATATGACACATGGATATGACACATTGATATGACACATTGATATGACATGAATATGACACATTGATATGACACATTGATATGACATGGATATGACACATTGATATGACATGAATATGACACATTGATATGACACATTGATATGACACATTGATATGACACATTGATATGACACACTGATATGACACATTGATATGACATGAATATGACACATGGATATGACACATTGATATGACACATTGATATGACATGGATATGACACATTGATATGACACATTGATATGACATGAATATGACACATTGATATGACACATGGATATGACACATTGATGTGACACATTGATATGACACATTGATATGACATGAATATGACACATTGATATGACACATTGATGTGACACATTGATATGACACATGGATATGACACATGGATATGACACATTGATATGACACATTGATATGACACATGGATATGACACATGGATATGACACATTGATATGACACATTGATGTGACACATGGATATGACACATTGATATGACACATTGATATGACATGAATATGACACATGGATATGACACATTGATATGACACATTGATATGACATGAATATGACACATGGATATGACACATTGATATGACACATTGATATGACACATGGATATGACACATGGATATGACACATTGATATGACACATGGATATGACATGAATATGACACATGGATATGACACATTGATATGACACATTGATATGACACATTGATGTGACACATTGATATGACACATGAATATGACACATTGATATGACACATGGATATGACACATGGATATGACATGGATATGACACATTGATATGACACATTGATATGACACATGGCTATGACACATTGATATGACACATGGATATGACACATTGATATGACATGAATATGACACATTGATATGACACACTGATATGACACATGAATATGACACATTGATATGACACATGGATATGACACATTGATATGACACATTGATATGACACATTGATATGACACATGGATATGACACATTGATATGACACATTGATATGACATGAATATGACACATTGATATGACACATTGATATGACATGGATATGACACATTGATATGACATGAATATGACACATTGATATGACACATTGATATGACACATTGATATGACACATTGATATGACACACTGATATGACACATTGATATGACATGAATATGACACATGGATATGACACATTGATATGACACATTGATATGACATGGATATGACACATTGATATGACACATTGATATGACATGAATATGACACATTGATATGACACATGGATATGACACATTGATGTGACACATTGATATGACACATTGATATGACATGAATATGACACATTGATATGACACATTGATGTGACACATTGATATGACACATGGATATGACACATGGATATGACACATTGATATGACACATTGATATGACACATGGATATGACACATGGATATGACACATTGATATGACACATTGATGTGACACATGGATATGACACATTGATATGACACATTGATATGACATGAATATGACACATGGATATGACACATTGATATGACACATTGATATGACATGAATATGACACATGGATATGACACATTGATATGACACATTGATATGACACATGGATATGACACATGGATATGACACATTGATATGACACATGGATATGACATGAATATGACACATGGATATGACACATTGATATGACACATTGATATGACACATTGATGTGACACATTGATATGACACATGAATATGACACATTGATATGACACATGGATATGACATGAATATGACACATGGATATGACACATGGATATGACACATTGATATGACACATGGATATGACACATTGATATGACACATTGATATGACACATGGATATAACACATTGATATGACACATTGATATGACACATGAATATGACACATGGATATGACACATGGATATGACACATGGATATGACACATGGATATGACACATGGATGTGACACATGGATATGACACATGGATATGACACATCCATGTGACACATGGATATGACACATGGATATGACACATGGATATGACACATCCATGTGACACATGGATATGACACATGGATATGACACATGGATATGACACATCCATGTGACACATTGATATGACACATGGATATGACACATTGATATGACACATGGATATGACACATTGATATGACACATTGATATGACATGAATATGACACATTGATATGACACATTGATATGACATGGATATGACACATTGATATGACATGAATATGACACATTGATATGACACATTGATGTGACACATTGATGTGACACATGGATATGACACATGGCTATGACACATGAATATGACACATTGATGTGACACATGGATATGACACATGGATGTGACACATTGATGTGACACATTGATGTGACACATGGATATGATTCATGGATGTGACACATTGATGTGACACATGGATATAACACATGGATATGACACATGGATATGACACATGAATATGACACATTGATGTGACACATGGATGTGACACATGGATGTGACACATTGATGTGACACATTGATGTGACACATGGATGTGACACATGAATGTGACACATTGATGTGACACATTGATGTGACACATTGATGTGACACATGGATGTGACACATTGATGTGACACATTGATGTGACACATGGATGTGACACATTGATGTGACACATTGATGTGACACATGGATGTGACACATGGATGTGACACATTGATGTGACACATGGATATAACACATTGATGTGACACATGAATATGACACATTGATGTGACACATGGATGTGACACATGGATGTGACACATGGATGTGACACATTGATGTGACACATGGATGTGACACATGGCTGTGACACATGCATATGACACATTGATGTGACACATGGATGTGACACATGGATGTGACACATGGATGTGACACATTGATGTGACACATTGATGTGACACATTGATGTGACACATTGATGTGACACATTGATGTGACACATGGATGTGACACATGGATGTGACACATGGATGTGACACATTGATGTGACACATGGATGTGACACATGGATGTGACACATGGATATGACAGATGAATATGACACATTGATGTGACACATGGATGTGACACATGGATGTGACACATGAATGTGACACATGAATGTGACACATTGATGTGACACATGGATATGACACATGGATGTGACACATTGATGTGACACATTGATGTGACACATGGATGTGACACATGGATGTGACACATTGATGTGACACATGGATGTGACACATGGATATGACACATTGATATGACACATGAATATGACACATGGATATGACACATGGATATGACATGAATATGACACATGGATATGACACATGGATATGACATGAATATGACACATGGATATGACACATGGATATGACACATGGATATGACACATTGATATGACACATGGATATGACACATGGATATGACATGAATATGACACATGAATATGACACATGGATATGACACATGGATATGACACATGGATATGACACATGGATATGACACATGGATATGACACATGGATATGACACATTGATATGACACATTGATATGACATGAATATGACACATTGATATGACACATTGATATGACATGAATATGACACATTGATATGACACATTGATATGACATGAATATGACACATGGATATGACACATTGATATGACACATGGATATGACATGAATATGACACATGGATATGACACATTGATATGACACATGGATATGACACATTGATATGACACATGGATATGACACATGGATATGACATGAATATGACACATGCATATGACACATGGATATGACACATGGATATGACATGAATATGACACATGGATATGACACATGGATATGACACATGAATATGACACATTGATATGACACATTGATATGACACATGGATATGACACATGGATATGACACATGGATATGACACATGGATATGACACATGAATATGACACATGGATATGACACATGGATATGACATGAATATGACACATGGATATGACACATGGATATGACATGAATATGACACATGGATATGACACATGGATATGACACATTGATGTGACACATTGATGTGACACATGGATATGACACATGGATATGACACATGGATATGACACATGGATATGACACATTGATATGACACATTGATATGACATGAATATGACACATTGATATGACACATGGATATGACACATGGATATGACACATTGATATGACACATGGATATGACACATGAATATGACACATGGATATGACACATGGATATGACATGAATATGACACATGGATATGACACATGGATATGACATGAATATGACACATGGATATGACACATTGATATGACACATTGATGTGACACATTGATGTGACACATGGATATGACACATGGATATGACACATGGATATGACACATGGATATGACACATTGATATGACACATTGATATGACATGAATATGACACATTGATATGACACATGGATATGACACATGGATATGACACATTGATATGACACATGGATATGACATGAATATGACATATGGATATGACACATTGATATGACACATTGATGTGACACATGGATATGACACATTGATATGACACATGAATATGACACATTGATAAGACACATGGATATGACACATGAATATGACACATTGATATGACACATGGATATGACACATGGATATGACACATGGATATGACACATGGATATGACACATTGATGTGACACATGGATATGACACATTGATATGACACATGAATATGACACATGAATATGACACATTGATATGACACATGGATATGACACATTGATATGACACATGGATATGACATGAATATGACATATGGATATGACACACTGATATGACACATGAATATGACACATGAATATGACACATGGATATGACACATGAATATGACACATGGATATGACACATGGATATGACACATGGATATGACACATGGATATGACACATTGATATGACACATGAATATGACACATGGATATGACACATGGATATGACACATGGATATGACACATGGATATGACACATGGATATGACATGAATATGACACATGGATATGACACATGGATATGACACATTGATATGACACATGAATATGACACATGGATATGACACATGGATATGACACATGGATATGACATGAATATGACACATGAATATGACACATGGATATGACACATGGATATGACACATGGATATGACACATTGATATGACACATTGATATGACATGAATATGGCACATTGATATGACACATTGATATGACATGAATATGACACATTGATATGACACATTGATATGACATGAATATGACACATGGATATGACACATTGATATGACACATGGATATGACATGAATATGACACATGGATATGACACATTGATATGACACATGGATATGACACATTGATATGACACATGGATATGACACATGGATATGACATGAATATGACACATGCATATGACACATGGATATGACACATGGATATGACATGAATATGACACATGGATATGACACATGGATATGACACATGAATATGACACATTGATATGACACATTGATATGACACATGGATATGACACATGGATATGACACATGGATATGACACATGGATATGACACATGAATATGACACATGGATATGACACATGGATATGACATGAATATGACACATGGATATGACACATGGATATGACATGAATATGACACATGGATATGACACATTGATATGACACATTGATGTGACACATTGATGTGACACATGGATATGACACGTGGATATGACACATGGATATGACACATTGATATGACACATTGATATGACATGAATATGACACATTGATATGACACATGGATATGACACATGGATATGACACATTGATATGACACATGGATATGACATGAATATGACATATGGATATGACACATTGATATGACACATTGATGTGACACATTGATATGACACATGAATATGACACATTGATAAGACACATGGATATGACACATGAATATGACACATTGATATGACACATGAATATGACACATTGATATGACACATGGATATGACACATGGATATGACACATGGATATGACACATGGATATGACACATTGATGTGACACATGGATATGACACATTGATATGACACATGAATATGACACATGAATATGACACATTGATATGACACATGGATATGACACATTGATATGACACATGGATATGACATGAATATGACATATGAATATGACACACTGATATGACACATGAATATGACACATTGATATGACACATGGCTATGACACATTGATATGACACATTGATATGACACATGGATATGACACATGGATATGACATGGATATGACACATTGATATGACACATTGATATGACACATGGATATGACACATTGATATGACACATGGATATGACACATTGATATGACATGAATATGACACATTGATATGACACACTGATATGACACATGAATATGACACATTGATATGACACATGGATATGACACATTGATATGACACATTGATATGACACATTGATATGACACATGGATATGACACATTGATATGACACATTGATATGACATGAATATGACACATTGATATGACACATTGATATGACATGGATATGACACATTGATATGACATGAATATGACACATTGATATGACACATTGATATGACACATTGATATGACACATTGATATGACACACTGATATGACACATTGATATGACATGAATATGACACATGGATATGACACATTGATATGACACATTGATATGACATGGATATGACACATTGATATGACACATTGATATGACATGAATATGACACATTGATATGACACATGGATATGACACATTGATGTGACACATTGATATGACACATTGATATGACATGAATATGACACATTGATATGACACATTGATGTGACACATTGATATGACACATGGATATGACACATGGATATGACACATTGATATGACACATTGATATGACACATGGATATGACACATGGATATGACACATTGATATGACACATTGATGTGACACATGGATATGACACATTGATATGACACATTGATATGACATGAATATGACACATGGATATGACACATTGATATGACACATTGATATGACATGAATATGACACATGGATATGACACATTGATATGACACATTGATATGACACATGGATATGACACATGGATATGACACATTGATATGACACATGGATATGACATGAATATGACACATGGATATGACACATTGATATGACACATTGATATGACACATTGATGTGACACATTGATATGACACATGAATATGACACATTGATATGACACATGGATATGACATGAATATGACACATGGATATGACACATGGATATGACACATTGATATGACACATGGATATGACACATTGATATGACACATTGATATGACACATGGATATAACACATTGATATGACACATTGATATGACACATGGATATGACACATGGATATGACACATGAATATGACACATTGATATGACACATGGATATGACATGAATATGACACATGGATATGACACATGGATATGACACATTGATATGACACATGGATATGACACATTGATATGACACATTGATATGACACATGGATATAACACATTGATATGACACATTGATATGACACATGAATATGACACATGGATATGACACATGGATATGACACATGGATGTGACACATGGATGTGACACATGGATGTGACACATGGATGTGACACATGGATGTGACACATGGATATGACACATCCATGTGACACATGGATATGACACATGGATATGACACATGGATATGACACATCCATGTGACACATGGATATGACACATGGATATGACACATGGATATGACACATCCATGTGACACATTGATATGACACATGGATATGGCACATTGATATGACACATGGATATGACACATTGATATGACACATTGATATGACATGAATATGACACATTGATATGACACATTGATATGACATGGATATGACACATTGATATGACACATTGATATGACACATTGATATGACATGAATATGACACATTGATATGACACACTGATATGACACATTGATATGACATGAATATGACACATGGATATGACACATTGATATGACACATTGATATGACATGGATATGACACATTGATATGACACATTGATATGACATGAATATGACACATTGATATGACACATGGATATGACACATTGATGTGACACATTGATATGACACATTGATATGACATGAATATGACACATTGATATGACCCATTGATGTGACACATTGATATGACACATGGATATGACACATGGATATGACACATTGATATGACACATTGATATGACACATGGATATGACACATGGATATGACACATGGATATGACACATTGATGTGACACATGGATATGACACATTGATATGACACATTGATGTGACACATGGATATGACACATTGATATGACACATTGATATGACACATGGATATGACACATTGATATGACACATTGATATCACATTGATATCACATGAATATGACACATGGATATGACATGAATATGACACATGGATATGACACATTGATATGACACATTGATATGACACATGGATATGACACATGGATATGACACATTGATATGACACATGGATATGACATGAATATGACACATGGATATGACACATTGATATGACACATTGATATGACACATTGATGTGACACATTGATATGACACATGAATATGACACATTGATATGACACATGGATATGACATGGATATGACACATGGATATGACACATGGATATGACACATTGATATGACACATGGATATGACACATTGATATGACACATGGATATAACACATTGATATGACACATTGATATGACACATGGATATGACACATGGATATAACACATGGATATGACACATGGATATGACACATGGATATGACACATGGATATGACACATGGATGTGACACATGGATGTGACACATGGATATGACACATGGATATGACACATCCATGTGACACATGGATATGACACATCCATGTGACACATGGATATGACACATGGATATGACACATGGATATGACACATCCATGTGACACATGGATATGACACATGGATATGACACATCCATGTGACACATTGATATGACACATGGATATGACACATCCATGTGACACATGGATGTGACACATGGATATGACACATGGATACAGGGTAGGAAATTCACATATTTTTTGGGGGGCAATCTTTGCCCCCACTGACTGAAATCCAGGGGCATTTTCAAAAAATTGGGGGCATTTTTTGAAACTTGTGAAATAACATTTAACCTTTGTTCAAAATAATACATACACTTATCTACCGCCTCATAGAGGTGCTATGAGTTGAAGTCTTGTTTTGAGATTGAAGTTAAGAAGAGTAGCTTAGAAGCTTGATACAGTCTTCTGTCTGTTTATGAAACTACAGCCAGCAAGTGAGAAGCTTAGTTTGGCATAAACTAGAAATGGGGGAAATCAGCTATCCTGGCTCTGTCCTAAATGAAAACAATCCACCTACCAGCAACTCTTAATTTTACTAATTAAGAACATATTTCTTGTTTAACATATTTTAGAAGTTGTGGTTTCATAGGGATTCACGTAGTTCATTGCGAGACACAATGACTTGTCACTGTGAAAGTGGGTGAATCAAACCTGCAGTAAAAAAACATTCCGGTTGTCAGCCAGTTGATGGATCGCCACAATATGTTTCACTACATATACAGTGCAGAGAAGAGAGACTGGGTTATCAATTGAGGCCTAGAGGATATTTTTGCCCCTGGTAAATCCAGCCCAGACTTATTATTATTAAAGCTCACATCCGACCACAGTGACCTTGCACAGGCACAATCAAATATGTCTTCATGTTTTGTTTGCTTGGTGTCTGAGTGAGTGTCTTCCTCTGCAGCAGTGTTGCGTTACATTCTCTGGTATGACTGTTGTTACACACACAGAACAAACAAAACAGAGCAACTTTCTATGATGAAACAGTGGCCAAAATGAATCCAGCTCTGTAGAGTGTGTGAAAACAGTGCTGCCACGAGGAGCACATAAACGTTCCAAATATTTATCATTTGATCTTTATCTGCCAGCCAGAGCAAAACAATCTCAGGCTCAAAGTTTAAGTTACAAAGAAGATAAAAGTTGTCAACATTAAGTTGGTTGCTGTGCTTGCAGTCTGTCTTACTTGTTCACCACTCACTTCCAGGGTTCGTGTTCTGTGACTTTGTGTCTGACAAAAGTGAGAGTGAAATACTATTTTTTACATTTGATAAAGTGTTTATTAACTGCTGTTTGGAAAAGAGAGCTTGTGAACATGCATTCATATGCACGTGCACAAAATGAAACTCCAGCAGCCTCTATAGGTCCCAGTCCAGAAAATGAATGGGTGTGATGACAGTCCTCATAGTATCATACAGTATAATATCATTTAATAGAAGACAATCAGCAGTCTCTCAGTCCAGGTATAGTTACGACTCTGGAGTAATGCAAGATGAAAAGCAATGGATTGACATTTAAATTGTTGATGAGCAGGGCGAAGTAGATGCATGCGTCTATCAGTATAAAATAATCATCAAGTAGCCTATTCAGCCAAGCCACAGTATAACTGGTATAAATGTATAAAAGTAAAATGCTCCATTTTATATTATATTTAATGTTTAAGCTAATATTCACTCATCTTAAGACCCAGTCGAACGTATTCTGTTCAATAAATGTTTACTTATACCTCGTTCTTTTCTTTATAGGTCTGCATATTCTTAGACTGACACATGGAGCAAATAGTTTTCAACGAGGAGGATTATAGTGGGAGCACTACGGTGTGACTGTGTGACATCAACAAATGGTTTACATGGCCCACAGGTCAGGTAGGAGGGCCCCTTGGCAGAATGTAGCTTAGGGCCCCAGGGAGGTCAGGGCTGGCCCTGCTTGACGGCCTTGAGGATCTTCAGTATCATGACTTAATATCAAACACTTTATTGGAATATGTCCTTTTTCCTATCCAAACTTAACCTCACTTGCTTGAATATGTCTACGTCTTGTCAACATGAACATGAAAGGAACTTTTCATGACCCCTCTCCTAGATTAAAAAAAACAGAACTCCACTTGTATAGATAAAGAGAGTGGGTTGGGTAGGGGGGCGATGTGCAGAATTAGAAGCATCTCTTATTTAGCTTCATCCAAGCCCAAGGACATAGAGCTGCTGAAAGGGGAATTAGTGGGTTGAATCCTGTGTCACAGCCTTGTTACCCTCCTCAAATGGCCAATGTAATGTTCCACTGTAGGAGCCAGGTTACAATTGAAAGATATGTTGGGAACGTAAAGGAGCGTGTTTGGGTTATCAGCATTTAAGAAACTGAATTCTTGACATCAATAGAATTATTAATGTATGTAACAATTATTAATGATTATTAATAACAACGGGGCACCACCCTGCGAACAGGGACTAATAACCAAACGATAAAACTCAGTCTCATAATTAGTAGTCACTCATAATGTCAATAGTCTGCGTATGACTATACATTCAGTGACAGTGAAGGTTTTAAGTTCGAGCACAGGCCACTACATACAGTTTCATTACATACATATGCACAAGTAATCACAGACGACTGCTCCTTAAAGTATAACAGAGTTTATTAAATCAAAATAGAAAATTATCAAGTCAATTAATATTGCAACCAACAAACGTTATCATACAATCTTATATGCCTAATACCTAAAGTCAAATGAATAAAATGGATGAGGATGTGTGTGTGTGTGTGTGAGCAAAAAGGGGGGGGGGACCGAGGGAACAGCTCAGCGACGTGTGACGTAGTTAGGACGTGATGACGTCTCTCATGCGTGCGACCCAAAATGGCGGTTAGCCAACAGGGGACCCGGCGTCTACATGTGGTGGCTGTTCAGCACGTAGCTAGATTAGCTCAAAGCTATATGTGTGTGTGACGCACTCTAGGGCACGGGGTTACCCAAGGGCTGCTGACTATGTGTGTGCAGGTTAGTGAGAGAGAGGGAGCGAAGAGAGAGAGAGAGAGAGAGGAGGGGGGTCATGGATCAAACTCTGTGTGCGGTCCGCGTTGTAGTGAGAATGGAGAGCGCTGGCCGTATCGTACACAAAGTGCCGCTGTCGGTAGAACTGCCGGCAGTTATGTACGATAGCCGAGATTCCACATTTCACTCACAGAGCTGATTTAATGAGGAGAGAATATCAGACGGAGTGTGATAAAACAAATGAAAATAAATCCCAAATAAAACAGACCCTTGTCACTGCGGTGAGATGAGAGCATTGTTTCCTATCACCCCGAAACTCGGTCGGCGAGACGAAGGTCTGGCCACCATAGGTTCAGTCTTTCAGTGATAATACACAAACTCCCATTCACTAGCAGTGACGGATCTAAATGCAGGCAGTTACAGCAGGCAATACACAATATAGCGGGGGTCCGTGGTCCGCGTTGATTGCGCGATGGCGCGGTGTAACAAGACAGTGATTTAACACAACAGGATGCGGGAATAATAACACATAAATGAATAAGCTATGCTAAGCTATGCTAAGCTATGCTAAGCTATGCTAAGCCCAGATACCATGAATCTTACTGTGAGAAGCTTCGTTCGATGGGGCTCGTTCCCGTGATGGGAATCAATCAGTCAGTCCTCGAGTGTTGACTCGGGAGCGCGGCTCTCGGAGCGGGCGCAGACTGTGAGTAGCTCAGTCCTCAGGAGCGGTCGCACCCGGTAGCGTGGCTCGCTCTGGAGTGGACGCAGGCTCGGCGGCATCAGCGCGGCGTTGGAGCTGGCGCGGATGCAGGCCTCCTCGCTGCAGAGGGGAGGCCTGTGGGTTAACGTCGGGTGAGGTAACGTTGTTTCGTTCCTCCCGGAAATCATCGGCGGAGAGAGGAGGTTCGTCCTTGTCTTCCTGCCGGAGGGTTTGAGGAGGCCGTGTGGTCCTCGTGGCTGCGTCGGCAGCGTGATGCTGGAGGGGGAGAGCTGGATCTTCTGTAGCCAGGACTGAGGTCCATGCTGAAGAGAGCGTTACCAGCATTGATTAAAAACCACCTAACAACTATTACGACATGATACTGAAACGTGACAGCAGTTTCAGAGATCAGAGTTCTATTTCAAAACCACGATAATTTATTTCTCTCAGTCAGACAGGAAATGGACAAAGTCAATAGGAGGCGTCTCCACGCCTCCGCACGGTTCCAAGCCGGAAAGTGGCTAATCCTGCTGAGCGGGCCGACGAAGCCGACAGGAAAACTGTCAAACGTCAGTACGGAGAACTGTCCCAACTGCATGGGTTCATCCCGATCCACGGGATAAGGTGCCAGAGCGGGCGAGTGCTGGGGGCCTGGGCTGCGGCGGCGAGGTGGAACTGGGGACCGGTGACCGGAAGTGGTTACTGGCTGACGAACCGGAGCCGGGAGCCTGTAGTTACACTCTCTCCGATGTTCCTGCATCCGAGTATCCAGTCGGATGGTGAGAGCGATCAGGTCTTCCAGTGTCTTAGCCTCCTCCAGAACAGCGACCCTTTAATCCCTCCGACAGGCTGCTGAGAAAAAACCCCTTTAGCCTCTCCTCCCAACCGGACTCTGCGGCCAGGATGCGAAAGTCAATGGAATGTTCAGCGGCGCTAGCAGAGCCCTGACGGAGGCTGAGGAGGTTCTGAACAGCGACCTGAGAGTATGTAGGGTGGTCGAAAGCTCTCTTAAACGCCTCCAGGTATTGTCCAAAAGAAACCGTATCCAACAGGTTCTGAGTGAACCAGGCCTGGGCCCAGTCGAGAGCACGGCCATGTAGTAACCCGGTCAGATAGGCAATTTTAGAACTGTCCGACGCATACATGCAGGGCTGTTGGTTGAACACAAACGTCATCTGGAGCAGAAAACCTCTGCATCCTCTCATGTCTCCATGGAAAGGTTCAGGAGATGGAACAAATGACTAACGGACCCGGGGATCTGCAGGTGGATATCCTGCCGTGGCTGCTGGGTCCATAGTTATGGTCAGTCCGTTCTGTTATGATGTGGTGTGTTCATGGACCCGAATGCAGACTCAGACAGCAGAGTTCTATTTCAAAACCACGATAATTTATTTCTCTCAGTCAAGGGAAAAGACAGGAAATGGACAAAGTCAATAGGAGGCGTCTCCACGCCGCCGCACGGTTCCTAGCCGGAAAGTGGCTAATCCTGCTGAGCGGCCGACGAAGCCGACAGGAAAACTGTCAAACGTCAGTACGGAGGCGCGTCCTCGCGCTCCGATCTTAGCCGGGAAGTGGCCGGTCCGCGTCCGCGGCTGGCAGGCAGGCTGGATCGTCTGTGTGACACCCGAGGCTCGACACAGGAACGCCAAGACTACACAGTTGATCTCCGAGGAACTAACTGGAAGGCTTCTTCGTACAGGTGAAAACCCGAGGCTCGACACTGTACGGCAGGCAAGTTGAAAAAACGAAACTCACGGGTCGGAATACCAGGTAGGTAAATGGACAGACTGACAACTGGAATGAGAGTGACAGGATTATTTATGTCAGCTGGAGACGATCACAGGAGATGAGGCACAGCTGTGCCTACGGAGAGAGGCGCGGCAGTGGGCGGGACTCGTAGGAGGACCCTACTGAGGGAAATACAGCAGAGTTAGACACAAATCCTCACAGAAACAGCGTTGACATTTTTGATGCGAGTGAATCAACCTCAATATCTTCCCGAAATGTGCAGCACATTAGTGTAGCAACTGGCTCGACTAAAGCAAAGTCTGGAAAGCGTTTGTCAAACTCTGACAGACGCTGCTCTGTCAACCTGCTGTGTAGCGCGCACTGTCAAGTTACGCACACGCCTTCCGCTGAGTTTCCAGTTCTGACGCCAGGTTTTGGAAGTTTCCCAAATCATGGCGCTACAGCTTTAGCCTCTTTAGTAGAAATAAATTGGAAGGCTAACTAATTAGCTCGCCGGAGTTTTGCAGTTGACCGCGCATACGTGGTGACCCGTGTGTTAGAAAATCAAGTGGCAAATGCCATGAGGACATCTCATTTTTTTTGAATGGCATGCGATCTACCCGCACTACCTCCGACGTATTAGGCACCCCTGCTGTAGACCAACATCTCCGAAAAGAACAGGCAGGTTTCAGAAAGGGTAGAAGTTGCAACGATCACATATTCACATCATAACATCATAGAGCAGTGCACAGAGTGGCAGAGGGAACTGTATATAAACTTTGTTGACTTTGAAAAAGCATTTGACTCCATTCATCGTGAGAGCCTGTGGTGTATATTGCGGCATTATGGGATCCCTGAAGATATAGTTCATGTGATCCAAAGTTTTTATACCAACTTCACATGTAGGGTTGGATACAGTCTCCAAAAATTCCAAGTAAAAACAGGTGTGAGACAAGGATGTGTGATGTCAGCTTTGCTCTTCAATATTACTATTGACTGGGTAATGAGACAAACAACTGAAGACCAAAATAGAGGCATTCGATGGACACTATTTTCATCACTTGAAGCTCTAGACCATGCAGATGATCTCTCTCTTATTTCACATGCTCATCGACACATGCAGGAGAAAACATCCCGCCTCAGTGATTGGTCAGAAGATTGGCCTGAAGATCAGCAAAAAGAAAACAGAAGTGATGACTCTGAACATTCCAAATCCCTCACCAATTCAGGTTAACGGAGAAGATCTCCCTAAAACTGATGAGTTCACATATTTGGCCAGCACTGTCAGACATGACGGGGGCACAGATAAAGACATCAAGAATGTCTTAATAAGGCAAGGAACACTTTCAAAGTACTGAATAACATATGGAGGTCACAGCAGTACACCATCAAGACCAAACTTAAATTGTATCAGAGCTGTGTTTTATCCACCCTGTTGTACGGTTCTGAATGCTGGAGAATGACGCAAGAA
The DNA here is from genome assembly GCF_949748355.1 of Melanostigma gelatinosum. Classification (NCBI taxonomy): domain Eukaryota; kingdom Metazoa; phylum Chordata; class Actinopteri; order Perciformes; family Zoarcidae; genus Melanostigma; species Melanostigma gelatinosum. The sequence continues at coordinate 30,895,913 of NC_136636.1, forward strand.
GATCTCAACAGACTATCAACCTTCCACACCAAGAGTTTAAGATGAATACTACACATTTTCTGGCCAAACACCATTTCAAATGAAGACCTGTATGACAAATGCCAACACGAAAGCATGGAGACCATCCTAATGAGAAGAAGATGGGGATGGATAGGACATGTGTTGAGAAAAGATCTTGCTGATATTACAAGAACATCCTTACATTGGACACCAGAAGGGACAAGAAAAAGAGGCCGACCAAGAAACACATGGAGAAGAACTGTGGAGAAGGAGATGCAGAGCCTAAACCACTCATGGGGCACCATCAGGGGCGGACTGGGGGAAAAAAGTGTCCCAGGAGTTACTGTCAGACCGGCCCCCTCAATACACGGTGCGTTGCCCACTCAATGCATCGCACGTATCGACCAGTCAGTGGCCTAAAGTGACCTGGATAAATACCCATACACTTAACATTATTTTGGATGATTACAAAGAAATTACATCATGTTTTTTTTTAAATAACATATGGATCCACCAATTTGCCTGGATGGACACATTGAATCAAATAATACTCGCTATTGTAACACTCCAAGGTAGGTATAGTTAGCTAGATGCAGTAAATAACACGTCAGGACATCTTATTATAGTCTCAGTATAATATAATAATATATATCATATAATAATATGCTGTATAATATAATGATGTATATATCATATAATAATATATATATCATATAATAATATATGTATATATCATATAATAATATATATATATCGTATCATAATATTCACTATAATATAAAACACACACACACATATAAAATTATTTATTTATAACTATATATCATGTCTCAGCAGGTGCTCACTCCCTAACTGTCCGTGTTGGATCCGTCCCCGTTGTTTTAAAAAGCTAAATAAGTTATTAGCATGACGTCATCCAGCTAGCCAAAGCTGTCTGGTGTTGAGCTAGTGGAGAAGCTTCACATGTACTGCTTCCCTTTGCTGCTAGTCTGCTGTCTGATTGTGCAGTTTCTCCGCAAAAGTTCTCCTCTCAAATGGGGCAGAATCCAGTTTATTTCTATTTGAGGACGCTGATTGGCTAAATTGTATGTCACTCATTTATATATTTAATCAGCATTAAAGCATCATTGGCTAAACTGCAGATTGCATGCTGGGTGTGTGCTTGTGTGTGTGTGTGGGTGTGTGTGATTGTGTGTGTGTGTGTGGGTGTGTGTGTGTGTGTGTAGGGGTGCTGCCGGCTCACAGATGGAAACCATGAGTGTGAATACAGATCGCGAGGAGTAGTATAAATCTCAGTCAGTGATTATTGACTTTAAGTAGTAGAGTAAATTTAACATGTTCTGTGAAGCATAGAATATAGTCGGGGTCAGCGATCTCAGAGCGAGGGCTGGTTAGTAATGGACGTGGGCCGGTATTGGACCGGCCCAAAACCCCGTCGGCCTACCGGGGTATTCCCCTATGGCCAGCCCGCCCCTGGGCACCATCCAGCGACTTGCCCAGGACAGACAGGAGTGGAAGACTTTTGTTGCTGCCCTACATGCCAAGAGGCATAAAGGGAAATGATGATGTTGTCCTTGGTAAGATGTAAGAGAATGAGAGTCACAAACCAAGGAACACAAGCACATTAGTCCGTGTTTCAATGGGTAGAGAGGGTTGTCCGGAAACCGCAACTTCGGCTGTTCAAGGCTTGGCTGCTACATGTCCTGTACCGAAGTGTCCGTGAGCAAGACACTGAACCCCCCTAACTGCTCCCCGGGCACTTCTCAGCAGCCCTCTGCTCCCAATAAGCTAAGGATGGGTTAAATGCAGAAGTCAAATTTTGTATATGACAATAAAATCCGAACTTTTTTTTAAACTTCTCACATCACAACCTTCTCCCTAATTTGTTTCCACTTTCCATTTTGACCCATTGTATCATAAAGACAGACGCCATATTAATAAGTTCATAAGTTATGTATCATGCATCACAAACATCAGTCATTCATTTATTCAATTCATGCATGGTGTCATTATAATCACTCTGCCTGTTTTACATTTATTGTCCACTTCATGGCACAGTAGAGCTTGGTCAGTGTTCACAGAGGAACATTTAGTGTGTGAATGTCACATGGGCAGAGTAACTGAGGTAGTTTAAAGAGCGGGATTTTAGGTGGATAGGTCAAATAAAACAAAACGTCCAGGAGACCGCTGTTCGTTTCCTGTGCAAAACTAAAAGTAAACGACATTTTGTCATGTCAGTCGTTAGTCAAGTGAGTCGTTGGGACTCGTGCAGTAGTCATGTACGTAGTCGAGTAACATCTATTCCTAAACCTAACTAAGAGGTTTTGTTGCCTAAATCAAACTTCCTTTGAGTTGTTGGTCAGTTGTTGATCAGTTCGTATCCCAATGTAAATGGTAAATAGACTACTTTTCTAGTTTTCCGACCACTCAAAGCGCTTTAACACTACATGTGTTACACACTACATTCACCCATTCACACCCATTCATACACTGATGACAGGGGCTACTATGCAAGGTGCCACCTGCCCATTAGGACTATCTACTCATTCATAACCATTCATATACAGCAGGAACAGTAGGAGCAATTTGGGGTTAGTGTCTTGCCCAAGGACACATCAACAAGGACTAGTGGAGCCGGGGATTGTTCTGCCGATCCTCTGATTGAAGGACGACCTTGCTCTACCACTGAGCCACAAGTCACCTGTTGTAGTGGTTATGAGTTATTGTGAAGTTACATTATTGACGCTTTCGTAATGTTTAAGTGGTTTTGTTGCCTAAACCTAACATTACTTTTATTATCTAAACCAGAGGTCTTCAACAGGGCGTCCGCGGAGGTTCTGCAGGGGGTCTGCGAAATGTTTGGTTGATTAGACAATTAAAAAAAAATTTCCAAACATGAATCTGTCCATTATTTTAATAGTTCAGTATTGTATGCAAGATAACAGGTATGTTTATGCATGGCAGTGGTACTAATAGGCCATCACTCATTTTCGTTTCCACATTTATGTTTAAAATGAAAACATCAGTTTGAATATCTTGTATGCATGATTATCATGCAATTAACAGACAATGTTGATATTGGCATTGGTATCAGCTGACAAGGTATGTTTATGAATGGCAGTGGCATGGCTCACTGTACCTTACACATGTTTAACATAAAAACATGAATATATGAACCTGTGTATTATTTGAATAGCTTAGTATTGAATGCACAATAAAGAGGTATGTTTATACATGGCACTAGGCCCATTTAATATAAAACACAATTTTATACTATATATAGTTGGGGGTCCCTGCGCCATCTCTCTATCAGTTTGGGGGTTCTTGGCCTGAACAATGTTGAAGCCCCCTGCTCTAAACCTATATTTAAGTACTTATTTCATGCAAAATGCCCAAAAATAACTAAATGTTTTGTTTTGTTGCCTAAACATCACCTTTTTATTTCCATGTTGCCGACACTCTCTCTTTTAATCTGTCTCTGTTCCATAACTTTTTAAAAGTGTGTAGCCGAGGGTTATTTTGCAGCCATACTTTATAATAGTAATAGAATAATAACACGGGGCTCCGTAGTCTGCACCAAGATGACAACCACTTTATTCTATTTTCACACACTTCACAAGAACCTTTTTCCTCTTCCCCTCCTCCAGTTTTATCCTTCACAATAAAAGCCCCAGACACATACACTGGAACAATGATTCATAGAGAGGTCTTAAAGTAACTCAACATAATAACTATATATATTTTTTCCATGTCAACGGAACACTCTTTTAATCTGTCTCTGTTCCCTAACTTTATAAAAGTGCAATACTAAATTGCTGGAGTGCCCCTTAAGGTGCGTTCACACCGGACGCGTCAATTTTTGACGCGCGTCGAGATTACATACAAAGTCTATGCACAGACACGATGAGACTGGCCCGCCGCGATTTTGCGATGGCGCGGCACGTTGGACGCGTTTTTGCGGCAACATTTTCAACTTCTGCGAAATAATCGCGTGATGCTGTGGCGCGATAGCCTATCAGCGTTTGTTATGAATGAAGATCGAGTGAACAGACTGAGATCGAGGCGTTTAGCTCAATTCAAGCAATACCATTTATTTGTGACAGAAGTATTATGTCCAGCAGTTAAACGTGCACGGACCCTAGCAAAGGCAAAGAGTGCAAAAGTGAAACCTAAGGGCGCTTATACAGAGTGCGCAGGCGTGTCCATTCTGGTACTCCTTGTGGAGCCATTGGTCAAAATCAAAGCAGAGGCGGATTTGTTTCTAGCATTCAAATAGCCTGATGGAGCACTGGGCAACGTCACCCACAATGGCTCACGTCCAGAACCCGCCTTCTCTGGAACGTCAGTGTGTGTGAAATGTTGATGTCCAGCATATTGTTAACACTTAAGGTTCCGGAATGGGTGCAGTTCTAAACTATTTCGAAGTCTCTGTGTGAATAGATAAAAAGAGCTCTTCTCCTACTCTAAGATGGCAGTTTCTGCCCTAATCTGGTGGTTTAAGCAAGCGTTACTTTCAGGGCCACTGTATCTGTTTCTATCGTACGAACGGGTGATGGAATGCCCCATTCAGCGTTTTTGACCTACTTACAGTGACCTCACAACTCCGCAATATAAGCTTTACAAGTATAGCGCATATTATTTAACAGTGAATGAATATATTTTATTTACAAATCCCCCTTTTCACACCTGCTAGGTGTGAACTTCTTAGACTGGTGTGTTGTCGTCTAACTGGGAGTTAGTCAATGAACGCAACTCTGGTTCTTCTTCCTGGTCCCATGACCCCTCTGGGTCAGGGGCCGGCAGGTCTCCATTCAACAGTGGATAAGCACCATGTGGAGGCGGCTGCCTTTCCTTGGTAATAAGCTGTGGTAATAAGACGGCCTATCAAAGTTCGGAGGCAGGGGATGCAACAACAGCCACAGGTGATGAGAATAGCTAAGAAAACCGCGATAGAAACCGCTATGGACATGATGAGGGCCTTCCATTTGCCAAACATGGATTCCATCCAATCAGAGAAGGGATTGTCTATGCCTGATGCCGCATGCATTTCTTCCGAGAGGGTGCGCAGACTATTTAAAGCCCGAGTGACCGAACCGTCTGGGGCAGTGTTGTTCGGAATGATGGTACAACACATTTCTCCAAACATTGAGCAGACACCCCCTTTTTCAGCTAACAACATGTCCAAAGCCATTCTATTCTGCATAGCCATAAGAGAGGTCGGCGCGAGTTGTGCGGCTAAGCCTTCAACGGCGTCCCTAGTGAGGTTAACAAGACGCAAGACATTGTAATGGACATAGTTTATGCGGTCAACGTTTTTGTTGGGAGTGATCGGAAAGAAGGCTGCGATTATGGGAATGTTTTCAAAACCTGCGGCGACTTGGTCAGCTAGTTTGTATTCGTCAGGAACGCCTCGTGGGATGCCTATTGAGTCTATATAGGTGGGGCCTCCAGTAAGCTCGAAGGAGCCTGGGGCAACTTCTCGCTTGATGATGTGTCGCCTTCTGCGTTTGGTGAGAGAAACGGCTAGACCGTCTGCTCGTGCTAATCTATGACCTATTAGGGTAAGGGGCGGTAGAATTAGATGGGTGCTGGTGTGTCTGATACATGGTTTGTAGTCCCCACGACATGAGGGCAGCAAGTATCCCCATACCCACCCCCACCCCCATCATTGTTTTCTTCACCTCGGCGGGGTCTACATGAGGGGCCCCTAGAGAGCGTCTAGACTCTCGGTGCATTTTCCAAATTAGTGCGAATTTCTCCCAGTGTTCTGGTTGGTACCGGTGCTGGGACACAATGTGTCAGGTGGTGCCAAGGGGCGCCTGATTTGCCCTTGACCTGGACCGAGTGTGAAGTAACCTCCTTCACCTCGTACGGCCCAGTCCACCTGGGGTCAGTCCACTTGCGCTTGTGAACCTTGACCCTGACCCAATCACCTACTTGTATCTGCTTTCCAGCTGCCGCTGCTTCAGGTACTGCTCGAGTCCTCTCGATCTGCTTGGAGAGAGCTTCAGCAAGAGAAGTTAGGGCATTCATATAGTCAGACATTTCAATCTGCTATACATCCAGAGGTGGCATATGACCTCCATCTCTGGGTGGACCTGGCATCGGCCGGCCAGTCATGATCTCGTGTGGGGAGAGATGTGTTTCTCCCCCTTTTCCGGACCTCATGGCCATAAGGGCCAGGGGCAGGGCCTCAACCCATGTTAATTTGGAGCCCGCGCAAACTTTGGCAATTTTGGCCTTAAGGGTCTGAATCGCTCGTTCCACTAGGCCCTGAGATTGCGGGTGATAGACTGACCCGAATCGGTGTGTGATTCCCAGAAATTGCTCTACCTGTGCGAGCATGGTGTTGCTAAAGTGTGATCCGTTATCAGAGCGGATGCATCTCGGCACTCCGTAACGGGGAATCAGTTCTGTCTGCAGCCACTTTACAACTGTCTGCGCGTCTTCTCTCTTGGTGGGAATTGCTTCCACCCATCTTGAAAATCTGTCTACCATTACCAAGATGTACCTCTTTCTCTGCACTCTGTTCTCTGGTCCCATATCTGTATAATCTATGCTGATGTCTTGGAAACAGGCAGAGGGCACGGGATAAGATCCTATCGGTGTCTTGAATGGTTTTCTTGGGTTGTATTTTCCACAAATTTGACATTCATCGCAGAAGAGGAAAGATATCGCTTCCACCATGGTGCCACCATAGTTGTTTTAAATTGTCCAATGTCCGTTTCTTTCCCTCGTGTGTAGGTCCGTGGGCCCCTGGTAGGAGTGCTGCACACAGTTCTGCTGAGGCAACCACTCTGCCGTCGTGGGCTCTCCACAGACCTTCTTTGTCTTTTGAGGCTCCTTTCCGTGTCCATTCGGACCATTCATAAGGTCCTGCTTTCTTTTGATGATCTTTGATGTGTTCGATGGTAAGCTCAGGTGGGCCGGATGTTGGCTTCATAACCATTTGGCGAGGTGTGTAGCCTCGGTGGATGGTGGCCCGGTCAAGGCCTGTGCGTGTGCGACAGGCCTTGACCGTCTGATGAAACATAGCGACCCAAAAACAACACTTAGCGTCTGGTGAACTGTACCTTTGAACGTTTGACCTTGTAGCCCTTTTCGGCCAATAGAGTGAGGAGTCGGACAGAGGAATCAAGACAGAGAGCAGCTGACGTTGCTGCCAAAAGCAGATCATCGACATATTGAAGCAGAACTACGCCTACTGGGAGGGCGAGGTCAGCAAGATGAAGGCGTAAGTGGTGGTTGAATAGACCTGGGGAGCACCTGTAGCCCTGGGGTAGGGAGGCATACGTATACTGCTGATTATTAAAGGTGAAGGCGAAGATGGGCTGAGAGTCTTTGTGCAGTGGGACACTGAAGAAAGCGTTGGCCAAATCAACTACTGTGAAGTGGGTGTGTGCAGGGCTCAAATTGCTGAGAGAGAGAGATGATGATCTGGAACCGGATGACCTGTTGGAACCGTGATTTCTCTCTGCAGTCTGTGCTTGAGCCACTCGTTTTGTCAAATCGTTGGTGAAGAGCCGAAGGTTGTTGACTGATGGAGGTAGTGGACTGGCCGCCTTCCACCATCCCTCCTCTTGCCATCGTTTCATGCAGTTTTCCCAATGTGTCTTGTCTCTTTTCCATGCAGTCTTGCCTCCAGTCTCTGTTACTGCTTTTTCCAGTTTTGCACGCAGTACTTCTGAGTAGCCACCAGATGGAGCCACAGCTCCAGCCATGTCTTCTTGTGTTCTTCTTCTTCTTTTTTTTCAAATCAAGTTTTATTTTTATTTATTTTTTCAATTTAAGTTTTTTTTTTTTCAATTCAAGTTGAAATCGAGGCGTCATCAATTTATTTTTCTCAATTAAAATTCTCTGGATGGATCTTCGTTTTACAGTGTACAACATGCATGAACGTGGTCCCTTTAGGAAATGGCGTTTTGCAGTCTCCAGACACACTACTTTCACATCAGCGTATTTCAACAACAATTTCTATATACTTGATCCAAACCTCAGTTTGCAACTTCGCATAAATCAACAGTGTGGCCCGGAATTCAGTCTTTCAGACCGTCATTGGTCAGCGAACCAAAGCTTTCGCCACGGCTGTGTAACCTCTGAACAGTCAATCAAAACTTACTCGGTGAACACAATGGCAGCTTATACAATGTTAACAATCCTTAATTTCTGTTAGATCCACTCACACACATGTACATGCTATAGTAAAAACCCCCACTGCTGTCATAACAATTCTGTCACAATGCTACGTAATTTATCTTAGCAATTTAGTCAAGGCAATTCATACTCACAACTTCAGTACTCCTGGCCAATTCAATTTAGAATCTATTGCGAATATGCAGATTTTAGTGAAATTGGCTCTGCCTACCGTATGTTTAATTCAGCGCTGATGACCAGTTTCCCCAAGTTGGGCAGAATGGCTCCGGCAGGCCTCTGGCCTTCCCAGCCTCTCGGGAAAACGCCCTTTTTTCTTTCTGTCGACAGAAGAAAGTCTGTTACTCGATGAAAAAAACCACTTGGATCGTTATAATCCAAGCTCTGCTACCATGTTATGAATGAAGATCGAGTGAACAGACTGAGATCGAGGCGTTTAGCTCAATTCAAGCAATAACATTTATTTGTGACAGAAGTATTATGTCCAGCAGTTAAACGTGCACGGACCCTAGCAAAGGCAAAGAGTGCAAAAGTGAAACCTAAGGGCGCTTATACAGAGTGCGCAGGCGTGTCCATTCTGGTACTCCTTGTGGAGCTATTGGTCAAAATCAAAGCAGAGGCGGATTTGTTTCTAGCATTCAAATAGCCTGATGGAGCACTGGGCAACGTCACCCACAATGGCTCACGTCCGGAACCCGCCTTCTCTGGAACGTCAGTGTGTGTGAAATGTTGATGTCCAGCATATTGTTAACACTTAAGGTGCAGAAAAAGGGTGCAGTTCTAAACTATTTCGAAGTCTCTGTGTGAATAGATAAAAAGAGCTCTTCTCCTACTCTAAGATGGCAGTTTCTGCCCTAATCTGGTGGTTTAAGCAAGCGTTACTTTCAGGGCCACTGTATCTGTTTCTATCGTACGAACGGGTGACGGAATGCCCCATTCGGCATTTTTGACCTACTTACAGTGACCTCACAACTCCACAATATAAGCTTTACAAGTATAGCGCATATTATTTAACAGTGAATGAATATATTTTATTTACACGTTGAAATGCTCCCCCTGTCATCACTGACTTCCTGCTGCTGTTGAATCAGGAAATAAATACTGTAGCCGTCTGTGTTCACCCAGAGCTCTACGATACCTCATATCAACAGAGACCGGACCAAACTATGTGTATACATGTCTGTGTGTTGGGGATTTACCCTCGGGCAGAAAGCCCACCGTATAATCTGACTCCAAAAGACTACACCTTCAGAAGGACCCCGCGCAGATCGTTTGATTGGAATTACATTCGATGAACAGAAGAAGGTAGACGATCTACAAGTATTAACAATTTAATAAGTCAAGCATCAAAGTATAAACAACATAGATCTATGGTTTCACAAAACACAAGAATTGATTAAGTATCCCTAGCAACAGACACAAAGTAAATGTGGAATCTGTGTGTACATACGCAAAAGCCATGTCGGACTCCGTAGTTTTCTCTGGCCCCCTCCCGAATCTGACCAATGATGAAATGTTTAGCCGCATGTCATCGTTTCACCGCTGGCTGTCTTGGTGGTGCCCAGCAAACAATGTGGGCTTCGTAGATAACTGGGACACTTTCTGGGGAAAACCTGGTTTGCTTAGGAGGGACGGCATTCATCCTACTTTGGATGGAGCAGATCTCATCTCTGCAAATCTGACCCAGTTTCTGTATGGACCTGGTGCATGACAACCCAGAGATCAGACCAGGAAGCAGAGTTGCAGTCTTACACACTCCTCTGAGCTTCCATTAGAGCAGTTACTCACGCAAAACCACATAGAGACTGTGTCTGCCCCACGGCCACTTAAATTAATTAAATCAAAAATAAACGATCGAGGAGTTAAACAAAATAACTTAATCCAAGTTAAAACTACCGCAACAGTACAACAAAATAGGATAATTAAATGTGGTCTCTTAAATATCATATCTTTGTCATCTAAAGCTCTACTAGTAAATGAGCTAATATCAGATAATCATATTGATTTATTTTGTCTTACTGAAACCTGGCTGAGTAATGATGAATATGTCAGCCTAAATGAATCGACTCCTCCAAGTCATATCAATCCTCACATTCCTCGAGGCGCCGGCCGAGGAGGTGGAGTAGCAGCCATCTTTGACTCTAGCCTATTATTAACCCCTAAACCTAAACTAGACCACAACTCATTTGAAAGCTTGGTTCTTAGTCTTTCACACCCAACCTGGAAAACAATAGCCAGTTATATTTGTTATAGTGTACCAGTCCCCAGGTCCGTATTCGGAATTTTTATCGGAATTTTTTCAGTTTTTATCAAGTCTAGTCCTTAAAACAGACAAAGTAATTATTGTAGGTGACATTACTATTCATGTGGATGTCGAGAACAATAGCCTCAGTACTGCATTTATTTCATTATTAGATTCGATTGGTTTCTGTCAGAATGTACAGAAACCCACTCACTGTTTTAACCACACTCTCGACCTGGTTCTGACTTATGGCATTAACACAGAAGATTTAATCGTCTATCCACGGAACCCTCTTCTATCGGACCATTATCTAATAACCTTTGAATTCTTACTAACGGAGTGTACACCGTTAAGCAAGAGTTACTACACTAGATGTCTATCTGATGGTGCCGTAGCTCAATTTAAAGAAGCGATTCCGTCTGTATTTAACTCGATACCATGCTTCGATGTGACGGAGGACTCCTGTGCTAACTTTAGTCCGACCCAGATTGATCATCTTGTCGAAAGTGCAACAAGCTCACTGAGAAGGACACTAGACTCTGTTGCTCCTTTAAAAAAGAAGTTGGTAAAACAAAGGAGATTCGCTCCATGGTATAACCCTGAAACCCGCAAATTAAAGCAAACATCGCGAAAACTTGAAAGAACATGGCGTTCCACTAACTTGGAAGAATCTCGGTTACTCTGGCGAGACAGTCTTAAGACATATAAGAAGGCCCTCCGTAATGCCAGAGCAGCTTATTACTCATCGTTAATAGAGAAAAATAAGAACAACCCCAGGTTCCTCTTCAGCACTGTAGCCAGGCTGACAGAGTCACAGCTCTGTTGTGCCGAGTATCCCTATAGACCTCAGTAGCAATGACTTCATGAACTTCTTTAATGATAAGATTATAACTATTAGAGAGAACATTAATAATCTCCTGCCCTCGACCGATCTTTCCACAAATAGAGTAACCTTAGAAACAGCTGTAAACCCTGATATATGTTTAGATGGCTTTACTCCCATTGACCTTGACAAACTGACTTCAACAATTTTTACGTCTAAACCTTCCACCTGTCTCTTAGACCCTATACCGACTAGGCTGCTTAAAGAAGTGCTACCATTAATTAGCACAACTTTATTAGATGTCATCAACCTGTCTTTAGTAACAGGTCATGTACCACAGTCCTTCAAAGTATCTGTGATTAAACCTCTTCTTAAGAAGCGCACTCTGGATCCAGAGGTGTTGGCCAACTATAGACTGATCTCTAACCTTCCCTTCCTCTCTAAGATCCTTGAGAAAGCAGTTGCAAATCAGTTGTGTGACTTTCTGTGTAACAACCGTTTATTTGAGGATTTTCAGTCAGGATTTAGAAAGCATCATAGCACAGCGACAGCTCTGGTAAAAATAACTAATGACCTTCTAATCGCATCAGACAAAGGACTCGTCTCTGTTCTTGTCCTGTTAGACCTTAGTGCTGCGTTCGACACTATAGACCACTACATCCTGTTGCAGAGACTGGAACATTATATTGGCATCAAGGGAACCGCACTGAACTGGTTTGGATCCTATCTATCGGATCGATCTCAGTTTGTTTATGTAAATGATGAAGCCTCGATGAAGACCAACGTCAGTTATGGAGTTCCACAAGGTTCTGTGCTTGGACCAATCTTGTTCACCTTATACATGCTTCCTTTAGGCAATATTATCAGAAAACACTCTATAACCTTTCATTGTTATGCAGATGATACTCAATTATATATGTCGATCAAACCAGACGAAACCAACCAGCTCGCTAAACTGCAAGCGTGTCTTAAGGACATAAAAACCTGGATGACCTGCAACTTCCTGATGTTAAACTCAGACAAAACTGAAGTTATTCTACTAGGCCCAGAACACCTCCGAAATCAGTTATCTAGTGATATAGTTTCTCTAGATGGCATTGCGCTGGCATCCAGCAGCACCGTCAAGAATCTTGGAGTTACCTTTGATCAGGATTTGTCTTTCAACTCTCAGATAAAACTTATTTCTAGGACTGCCTTTTTTCACCTACGTAATATTTAAAAAATCAGGCACATCCTATCTCAAAGCGATGCAGAGAAATTAGTTCATGCATTTGTTACCTCTAGACTAGATTACTGCAATTCCTTATTTTCAGGCTGCTCTAATAAGTCTCTTAAATCTCTCCAGCTGATCCAGAATAATGCAGCTCGTGTACTAACAAGAACTAAGAGGAGAGATCATGTTACTCCTGTATTAGCTTCTCTGCACTGGCTCCCTGTAAAATCTAGAATAGAATTTAAAATCCTTTTACTTACCTACAAAGCCCGAATTGGTCATGCTCCATCATATCTTAAAGAGCTTATAGTACCATACTGCCCTACTAGAGAGCTGCGATCCATTAATTCAGGGTTACTTGTGGTTCCTAGAGTCTTAAAAAGTAGGATGGGAGCCAGAGCCTTCAGTTATCAAGCTCCTCTTCTGTGGAACCAGCTTCCCGTTTCAGTCCGGGGGGCAGACACATTTAAGAGTAGGCTTAAGGCTTTCCTCTTTGATAGTGCTTATAGTTAGGGCTGGCTCTGGCTTGCCTTGGACCGGCCCATGGACAAACTGGTGTTAGCAAAAACTACAGGGAGACTTCCTACACTGAGCACCTCTCTCCTCCTCTTCTTCACCTCCGTCTATATGCATTGATGTCCCATTAATGCTCATTACTAACTTTACTTCTTCCCCGGAGTATTTGTGCTTTCTCGCCTCACAGGATGACCGCAGTTTTATCTGGACACTGGTTCTTCAACCAGCCATGGCCCTGCTGACACCTACTACGATCTTCATTATTAACATTATTAATCCGATTACCGATTCCATAAATGCACAGTACTGATTTTGTCTCTTCCCCGGAGTCCTTGTGCTTCCTCTCCTCACAGGTTTCCATGGAGCGTAGTTTCATCTGGACCCTGGTCCTTCCTCCTACCATGGCCCTGCTGACTCAAACTGCTAATATCACTTTTATTATTACTCACATTACTATTTCATACTACCGATACCATTAATGCACATTATTGACCTGCTTCTTCACCAGAGTATCTGTGCTTTCTCGCCTCACAGGTTCCTGTGTATCCGGGTTTACCTGGACCAGGTGTTGCCTCCTGTCGTGGTTGTGTCATACATTGCATGTGCTGTAATTACATTGAATGTGTTGTAATTCACTATCCTGTTCTACACATGACATCATTGCACTTCTGTCCATCCTGGGAGAGGGATCCCTCCTCTATTGCTCTCCCACAGGTTTCTTCCTCTTTTCTCCCCGTTAAAGGGGTTTTTGGGGAGTTTTTCCTGTTCTGATGTGAGGGTTCCGGGACAAGAGGATGTCAAACGTGTACATATTGTAAAGCCCTCTGAGGCAAATTTGTTATTTGTGATTTTGGGCGACACAAAAATAAATTGAATTGAATTGTTCCTGCTTTCCACCTGTTGTTGCTACATAATATCGCATGGACTAACCCGCTTCACAGCACATCTAGTTACGAGTTTAAGCTAAACTACCTGTGTGTCAGAGCGTCTTCTTTGTACGGGAAGCGCGTGAGTGCCTCACCCGGAGATTCAAACCTTTGCTCTATGACACACGCAACACTATTGCAAATGAGCACACACATAATACTTATACGTTTAATGCCTGTAAATACCGTCAGCATATTTCTACAATCCCTCTTTTCACACTGTTTAACAGTGTGAATATAAATTGCTATATCAGTAGTCATCTTGCAATGTAAGCGTGCAAACAGAGCAAAGGAGGACATTACAATTATTTTTGACACATGTGGAAATGGTTAGACAGTTTAAATGCGCGTTTTTAATGCAGAGTTATTTGGAAGTGGTTATAACAGAAACATCGTCGTAGTTCAGTGGCTGGAGGGGATGGCATTCACCCCCTTCAGCATCCTGATAGTCATCGTCAGAGTGTAAGTCGAGGTATCGGTCTGGGTCCTGTTGTGTCAGAGGTTGATACAGTTGTTGGCACTGAGTGAGAAGCCTTTGTCTGGGAACGGATCCGTCTTTTGTCAGTCACATTTTTATTAGGAGTAGGGTCAGTAGTTGTTACATCAGTGTCACTCGGTCTCGTCAGTGACCTTTGGTAACCCTCGTAAAATAGGATGGGGACAACAATACAGAAGGTAAGGAGTCCCAGTACGCAAGTTGATTCTCGTAACCCACATCCCCACAGACGTCTTTGTCTGGACCTAGGGGGCCTTATTGGCCATTTTCCACAGATATACACCAAATTAAGATAGAAAAACCCACTAATAACAGAAGCAAAGTGAGCACTGCTATTAAGGCTGTTTTAGTTTCTGATGATAAAGGCTGATTGGTTTTTACTGAATTGTTTGGTCCTGATATGTCCTGTGTATAAGTGCCTCATAATTTTCTGGTAATTTTATTCCACAAGAAGAAGAGAGCTGTTGACTATTATAGATACTTTCAGTTGAGCACACACATCTGTGCGTCTTGCCAACACACAGTAGACGGAGCACGAAAGGGAGGGCTATTGTAACAGAAAAAACAAAAAAGAATAAAACACAATAGGTACTGCTGTTTATTGATGATCTAATGCTCATTAGTACATGTGGTAATGCCTCCACCCAATTGAGGCCGGTTTCTCTGCAGGTTTTTGACAATTTGTCCTTGAGAGTTCTGTTTGCTCTCTCCACCTTCCCGTGGGACTGCGGGTGATACACTGAACCAT
Source organism: Melanostigma gelatinosum (assembly GCF_949748355.1). Classification (NCBI taxonomy): domain Eukaryota; kingdom Metazoa; phylum Chordata; class Actinopteri; order Perciformes; family Zoarcidae; genus Melanostigma; species Melanostigma gelatinosum. Next base: position 30,911,028 of record NC_136636.1, read on the forward strand.
AAGACTGTTATGTTTAACACAGCCTCTACCTTTTTTAGGTCCTTGCTTGAAAAATGTGTACCATTATCCGATCTTATCCTCATAGGGAGTCCATGCCTATAGGATATGTTGATTTACCAAATATTCTATCACTGATGCGGCATCCTCTTTTTTAGTGGGGACCGCCTCCACCCACTTTGAGAAACAGTCGACTATTACTGACATGAACCTGTGACCCCCAACTCGTTGTTCTTGTCCCATGTCTGTGTAATTGATCATTCTTTCTTGCCATGGCGCTGTAGGAACTGGATAGCTGCCCATGGTTGGTTTTACTGTTGGTTTAGCATTATGTTCATTACATATTTTACAATCAATTACATATTGCTCTATCATTGCTTTTAGGTAAGGATGCCACCAATGTAGCTCCATGTTTGTCAATGTTTGTTTTCTTCCACTATGAGTATCCCCATGTGCTTGTTTTATCAATAGAGGGATAAGTCCAGCTGGATGTTACTAAAGCCATAACACCATGCTCAGTCAAAATAACAAGTGGATGGCTCATGACTATGTGAGCAGTTTTCGAGACCGCTTTAGCCACGCCTGCTGCATGTTTGACACATGGAGGCTGGCTGGATTCTGTAGAGTCAAGTTTTGCACTGTAGTACATTAGTACGTCTCTACCCCCCTCTTTTTTCTGAAATAAGGCGGCATTGACAATGCCTGCTTTTTCAGAAACATCCAAATAGAAAGGCAATGTGTAGGCTGGCACAGAGAGTGAGACTGCTTCTGACAAGGATTGTTTGAGTGAAATAAACTGCTGTTCAGCGTCAGGGCTCCAAGTCAGCTGCGCTGTGAGGTTGCGATGACCTACAGCGGCGACAAGGGCACGTAATGGAGCTGTTCTGTCCGTGTATGCTACGATGTAGTGTTACGTGAATATGGGGGGTGACCCCTCACGATTTTTAATTATTTTATTCGATAATTAAAAAAAATTGAAAAATTAATTAATTAATTTCTTTTTTTTAATTATTATTTCTATTTGGGTTATTAAAACTAGATTCCTTATGTAAATGTTTTCAATTTATCTGGAAATAATTAGTAATAAGCAAATAGGAGGCCTTTCGTGTGAAACGCACGAAAGTGTGAGCAGACGGTGCTCCGTGTCAATCATTAATGCACAGAATGACAGGAGTTTCTGCTGGCGGTGTATCAACCCTTGCGATACACCAGAGGGACCCAGACTCCACGTGACCCATGCCCGGCGGAGCTGGCCTCTCCCTGTGTGTTCTCCTGTTGCCGTAAGAGTTGGCTAGAAGGAGGGGATACGTTTTAATCCGTTCCCTATATGATTTTCACACCTGACCTTGCGGGAGATATTGGGGAAAAGGGTTCCCGAATTCTTCTCCCTGTTTTGCCTCGCGCACTGCTTTACTCTAAGATTGACCTTTACCAGGCTCTAATATTGTACCGAATATTCTTTAATTGCCGACCACCAGCCCGGTCGAAGGCTGGCTTACTGTCTTATCTGAATCGATCCGCAGTAACTCACATGGACAGTGTAGTCTGTCGCTCCGACTATCATTTGGTTTTATAAGAGTCCAGTATTTACTTGTCTCTTCTATTTACTTTTGTTTAGATTTGTCTTAATCCTTTCGTAATTGATAAGACCCTGCTTTAGAGCCCAAACCGTTATAAAGCTCTTTTAATACGCAAGCGGGCCTCTTCCGGGTGTCATTACTTACACTAGAGCGAAACTAATTTGAATAAGTATCTGTGTGGTTTGTGCATGTAAAGAATGCAATCAGTAGTGTACCGAGCTGGATCAAACACAACTTACCTCAGGGGCTGAAGGGGATCTGCTGAGGCGTAACCCCTCTCTGGGCTGGCTTCTCAAGAAAATATGAAGAAAAGGATTTGGTCGAAGAAACCGATTCGTTACTTATTTATTTGCATTGAAATCAAAGTGTAATCTCTTGGTCCAAAATACAGAGAAAAAAATCGTTAATCAAAGTATAATCTCTTCAGAGCAGTTTACAGACAAATGATCTTTAAAAGCCCTGACTCAGTCAGCAGACTGGCTGGCTCTGTAGTCTACGGAGGAAAAAGTTAATGATTAACCCAGCGCAGGAATAGACCGAGTGAGCTTTCTCTCCTGACTCAACTTCAAAAAATCTTCTAAGTATTCTTAAAAACTCTGACTCTCAAAGTCCGGAGATCTGCAAGAAGTTTTAAAGTTCTACCTCCGTGCAGGCAGAAGCCCGCACGGGGTTCGAGACTCCTCACACGACCCCGCACCACTCCGCACAGCTCCTTCCAACCTCCTCTGCTGTTTCAAACTGCCCCTATTTATACTCGTCCGGGGCTCAGATCTCTGACTTCAAACGGATTCCTACACATCACATCAAACATATCTTCAAACAGAATTTCAAACATTACTTGATTGATTACACCAAAAACCCCTTACTCCAGCGTAATCTCAGAAAGCCGGGTATGCTTTTGTTTTCATATGAACCCGTCAGCATTTTCAGTGACTTCACTGTCAAGGGTAAGTTTATTTATATGTACCCCGGGGCCTAACTAATGACCTTAACGCCCTACCAGCTTCCTAGAACTGCTGACTCGGTCTTGTGACTTTGTCTGGAAGTTCCCTACTATTCTCTAGAATAATGATTAACTATTTTAATGGCCAAAACGTGTTCGGGTGCCTCTGCCCCCGGCATCCCGGATGAATCGTAAGTGCAATCTGCCCCCTTCATCTCCCGGGCAATTCTAAGCCTCCATCTTCGTTCTTTGTGTGAACTTGCTGGCTCAGCTTTGCACTTCTCATGAACCGAGAAGCACGCCTGGGGGTGTGTGTGTGTGTGTGTATGTGTGTGTGTGTGCCCCACCGTACACGTCAGTGCAACAGAGGGTTCTTGACCATAGAAGCATGTCTGTTTAACAGGTACAACCTTATGCGAGACTTGTTCTAACTCCTGATAACCCGGGCTTTGCTGTGTAGAGGCATCACGATTTCGCAAAACATCCACCGTGTTCAACAGTAGTTTCTGCTATAGCCTGTCAGGCCTAGAAAAGAGAGCATGTCTTGTACTGTGGTAGGTTTTGAATGGTGCAGGGTTGATGTTTTATGAGCACTAGAGAGGCCAGAAGAGTTTTGAGCAACTTCTCGGCCTAAGAAGGCAACAACCTGTCTGCAGAGTTGAACCTTAGTTTTGCTTACTTTAAACCCGCACTCAGCCAATCGTGCGAGCACCTGGTGGCTTGCACTCATGCATGTCTCTGCTGATGGAGCAGCAATCAGTAAGTCGTCCACATATTGAATTAACAGTACGTCCTCAGGAAGTTCAAGAGTTGACAAGTCATGTTTCAAATGTTGGTTAAACAGTCCTGGCGAGAGAACCAAGCCTTGTGGCAGTCTGGTGTATGTGTACTGCTGTACCTGGAAAGTGAATGCAAAAACCTCTTGTAAGGCTGGGTCAAGAGGAAGACAGAAAAACGCATTTGCGAGGTCAATGACAGTGAAATGCGAGTGAGCGGGAGACAATGATGAGAGAGCAGTGTAAGGGTTGGGCACGGACATACACTGTGTGGTGATTATTTTGTTAATCAACCTTAAGTCATGAACCATTCTGTATTTATCAGTGTTAGGTTTTGGGACAGGGAGAATCGGTGTGTTCCACGGTGAATGGCAAGGAACCAAAACACCTGCTTTCAATAGGCCATCAATCGTGTCTTTGATACCTGCTTCCGCTTCAGGTTTGAGAGGATATTGTCTCCTCCAAATAGGCTGCATATTCGCCTCGAGTGCAAATGAAACCGATATGTGTGCAGTGGCCCACATCCGTAGGGGAGGTAGACCAAAGAGAATCAGGGAGTGTAGTAAACATGGTGTCGGTGTGTGGGTGGTTTGTTCTCTCGCGACCATGAAACCGGTCCAATGTGGTTTGTTGCAAAACAACTGTGTCACGTGTGTGATGCGTAATCTTCCAGCTATTATCCGAAGGTGAAAACATGATGGCAGGGCACTGAGTAGGCTGCCAATCTGTTAATTGAGACATTCTTTTAGTCATTGGGCCCAATTGCCTGGCTTCATGCCTGGCATGCAGAGCCAGAGAGACGTGAGGAGAGCTGTCTTCTGATAATTCATACCATTTTAGCTGTTCTTCTGTTAAGGTAACTGCAGCAACAACACCCTCTTTTCCCACAAACAAACAAGGTGATGCTATGTGGCAAACACCTCCTGCAAGTTCAGATTCAAAAGCCTCTGTGTACAAATCGTCAGGCTCGCGTAAGTAATTCAGGGTGACATGGAGGGGATCAGCTGGAGGAGCATATGGTGCAAGTGCAATCCAGGGCTTCCAAAGCTGGAAAAGGGAGAAAATGCCTCCTTTTTCAGGTGTTTCACTTGTAATCCAAGAGGACCACACAGGATCACAGCACCCATTGTCTGTAACATGTCTCTCCCCATTAAGTTCACAGGACATGCTGGTGAGAAGAGGTACTGCTGGCGAAAAGTCTGAGTGCCCACCTGAGTCAAGAGAGGTGATGTGAATGGTAAACGTTCTGTTTTTCCCGAGAAACCCGATACTGCTGTAGAATCCGTGGACATTGTCATTTTTGGCAAAGTCTTTGTCACCGTAGAGTATCTCGCCCCACAATCAACCATCATGTCAACAGGTGTATGTAAAACAGTACACCTTAACATGGGGTCGCTTAACCCACTTTGTGGAGCGTTGGGGTTGCTTGGGGACCCCTAGTGGTTGCTCTGCCAGGCCTGAGTCGGCACCGCTGCTGGATGAGGCAGGCTGGGCTGCTGTTGGGCAGGTGGTGAGGGACCTCCCCCTCTGGGTGGACCCCAATGTGGCGCTGGGCCAAACTGCTGGAAGGGGCCCTGTGGGCAATCACGAGCCCAATGACCGGGGTCTCCACAGATGAAACTCCCCTGTCCCTGTCCTCCTCCTGGTCTTCCCCCTTGCTGATTTGACATATATCTCCCCCTGCCTCGCCCTCTAAAGCCCTGTGATAGTCTTTGATAGCCCCTCTGAGGCTGCCGCCATTGCTGTGCTTGTGCTGGCGGTGGATAATACTGTTGCTGTTGTGATTGTGGGAAGGGGATAGTTTGTGGCTCAGTTTGCTGAACCGGCATTTGTTTAGCATTAGCTGATTTTTTCTTTTCATTTTGTGCTGAATCGGCATCACGGATCTGCGCCTTTAAGAGACGGACTTGAAGTAGTTTAAGCTCTTCCTCTGTCTCCTGTTTCTGCGCCTGAACATGTGATGTTTGACATGTGCCAACCAGGGAAGGACAAAAAGCTGGTCTGATTCAACCAGGTCGTCCATTTTAGCTTTTACACTAGGATCAGCACCTCTCAGTACAGCTGCTTTAAACATCATGCGCGTACCTGGATTGTTATCAGGAGTGGTACCAGTCGTGTCGGTCCACTCGGTCACAATTCTGTTGCAGAACTGGTCAGGAGTTTCTCCTGATGTACACTGAAATTTGAGGAGAGCACTAGCCCCCTGTTGACCTGGATACAGGTCTCTCACTTGCTGCCACCACGAGGTGCGGCACTGAGTAAACGGTGTCTCGTCATGGCAGTAATTGCACCTGTGTCAATTTCATGCATTACTCTGGCTGAAGTGCATGCAGCGAAGATGGCCCTCAAGTGTCCCAAAGCCAAATTGTAACCTGTTGTGCGGCCTTCAAAAGCCCTAATCCATGCACTGCCCCCACATGTTAACTCTGGTAATTTTTGCTCTAACATCTGCATGTCTGCCATTCCCCAAGGTTGGTAGTGTGGTCTTATCCCTGTAGGCCCCTGAACCAATGGAAGTTGATAATTAACGTCATGTTTTGTCTTATGTTTACGTTACTGTTTTCTAGAGCTGAGGAGCTTGTATAGGTGTGTGTGTGTGTACGGAGGAGGTCTGTCGAGCAGTCGTAACTCTGCAACTGGATACAACTGAGGAGGAGGTGGGGTCTTTTTTTTCTAGCTTTGTGATTCTCATGAGCTGTGTTGAACGAATTCAGTCCTCTGACAAAAATCCGGTGTTTATTTTGTACATTGGCCAGAGCCTTCTTGGTTTTACGTTTAACTACGCATTGATTGTCTTTGTGATCTTTTTCTGTCTGCTGTATGTGCTCTTTTGATTGCTCATACAGTTTATTTCACATGCTCATGTTGTAATCTGTGGCCTCGTCCCCTGGGAACAAGCCTTCTTTCTGATAAACTTCTTTTAGTTTTAACAACTCCTTTTTTAATTTTTCTTGATTCTCCTGTCCCTCATTACGCTGCGAACAGTACTGCTGCGGCATATATCTGTCCAAAATTTGCCATTATGTTTTATCAAACTATTGTTATCCCTATACACAGAATTATTCACACAATATCTACGTGATCCAAACTTTGACTTGTGATAGTTGATACTCAGTTAGGGAATCACCGGAATTCGACTTTCAGGGCGCAAACAATCAGTGTGTATGGAATACACCCGAGTCACTGATCTGAGCACCCCTGTTAGTCTACACAGTGAAATACACTAGTCAAGTATTTTCCACCTCAATTCTTAGTTTCTGTTAGATCCCGTCATTCACAAGTACAGTTTATTTCATACAGTTTTATCAATACAGTTTTATCACTTCAGTTTTATCACATTGCGGGACTCCAACCCGGACAATTAGACGTGGGACTCCAACCCCGTCTCGGGACTCCAACCCGGTCACGGATCCCAGATCTGACCTCCCAGAGGTTTTGTTAATGATCCTTACACTTTTTATCGGTTTACCAGGACTTTTCAGACATCGTAACATAACATCACTAAATTTCGTGTTTCCAATCAGCAGTATTTGGTCATATGACAACAGGTTCTGCTTACCTTTCAGTTGTAGATGGTGCACCAGATGTTACGAACGAAGCCGCTGGTCCCGGAGCCGTGGGTCGAAAAGATCGTCGCCTCAAAAATAAAAACTTGCTCATTGATCACCAATCACGTCGGGGTCACCAAGCTGTTGGGGATTTACCCTCGGGCAAATAGCCCACCGTATAATCTGACTCCAAAAGACTACACCTTCAGAAGGACCCCGCGCAGATCATTTGATTGGAATTACATTCGATGAACAGAAGACGGTAGACGATCTACAAGTATTAACAATTTAATAAGTCAAGCATCAAAGTATAAACAACATAGATCTATGGTTTCACAAAACACAAGAATTGATTAAGTATCCCTAGCAACAGACACAAAGTCGGAGCTCGGTCCACGCATCTCTCCTCTCAGTGTTTTGTGAGCCCCGTTCTATCATTTCCATGTTTCTTTATTCATTCTCATGAGGAGTTGACCTTGTCCTGCACAGGGACGAGTTATCTTCACACACACACACACACACACACACACACACACACACCTACACACACACACACACACGCCAGGGTTGGGGCCACTGTGTGTGGGCGTTCTCATGGACAGAGAAGATGCTGTTCCTGCTTTCCACCTGTTGCTACACAATATCTCACGGACTAACCCGCTTCACAGCACATCTAGTTACGAGTTTAAGCTAAACTACCTGTGTGTCAGAGCGTCTTCTTTGTACGGGAAGCGCGTGAGTGCCTCACCCGGAGATTCAAACCATTTGCTCTATGACACACGCAACACTATTGCAAATGAGCACACACATAATACTTATACGTTTAATGCCTGTAAATACCGTCAGCATATTTCTACAGTGTGTGTAAACCATATGGTACAAACAATGAATAGACGCTGCCATATTTACCTTTCGCCCCTATTCACCCGCCCGCACTCTCAGGTCAAACGCTCTAGGTCTTCTGTCAGTCCCACGCACACGATGTAAGACCCGTGGTGACCGAGCCTTTGAGGCAGTGGCCCCGAGGCTCTGGAATGCTCTGCCTGCAACTCTGCGCCTCGCAGATACTGTGGATACTTTTAAAAGCCAGCTCAAAACCCACCTGTTTAGGCTGGCGTTTGTGTAAAAGTAAACCCATGTCCTAGACCTGCTCTTAAAATATGTTTTACATTTTTATTTTATTTTTATTTTATTTTTTATTTTATTTTTTAATTTTCTCTGTGTAGATAATTTATTGACCCTAGGGTCACATTGTGTTTTTTATGCTTTTAAATGTCTGCTCTGTTAAGCACTTTGTGATACTACTGTCTGTGAAAAGCGCGATATAAATAAAATTCATTCATTCATAGTTACGTCTACTTGACGTTATTGAGTGCTGGTGGAGCTGCTACGATGTTAGCATAGCCTAGCACCGATCCATCAGAGCTCCATTGAGAAGACAAGTAGCCTACAAATCGGTATCATTACGTAGTTATTTCGGAGTCCCTTTTTGTCGGAGAAGACAAGTACAAATCGGTATCATTACGTAGTTATTTCGGAGTCCCTTTTTGTCGGAGAAGACAAGTACAAATCAGCATCATTACGTAGTTATTTCGGAGTCCCTTTTTGACGGCTTATTGCCGTTGAATCACAGCCAAATCAGTTTATTTTGTGTTCCTACAGCTGTAGTAAACAGCGACCGGTGGCTTGCTAGACACAGTGAATACAGCTCGATACAATCCACGGAGCTCCTCTGAACAATGTTATGAACCAGACATGACGGCGTTTAGTTTCCCGGGATATCTGTGACTTCCACAACACGTAGAGATATAGGTTGAACGGATCCAGGTCTATAAACCACGCCCCCTCTCCGGCAATTTTGCGGCATTTGGTGTGAACACGACCGGTGGCGCATTGGACGCGTTTTTGCGGCGCGTCAAAAAATCAACACGTTTGGTGTGAACGCACCTTTACATTTCACTTGTTTTACAGTCCTGTTATCCGTTATGTGGTGCACTTTATTCTATATTTTATATTTTATTGTAAATTGAATATGTTTCTTTCTTGCACTGTGCTGATTGTGATAGTTTAATGTTATTGTTTACTGTTAAATGTTACGCACCACAACAACTTCCTTGTAGGTGCAAACTTGCTTGGCAATAAACGGTTCTGATTCTGATTAAGTGTGTATTTACGTATCCTCAACCTATGGTGAAATGTTTTGTCCATTTAGCAAATGTGTAAAAAAACTAATTTTTTTTTTTTACCAGTTTAGTCAATTCAGAGTAAATATTTGTGTGAAAACTTGTAAATGGTTTTAAATGGATAGGGACAAAGGGAAACTAGCAAACAATATTTAATAGAAAGTATGCAGCTGCAAAGCATCAGTTAACCTGAGGTAAAGATAATGCCACTTTTATGTATTTCTCCTCTTTGTTTTATTTTTTTTGGAAACAGAAAAAGACCCTCAGGATCGCTAAGCACCTTGCCATTGATCTGATGCTGTTATTCGGCTACGGAGCGATGCTGTATCTGGAGCTGTGTCTGGTGTTGACCCAGGCTGACCGGTGGACAGGATGTTCCTGAGCATCCCTTGCGGCATTTAGCTTGTTTATTTTTCTGGCTGAGAGCAGCTATCCGCCCCCCATCACTCAGCCTCACCAAGAATGTAAACACATGGAGGATACATGCACATGTTCTTTAAGTGCTATTATCTGCATTTGTACAAAAAATGTAGTTTGCATAACACATTCGTGCATGTGAACAATCGTGAATATCTTGGTATCCTGCTTCAACTGGATGGAAGTTTGGTCTACTGATAAGTAATGATAAAATTGTAATATTAGTCAATTCATGAACTTAACTTCCCAGTACTCACACATATTTTCTTGACACTTAGCCATCGCCAGCAAATGCCTTTGCAGCTTCACACCAGATCGCCTCTTTACATAGAAATGTTTGTACTCTTCACCTGAAAAATAGTCAAAGCTACAACACCCAAACAGAGCAGAGACCCAAACAGTTTACACGCCGGCAACAGAAATCTGTTTAACCTTCCACATAGCACCTGTCCGATCCGCTAAACACTTTCTAAGCCATTTGCACAACATTGTAAACATTTGCAGCACTGTGTTTATCTCATACCTACAAGAACATCACCCCCTATGTTAGCTAAGAACGGGCCTGCACTGGGGGGGGGGTGCAACAAGAAGATAAATGCAGGCATGTTAATTAGGGGTGTAACGATACGCGTATTCGTATTGAACCGTTCGGTATGAGGCTCACATTTTTAAAAACCTTTATTTAAGCAGGTAGTCCCATTGAGTTTAAAAATCTCTTTTGCAAGATGTGAGTAACAATACTACATAACATGAAGGAGCAGTTTTTGTTTTTTATGCTGATGTGTTGCTAAGAAGACACCCCAGAAGATGGGTCACTCAGGTATAGTTCCATCATTGTTCAAAGTCAAAGAATAACTTTATGATGTTAGTTGTAATGAATAAATATATTTTAAAATCAAGTACATTTCTCTGCATTTATAGTTTTCTACTGTACCGAAACATACCGAACCGTGGATTTTGTGAACAGTTACACCCCTAATGTTAATGTGGCTGATCTCTTTCAACTTTCACTTTCAATTCACTCCTTTATTTCATTGCTATTCGTGTGGGCTAAGGTGAGGAAGAGACGGCAGAGACGCCACATAAACAGCTGTTCACCGCTCGCTGCCGGACGGTCGGCCGGCCGGTTCTTGTGTTAAAAATGTCCGCTTAATAATTAAAAAAAACTGTGTTAACGCGCGATAAAATAATTGTCTGCGTTAATTAATGAATGCGTTAACGTGATAATAACGTGTTAACTTGCCCAGCACTACTAACAACTCAACAATTTAATTACTAATAAATAAACAATCAACTGACAAGACATTTTGTGTGTAATAAGTATATTAGTATTATCATTATTTTAATAGTAGTGAAAATAACGGACAATTCGGTCGTGAATGTTGAAAACCTTTGAAATATCAGTAAAACATGTTTATGTATTTTGTCTTTCCATCTAATGAAGCTGTGATGAATATCTCCTTTCCTAACAAAGCATGAACCATGGAAGAGGTTTCGACCATCAAAACCACCTCACAAACGTCTTTTCAGCATCTCCCCTTCTTGCCCAGCTTTAAATGAGTCCCACCGTATCAACACCCTGAGGCCATGTCTGCTTGAAACTGGTTTAGTGCCATTTAAGTCTTTTCAAAGTACAGTGAAAATGTTTGATATATGTATTTTCCCTCTGCCCTGAACCTGGTCTGTTAGGCACACAATTAGAACGTGTGGCCCTGTCACAGCTATTCTCATGCTTATGGAAATGGGAAAAAATAAATATTTCCCTGGCTCTTTAGTACATCACAATCGCAAAACAATTACACTTTTATATGATTCATTACCAGTGGCGGCTGGCCAATAGAGGGCCATGGGGCGTGGCCCCACCTTGAGCCACAAAATTTTTTAATAATAATAATTTATACAAATTGTCATTATTTGTGTTTTTGAAATATGGAATGTACCCAGTAATATTTGTAAAATATGATATCTGTGCAAAATATATGCTTTTCCTGCTCATCCTCTCCGCCTGTGTGCACGTCTCAGCAGCGCTGGGGTCATGGAGAAATAGCCCACAGGAGGCGTGTCTATGAAGCAGTTTAGCCAATTGCTGATAAAAGATATAAATGAGTGACATACAATTCAGCCAATCAGCGCCCTCAAATAGATTCAGCTGAGCTTGCGCGTTCTCGTCAGGAGAAGTCTCCACAGGCCAGCGCGAGCACTCCTCCTCCAAGACCCGTTTGAGAGGAGAACTTTGAGGAGATTCTGCAGCCAAAGAGCTGATATCAGATCAGCCTGACCTCACAATCAGACAGCAGACTCGTGGGAAAGGGAAGCAGTACATGAAGCTTCTGTACTAGCTGAACGCCAGACAGCTTTGGCTAGCTGGATGACGTCATGCTAGTTAGCTTTTTAAAACAACGGGTACGGATCCAGCACGGACAGTTAGGGAGTGATGGACTGCCCGGTTCTTGTGTTAAAAATGTCCACTTAATAATATTTAAAAAAAACTGCGTTAACACGCGATAAAATAATTGTCGGCATTAATTAATGAATGCGCTAACGCGATAATAACGTGTTAACTTGCCCAGCACTAAAAACAATATAAAAAGACAAGATTAGCAAGTAGCTGGCAAGTGAATATTGGAAAACATTTGATGTATATGTTGCTATCTGTTTGCTGGATGTGTAAATAGGCAAATGTTTGCTAGCATGGTAATAAAAAAATACTTTAAAAGTGAATAAATTAAACAAATAACTAATGTTGCTGTTACAATTCCCACACTTCCACTCCTCACAAACAAACTTTTACATGAGCTAGTTTTGCAAGAAATATGTATTTAGACAGGCGTCATGCAGGGCAGAAGCCTTGTGCAGCTTTGGCTCTCTGCTCTCTGCTCTCCCATTTGCTTTCCTGTGTTATGCTTCAGTGCTGATAGTTTACACTAGGTCCCCATTAGTGTCAGAAATGCTGGGTGATGCTCAGTTACTGAGATAAACAGAAGGAAGGGGTCAGCATCTGTGTCTACAGTACACGTGGTATTTTCTCTGGTGTGTGGTATTTGCTGTATGCTTGTATTTAAGTGTGTGTATGGGCTTATAATTGCTATTGGTAAATTCATCATTTTTCTCAGACAACAAAGTTAATCCAGTTATGCAGCTGGCTTTCTCCAGGCCTTATCTCGATTGGTTGAGGGAGGACGGGGCGGGACAAGCCATCTCTCAGTGAGGATCCCCAGACGCTCTCAGTTGCGCTGTGTCTACACAGACAGATCCACCTCCTTCCAGCGAGAGTTCTTCATGGACTGGAGGACTGGAACTGCAGCTGAGTACTTCTTTGCCCAGGATAACTTACCAAATGACATTTATCAAAAAGAGATTTTGACAAGTCAATGATCATTTTATTAAAAGAACCATGAAGTAGCTTGGAATCTTGGAAAATAGTTCAAGAAGATTTTGAGGAATTAAAGGACTTTTAGGGAAATTGTGGGACACAAACAACGGCAAGCATCACAAACTGGAGACGTTCTTGCAAACCATCCTCAAAATTTCTCCAACAAATTCTCAAGATCCCCAAGGCAAGGACAAGCTAAGAGGACTTAGCAAGATCAAACAAGGATTTATCAGCCTTGCATACAGAGGTATGAGGTGTGGAAACAACTGAGAACCCAGAAACCTACTGCTACGAATGTAAACAGACAGCACCATGCCAACCCTGCTGCCAACCTGTCACAAGAGGACCCAGACAACAGCAGGACAGACATTCCTGCTTTTGTTCTTCTTCGTTATCTTCAACCATCAGGTAAATGCTTAACGTACACATGCATGCACACACACACAAATTAGGCCTTTCAATGAAGTTACATTCAAGTCTTATTTAGCGTTGGACTCTACAGTAAGTCAGATGTAATTTTAATTGAATATTTTACAACAGAAATTGGCTCCACAAAAGAAATAATTTAGTGAGGCAATACAATACGTCATATTTCTCATGAAACACAGCACAGACCCTGATGACAGATGAATGTGTAGGAATAGAAGAAAAAACAAACAGTATGTAGCAGATTATATTTAGGCTACAGGAGGTACCATTGCTCGAATGAATTTTCTATATTATCTATTTGAAGCAGGGATAGGCGAGACAACAGAACATATGGGAGACATCCCTTCATTGGTGGTACCGCTCTGTACAGAGTTGACAAGACAAACCCAAGCAAATTGAAGGCTTCTATGTCGGGTGGTGGATGAGCCACCAGGCAGCTAAACGAACACGGGTTTTACAGAGATTAGCTTCTCACTCACTGGTTTGTGAAGGTTGGGAGTTTTCGACCAAGAAAGGAAAGCTACAGCCCCTTGGTCCCGATAATTAATTATAAATGAAAGAGATTCTTGTTAGCAGCAGTATTCTCTTCACACAGCAGCAGTTCTATCTCTTCTATATCTGTGCTCAGTGTGTGACTGTATGTGAACAGAACAACATGTTTCACACGTTCATCTACATGTGTGTGTTGAGTCTTCATCACAGTCAGAGCATGTGATGCAGCTCTACTCTTCATCACTATGATGCAGCTCTACTCTTCATCACTATGATGCAGCTCTACTCTTCATCACCATGATGCAGCTCTACTCTTCATCACTATGATGCAGCTCTACTCTTCATCACCATGATGCAGCTCTACTCTTCATCACTATGATGCAGCTCTACTCTTCATCACTATGATGCTGCTCTACTCTTCATCACTATGATGCAGCTCTACTCTTCATCACTATGATGCAGCTCTACTCTTCATCACTATGATGCAGCTCTACTCTTCATCACTATGATGCAGCTCTACTCTTCATCACTATGACCCAGCTCTACTCTTCATCACTATGATGCAGCTCTACTCTTCATCACTATGATGCAGCTCTACTCTTCATCACTATGATGCTGCTCTACTGTTCATCACTATGATGCAGCTCTACTCTTCATCACTATGATGCAGCTCTACTCTTCATCACTATGATGCAGATCTACTCTTCATCACTATGATGCAGCTCTACTCTTCATCACTATGATGCAGCTCTACTCTTCATCACTATGATGCAGCTCTACTCTTCATCACCATGATGCAGCTCTACTCTTCATCACCATGATGCAGCTCTACTCTTCATCACTATGACCCAGCTCTACTCTTCATCACAATGATGCAGCTCTACTCTTCATCACTATGATGCAGCTCTACTCTTCATCACTATGATGCAGCTCTACTCTTCATCACTATGACCCAGCTCTACTCTTCATCACTATGATGCAGCTCTACTCTTCATCACTATGATGCAGCTCTACTCTTCATCACTATGATGCAGCTCTACTCTTCATCACTATGATGCTGCTCTACTGTTCATCACTATGATGCAGCTCTACTCTTCATCACCATGATGCAGCTCTACTCTTCATCACTATGATGCAGCTCTACTCTTCATCACTATGATGCAGTGCTACTCTTCATCACTATGATGCAGCTCTACTCTTCATCACTATGATGCAGCTCTACTCTTCATCACTATGATGCAGCTCTACTCTTCATCACTATGATGCAGCTCTACTCTTCATCACCATGATGCAGCTCTACTCTTCATCACCATGATGCAGCTCTACACTTCATCACTATGACCCAGCTCTACTCTTCATCACTATGATGCTGTAACTCAGGTGATGAAGGTGACCCAGCTCTACTCTTCATCACTATGATGCTGTAACTCAGGTGATGATGGTGACCCAGCTCTACTCTTCATCACTATGATGCTGTAACTCAGGTGATGAAGGTGACCCAGCTCTACTCTTCATCACTATGATGCTGTAACTCAGGTGATGAAGGTGACCCAGCTCTACTCTTCATCACTATGATGCTGTAACTCAGGTGATGATGGTGACCCAGCTCTACTCTTCATCACTATGATGCAGCTCTACTCTTCATCACTATGATGCAGCTCTACTCTTCATCACTATGACCAGCTCTACTCTTCATCACCATGATGCAGCTCTACTCTTCATCACTATGACCCAGCTCTACTCTTCATCACAATGATGCAGCTCTACTCTTCATCACTATGATGCAGCTCTACTCTTCATCACTATGACCCAGCTCTACTCTTCATCACTATGATGCAGCTCTACTCTTCATCACTATGATGCAGCTCTACTCTTCATCACTATGATGCAGCGCTACTCTTCATCACTATGATGCAGCTCTACTCTTCATCACTATGATGCAGCTCTACTCTTCATCACTATGATGCAGCTCTACTCTTCATCACTATGATGCAGCTCTACTCTTCATCACCATGATGCAGCTCTACTCTTCATCACCATGATGCAGCTCTACTCTTCATCACTATGACCCAGCTCTACTCTTCATCACCATGATGCAGCTCTACTCTTCATCACCATGATGCAGCTCTACTCTTCATCACTATGATGCAGCTCTACTCTTCATAACCATGATGCAGCTCTACTCTTCATCACTATGATGCAGCTCTACTCTTCATCACTATGATGCAGCTCTACTCTTCATCACTATGACCCAGCTCTACTCTTCATCACTATGATGCAGCTCTACTCGTCATCACTATGATGCAGCTCTACTCTTCATCACTATGATGCAGCTCTACTCTTCATCACCATGATGCAGCTCTACTCTTCATCACCATGATGCAGCTCTACTCTTCATCACCATGATGCAGCTCTACTCTTCATCACCATGACCCAGCTCTACTCTTCATCACTATGATGCAGCTCTACTCTTCATCACTATGACCCAGCTCTACTCTTCATCACTATGATGCAGCTCTACTCTTCATCACCATGATGCAGCTCTACTCTTCATCACCATGACCCAGCTCTACTCTTCATCACTATGATGCAGCTCTACTCTTCATCACTATGATGCAGCTCTACTCTTCATCACTATGATGCAGCTCTACACTTCATCACTATGATGCAGCTCTACTCTTCATCACTATGATGCAGCTCTACTCTTCATCACTATGATGCAGCTCTACTCTTCATCACTATGATGCAGCTCTACTCTTCATCACTATGATGCAGCTCTACTCTTCATCACTATGATGCAGCTCTACTCTTCATCACTATGACCCAGCTCTACTCTTCATCACTATGATGCAGCTCTACTCTTCATCACCATGATGCAGCTCTACTCTTCATCACTATGATGCAGCTCTACTCTTCATCACTATGACCCAGCTCTACTCTTCATCACTATGATGCAGCTCTACTCTTCATCACCATGATGCAGCTCTACTCTTCATCACTATGATGCAGCTCTACTCTTCATGACCATGATGCAGCTCTACTCTTCATCACTATGACCCAGCTCTACTCTTCATCACAATGATGCAGCTCTACTCTTCATCACTATGATGCAGCTCTACTCTTCATCACTATGATGCAGCTCTACTCTTCATCACTATGATGCTGCTCTACTCTTCATCACTATGATGCAGCTCTACTCTTCAACACTATGATGCTGCTCTACTCTTCATCACTATGATGCAGCTCTACTCTTCATCACTATGATGCTGTAACTCAGGTGATGAAGGTGACCCAGCTCTACTCTTCATCACTATGATGCTGTAACTCAGGTGATGAAGGTGACCCAGCTCTACTCTTCATCACTATGATGCTGTAACTCAGGTGATGAAGGTGACCCAGCTCTACTCTTCATCACTATGATGCTGTAACTCAGGTGATGAAGGTGACCCAGCTCTACTCTTCATCACTATGATGCTGTAACTCAGGTGATGATGGTGACCCAGCTCTACTCTTCATCACTATGATGCTGCTCTACTCTTCATCACTATGATGCAGCTCTACTCTTCATCACTATGATGCTGCTCTACTCTTCATCACTATGACCAGCTCTACTCTTCATCACTATGATGCTGCTCTACTCTTCATCACTATGACCAGCTCTACTCTTCATCACTATGATGCTGCTCTACTCTTCATCACTATGATGCTGCTCTACTCTTCATCACTATGATGCTGCTCTACTCTTCATCACTATGATGCAGCTATACTCTTCATCACTATGATGCAGCTATACTCTTCATCATATGATGCAGCTCTACTCTTCATCACTATGATGCAGCTCTACTCTTCATCACTATGATGCAGCTCTACTCTTCATCACTATGATGCAGCTCTACTCTTCATCACTATGACCCAGCTCTACTCTTCATCACAATGATGCAGCTCTACTCTTCATCACTATGATGCAGCTCTACTCTTCATCACTATGACCCAGCTCTACTCTTCATCACTATGATGCTGCTCTACTCTTCATCACTATGATGCAGCTCTACTCTTCATCACTATGATGCAGCTCTACTCTTCATCACTATGATGCTGCTCTACTCTTCATCACTATGATGCAGCTCTACTCTTCATCACTATGATGCTGCTCTACTCTTCATCACTATGATGCTGCTCTACTCTTCATCACTATGATGCAGCTCTACTCTTCATCACTATGATGCTGTAACTCAGGTGATGAAGGTGACCCAGCTCTACTCTTCATCACTATGATGCTGTAACTCAGGTGATGAAGGTGAACCAGCTCTACTCTTCATCACTATGATGCTGTAACTCAGGTGATGATGGTGACCCAGCTCTACTCTTCATCACTATGATGCAGCTCTACTCTTCAACACTATGATGCTGCTCTACTCTTCATCACTATGATGCAGCTCTACTCTTCATCACTATGATGCAGCTCTACTCTTCATCACTATGATGCTGCTCTACTCTTCATCACTATGATGCTGCTCTACTCTTCATCACTATGATGCAGCTCTACTCTTCATCACTATGATGCTGCTCTACTCTTCATCACTATGACCAGCTCTACTCTTCATCACTATGATGCAGCTCTACTCTTCATCACTATGACCAGCTCTACTCTTCATCACTATGATGCTGCTCTACTCTTCATCACTATGATGCTGCTCTACTCTTCATCACTATGATGCAGCTCTACTCTTCATCACTATGATGCTGCTCTACTCTTCATCACTATGATGCAGCTCTACTCTTCATCACTATGATGCAGCTATACTCTTCATCACTATGATGCAGCTATACTCTTCATCACTATGATGCAGCTCTACTCTTCATCACAATGATGCAGCTCTACTCTTCATCACTATGATGCAGCTCTACTCTTCATCACTATGATCCAGCTCTACTCTTCATCACTATGATGCAGCTCTACTCTTCATCACTATGATGCTGTAACTCAGGTGATGAAGGTGACCCAGCTCTACTCTTCATCACTATGATGCTGTAACTCAGGTGATGAAGGTGACCCAGCTCTACTCTTCATCACTATGATGCTGTAACTCAGGTGATGATGGTGACCCAGCTCTACTCTTCATCACTATGATGCTGTAACTCAGGTGATGAAGGTGACCCAGCTCTACTCTTCATCACTATGATGCTGTAACTCAGGTGATGAAGGTGACCCAGCTCTACTCTTCATCACTATGATGCTGTGACTCAGAGGTGATGATGGTGACCCAGCTCTACTCTTCATCACTATGATGCTGTAACTCAGGTGATGAAGGTGACCCAGCTCTACTCTTCATCACTATGATGCTGTAACTCAGGTGATGAAGGTGACCCAGCTCTACTCTTCATCACTATGATGCTGTAACTCAGGTGATGAAGGTGACCCAGCTCTACTCTTCATCACTATGATGCTGTAACTCAGGTGATGAAGGTGACCCAGCTCTACTCTTCATCACTATGATGCTGTAACTCAGGCGATGAAGGTGACCCAGCTCTACTCTTCATCACTATGATGCTGTAACTCAGGTGATGAAGGTGACCCAGCTCTACTCTTCATCACTATGATGCTGTAACTCAGGTGATGAAGGTGACCCAGCTCTACTCTTCATCACTATGATGCTGTAACTCAGGTGATGAAGGTGACCCAGCTCTACTCTTCATCACTATGATGCTGTAACTCAGGCGATGAAGGTGACCCAGCTCTACTCTTCATTACTATGATGCAGCTCTACTCTTCATCACTATGATGCAGCTCTACTCTTCATCACTATGACCCAGCTCTACTCTTCATCACTATGATGCAGCTCTACTCTTCATCACTATGATGCAGCTCTACTCTTCATCACTATGCTGCAGCTCTACTCTTCATCACTATGATGCAGCTCTACTCTTCATCACTATGACCCAGCTCTACTCTTCATCACTATGATGCAGCTCTACTCTTCATCACTATGCTGCAGCTCTACTCTTCATCACTATGCTGCAGCTCTACTCTTCATCACTATGATGCTGCTCTACCGCTTCATCACTATGACCAGCTCTACTCTTCATCACTATGATGCAGCTCTACTCTTCATCACTATGACCAGCTCTACTCTTCATCACTATGATGCAGCTCTACTCTTCATCACTATGATGCAGCTCTACTCTTCATCACTATGATGCAGCTATACTCTTCATCACTATGACCAGCTCTACTCTTCATCACTATGATGCTGCTCTACTCTTCATCACTATGATGCTGCTCTACCGCTTCATCACTATGACCAGCTCTACTCTTCATCACTATGATGCAGCTCTACTCTTCATCACTATGACCAGCTCTACTCTTCATCACTATGATGCAGCTCTACTCTTCATCACTACGATGCAGCTCTACTCTTCATCACTATGATGCAGCTATACTCTTCATCACCATGATGCAGCTCTACTCTTCATCACTATGATGCAGCTCTACTCTTCATCACCATGATGCAGCTCTACTCTTCATCACAATGATGCAGCTCTACTCTTCATCACAATGATGCAGCTCTACTCTTCATCACTATGATGCAGCTCTACTCTTCATCACTATGATGCAGCTCTACTCTTCATAACCATGATGCAGCTCTACTCTTCATCACCATGATGCAGCTCTACTCTTCATCACCATGATGCAGCTCTACTCTTCATCACCATGATGCAGCTCTACTCTTCATCACCATGATGCAGCTCTACTCTTCATCACCATGATGCAGCTCTACTCTTCATCACCATGACCCAGCTCTACTCTTCATCACTATGATGCAGCTCTACTCTTCATCACTATGACCCAGCTCTACTCTTCATCACTATGATGCAGCTCTACTCTTCATCACCATGATGCAGCTCTACTCTTCATCACCATGACCCAGCTCTACTCTTCATCACTATGACGCAGCTCTACTCTTCATCACT
Source organism: Melanostigma gelatinosum (assembly GCF_949748355.1). Lineage (NCBI taxonomy): Eukaryota > Metazoa > Chordata > Actinopteri > Perciformes > Zoarcidae > Melanostigma > Melanostigma gelatinosum. Next base: position 30,931,738 of record NC_136636.1, read on the forward strand.
ATGATGCAGCTCTACTCTTCATCACTATGATGCAGCTCTACACTTCATCACTATGATGCAGCTCTACTCTTCATCACTATGATGCAGCTCTACTCTTCATCACTATGATGCAGCTCTACTCTTCATCACTATGATGCAGCTCTACTCTTCATCACTATGATGCAGCTCTACTCTTCATCACTATGACCCAGCTCTACTCTTCATCACCATGATGCAGCTCTACTCTTCATCACCATGATGCAGCTCTACTCTTCATCACCATGATGCAGCTCTACTCTTCATCACTATGACCCAGCTCTACTCTTCATCACTATGACCCAGCTCTACTCTTCATCACTATGATGCAGCTCTACTCTTCATCACCATGATGCAGCTCTACTCTTCATCACTATGACCCAGCTCTACTCTTCATCACAATGATGCAGCTCTACTCTTCATCACTATGATGCAGCTCTACTCTTCATCACAATGATGCAGCTCTACTCTTCATCACTATGATGCAGCTCTACTCTTCATCACTATGATGCAGCTCTACTCTTCATCACTATGATGCAGCTCTACTCTTCATCACTATGATGCTGCTCTACTCTAAATCACTATGATGCAGCTCTACTCTTCATCACTATGATGCTGCTCTACTCTTCATCACTATGATGCAGCTCTACTCTTCATCACTATGATGCTGTAACTCAGGTGATGAAGGTGACCCAACTCTACTCTTCATCACTATGATGCTGTAACTCAGGTGATGAAGGTGACCCAGCTCTACTCTTCATCACTATGATGCAGCTCTACTCTTCATCACTATGATGCTGCTCTACTCTTCATCACTATGATGCAGCTCTACTCTTCATCACTATGATGCTGCTCTACTCTTCATCACTATGATGCAGCTCTACTCTTCATCACTATGATGCAGCTATACTCTTCATCACTATGATGCAGCTATACTCTTCATCACTATGATGCAGCTCTACTCTTCATCACAATGATGCAGCTCTACTCTTCATCACTATGATCCAGCTCTACTCTTCATCACTATGATGCAGCTCTACTCTTCATCACTATGATGCTGTAACTCAGGTGATGAAGGTGACCCAGCTCTACTCTTCATCACTATGATGCTGTGACTCAGAGGTGATGATGGTGACCCAGCTCTACTCTTCATCACTATGATGCTGTAACTCAGGTGATGAAGGTGACCCAGCTCTACTCTTCATCACTATGATGCTGTAACTCAGGCGATGAAGGTGACCCAGCTCTACTCTTCATCACTATGATGCTGTAACTCAGGTGATGAAGGTGACCCAGCTCTACTCTTCATCACTATGATGCTGTAACTCAGGTGATGAAGGTGACCCAGCTCTACTCTTCATCACTATGATGCTGTAACTCAGGTGATGAAGGTGACCCAGCTCTACTCTTCATCACTATGATGCTGTAACTCAGGCGATGAAGGTGACCCAGCTCTACTCTTCATTACTATGATGCAGCTCTACTCTTCATCACTATGATGCAGCTCTACTCTTCATCACTATGACCCAGCTCTACTCTTCATCACTATGATGCAGCTCTACTCTTCATCACTATGATGCAGCTCTACTCTTCATCACTATGCTGCAGCTCTACTCTTCATCACTATGATGCAGCTCTACTCTTCATCACTATGACCCAGCTCTACTCTTCATCACTATGATGCAGCTCTACTCTTCATCACTATGATGCAGCTCTACTCTTCATCACTATGCTGCAGCTCTACTCTTCATCACTATGATGCTGCTCTACTCTTCATCACTATGATGCTGCTCTACTCTTCATCACTATGATGCAGCTCTACTCTTCATCACTATGACCAGCTCTACTCTTCATCACTATGATGCTGCTCTACTCTTCATCACTATGATGCTGCTCTACCGCTTCATCACTATGACCAGCTCTACTCTTCATCACTATGATGCAGCTCTACTCTTCATCACTATGACCAGCTCTACTCTTCATCACTATGATGCAGCTCTACTCTTCATCACTATGATGCAGCTCTACTCTTCATCACTATGATGCAGCTATACTCTTCATCACCATGATGCAGCTCTACTCTTCATCACTATGATGCAGCTCTACTCTTCATCACCATGATGCAGCTCTACTCTTCATCACTATGACCCAGCTCTACTCTTCATCACAATGATGCAGCTCTACTCTTCATCACTATGATGCAGCTCTACTCTTCATCACTATGATGCAGCTCTACTCTTCATAACCATGATGCAGCTCTACTCTTCATCACTATGATGGAGCTCTACTCTTCATCACCATGATGCAGCTCTACTCTTCATCACTATGATGCTGCTCTACTCCTTATCACTATGATGCTGCTCTACTCTTCATCACTATGATGCAGCTCTACTCTTCATCACTATGATGCAGCTCTACTCTTCATCACCATGATGCAGCTCTACTCTTCATCACCATGATGCAGCTCTACTCTTCATCACCATGATGCAGCTCTACTCTTCATCACCATGACCCAGCTCTACTCTTCATCACTATGATGCAGCTCTACTCTTCATCACTATGACCCAGCTCTACTCTTCATCACTATGATGCAGCTCTACTCTTCATCACCATGATGCAGCTCTACTCTTCATCACCATGACCCAGCTCTACTCTTCATCACTATGATGCAGCTCTACTCTTCATCACTATGATGCAGCTCTACTCTTCATCACTATGATGCAGCTCTACACTTCATCACTATGATGCAGCTCTACTCTTCATCACTATGATGCAGCTCTACTCTTCATCACTATGATGCAGCTCTACTCTTCATCACTATGATGCAGCTCTACTCTTCATCACTATGATGCAGCTCTACTCTTCATCACTATGACCCAGCTCTACTCTTCATCACCATGATGCAGCTCTACTCTTCATCACCATGATGCAGCTCTACTCTTCATCACCATGATGCAGCTCTACTCTTCATCACCATGATGCAGCTCTACTCTTCATCACTATGACCCAGCTCTACTCTTCATCACTATGACCCAGCTCTACTCTTCATCACTATGATGCAGCTCTACTCTTCATCACCATGTTGCAGCTCTACTCTTCATCACTATGACCCAGCTCTACTCTTCATCACAATGATGCAGCTCTACTCTTCATCACTATGATGCAGCTCTACTCTTCATCACAATGATGCAGCTCTACTCTTCATCACTATGATGCAGCTCTACTCTTCATCACTATGATGCAGCTCTACTCTTCATCAGTATGATGCAGCTCTACTCTTCATCACTATGATGCAGCTCTACTCTTCATCACTATGATGCTGCTCTACTCTTCATCACTATGATGCAGCTCTACTCTTCATCACTATGATGCTGCTCTACTCTTCATCACTATGATGCAGCTCTACTCTTCATCACTATGATGCTGTAACTCAGGTGATGAAGGTGACCCAACTCTACTCTTCATCACTATGATGCTGTAACTCAGGTGATGAAGGTGACCCAGCTCTACTCTTCATCACTATGATGCTGTAACTCAGGTGATGATGGTGACCCAGCTCTACTCTTCATCACTATGATGCAGCTCTACTCTTCATCACTATGATGCTGCTCTACTCTTCATCACTATGATGCTGCTCTACTCTTCATCACTATGATGCTGCTCTACTCTTCATCACTATGATGCAGCTCTACTCTTCATCACTATGATGCTGCTCTACTCTTCATCACTATGACCAGCTCTACTCTTCATCACTATGATGCTGCTCTACTCTTCATCACTATGACCAGCTCTACTCTTCATCACTATGATGCTGCTCTACTCTTCATCACTATGATGCTGCTCTACTCTTCATCACTATGATGCAGCTATACTCTTCATCACTATGATGCAGCTCTACTCTTCATCACAATGATGCAGCTCTACTCTTCATCACTATGATGCAGCTCTACTCTTCATCACTATGATGCAGCTCTACTCTTCATCACTATGACCCAGCTCTACTCTTCATCACTATGATGCAGCTCTACTCTTCATCACTATGATGCTGTAACTCAGGTGATGAAGGTGACCCAGCTCTACTCTTCATCACTATGATGCTGCTCTACTCTTCATCACTATGATGCAGCTCTACTCTTCATCACTATGATGCTGCTCTACTCTTCATCACTATGATGCAGCTCTACTCTTCATCACTATGACCAGCTCTACTCTTCATCACTATGATGCTGCTCTACTCTTCATCACTATGATGCTGCTCTACTCTTCATCACTATGATGCAGCTCTACTCTTCATCACTATGATGCTGCTCTACTCTTCATCACTATGATGCAGCTCTACTCTTCATCACTATGATGCTGCTCTACTCTTCATCACTATGATGCAGCTCTACTCTTCATCACTATGATGCAGCTCTACTCTTCATCACTATGATGCAGCTCTACTCTTCATCACAATGATGCTGTAACTCAGGTGATGAAGGTGACCCAGCTCTACTCTTCATCACTATGATGCTGTAACTCAGGTGATGAAGGTGACCCAGCTCTACTCTTCATCACTATGATGCTGTAACTCAGGTGATGAAGGTGACCCAGCACTACTCTTCATCACTATGATGCTGTAACTCAGGTGATGATGGTGACCCAGCTCTACTCTTCATCACTATGATGCTGTAACTCAGGTGATGAAGGTGACCCAGCTCTACTCTTCATCACTATGATGCTGTAACTCAGGTGATGAAGGTGACCCAGCTCTACTCTTCATCACTGTGATGCTGTAACTCAGGTGATGAAGGTGACCCAGTGATGTCCAGTAGTCTCCAGTGAGAGCAGCAGCTGCTGCTGGTTGTAACGCGTGGCTTTAGTCGTCCTCTCCTTTAACACAACTCGTGTGTTCTTCTGGTGAATCATGGCTTCCCAGCTGTGCTGAGAAGCTCAATTTTAAGCTTAGTTTGCATTTTCACATGTATTCATGGTCTGTTGGAAAGATAAAAATCGGACAAATATGACGTTTTTACAGCTTCTGGCTATGATAAATGGTGTAGTTTTGGTGATTGTTTAAAGAAAACATGCTTTTGATCCCGCTGGCGGGTTTTGAGGTTCAAAAGGTTAAAATGCATCAAGACTACATGATTCCAAAATAGAATAAAAGAAAACAACTCTTAGAAATACTTCTTCCTAGGCTCTATGACTAAAGGTTACAAGAGCCAAGCTTCATCAAAGTCAGTCAGGCACTCAAACCACAAAATGCTGTATGGATTGGCTTATGGATCCAGCTGCTCCTGCTCTGCTGTAATTAGAGGTGTTCGATAGTATCAGATTTCACCTGCAGTATACCGCAGTACCACCGTTTCACAGTGTTGCACAATGTTCCTAGGTATTTGTTTTATCTTCAATTAGAGAAGTCAATTCATTAATTCGTCAATTATCTCAGTGAAAAAATAGCGATTAGGTTTTGAGTTATGTCACATTATCATACAGCTCTGCTGAGCTTTTGAGCTTATTTTGATTTGAAAAAATACACTCATCAGTTGTATTTCCAGCTACAGCAGACAGCTATTTTTTTTTGTTTTTAAATCTAAAGTGTATACACACTGAACTATATACCTGCTCAGCACCAAACAGCAGATCAAGTTAGCGACTAGCTGGGGCAGTTGGTGCTAAAAGCTCTATAAGTTGATAACATATATCAAATACACTTTTACAGGTTCTTCCAATGATACAACAAATACAGATTGTTTCTACAGTGTGGAGAGATATATTCCAAATTGGTATTCATCTTTGAGGGGGAATGGAACATTACATTAATATTAAAGTGAATTTAATGACAATATTATACGTACACTTTAATTCCAGCATTCTCTTAAATTTTACTGCTCGGATTAAAAAAGAAAGTTCGTCTCACTTTTTAAATCTTCATGCAGGTAACAGGCTCAGTGCTTGAAAGTCTGATCGCTAAACGGACTGAATACTGGGAGGAATGCAACAGAACTCTGGCGACAAGGGCACTCCCAGAAACTGGTGAGCCTCCTGTCAAGTCTAAGGTTAATTGCCTTGATTGTTATTACCTTTGTGAAAACTTGATTCTTCTTTTGCAGGAATCTACTGCAGAGGAACATTTGACACGTTTGTGTGTTGGCCCCATTCACCTCCTGGGAATGTGTCTGTCCCCTGTCCTTCTTACTTACCATGGATCAGTGAGGACAATGTTATGTTTTACCACTTCACTTAAAATACAACTCCTGTATGAAGTCACAAATTCAAAATAAATGTCATTGAAGATTTGGTGTTTGATAATACTTTGGTCCAGAATTTAATATCTCAGCAACAATTGGATGGATTTCCACAAAATGTTAAAGAAAATTTGACATTTATAGATTCCCAGATAATGAATCCATTATCCTTGACTACTCCTGACTTTTCACTGTACTACCATTAGGTAGTGTTTTGCAGAAATTTGGGACAGGTATTCATGCTACTGTCAGGATGAATTCGAACCACTTTGGTGATCAATTGTTACATCTAGCGTCATCATCAGGTCAACATTTTAATTCCTCCACTACTTTGGTTTATGACCTGCAATTAACTGTCATTGGAAGAATGTTGGCATAATGACATTAGCATTTAGTTCAGTACAGCAGGCACTTTCAAATTAGCCTTAACCCCATCCCTACTTTCAAATAGCTTTCTCAATGATCAGTCCAGCCTTCCGAAATGATTTAACACCGGAATGAAGTTGTAATTAATCACATACGAGAAGTGACAATACCCTTACAATTTAGGATTTAGCTGTATAATAATGTAAGAACAAGAACAACAAATTCTCAGTCAGAAGCTACCATGCATATCTATGTGTCCTTCAATTACCTACAGACGGCTCCAGGAGGGCACATCGTGAGTGCTTAGTAAATGGGAGATGGCGACAGAGGGAGAATTCCTCCGAGACCTGGAGGGATGACTCAGAATGTAAGGACCACCATTATTTCAAAGACAAGGTGAGATAGTAGAAATACAGTGTTTCTGCTACCTTTAAGTTTTGGAGCTGAAAATGTCTCTCTTTATTAGTAATGTATCACTTTCCTTGTGTGTGTGCATGTGTGTGTGTGTGTAAAGGAGGATGAAATGCTTCGCCAGACAGCCCTCAGGCTCATCTCTGTCATCGGCTATTCCCTCTCCTTGTCCTCTCTCTTTATTGCTACTCTCCTGATGGGCATATTGAGGTCAGTGGCAGGAAGTAGAGGGGTTTCTGATGGTCAGGCAATCAATATATTAAAATTGTATGAAGATGGGGCAGATTTGCCTTTCTCTCAGTTATGATAACGTTATACTCACCAAAGTAATTACTAAGATCTGAGAAGATCGTGGTGACAAGGCAGCAAATATGACGGTTAACGGTAATGGTAAATGGACTTGCACTGGTGCAAGGTGCCACCTGCCCATCAAGATGTAAACTCATTCACATTCACACATCAATGGCACAGCCAGACACAGGAGCAAAAATGGGGTTCAGTATCTTGCCCAAGGACAGTTTGACATGCGGACCAGAGAAGCTGGGGATCAAAACGCCAATCTTCAAATTAGAAGATGACCCGCTCTACCTCTAAGCCACGACTACCTCTGATGGGGGTGACAGGGGCCTGGAAGCACTGTGAGTGTGACGTTTTACATGCTGATCAAACAACCATCCAAACATACCAACCAAGTCCACAGAGGCAGGCAAAATGATCACGAGGATCCCTAACTACACAGAAAAACGGTGTGTGCGAACATCTTCGGCAAGTACATGTGTCAAACCTGAACCAGGAAGTTGGTCTGTAAGCTATGGGAATAATCTTTGCTTTTCTTTCCTCCACTAAATAAGTGTTGCTATCATGGGGATTTGTTTGAATCCTGTCTTATTGTCTGACTGCTTGTGTTCCTTGCCCCTACATCATTTTAGTATTCCCAGATTTTAGAAATGAACTTGGTGAGTACAATGTTATTATTAGAAATAGGACCCATGGCCAAAACTACTCCGGTAAACCCCATGTTTTATTAAACTGGAATTAACCCTTATGCTTTCTATCTGTTTTCTAGATTGGACTTTAGATGTTTGGAAACCAAATCAAATTGTTATGACAGTTAGTTACTACTGTCGTGAATGAGAACAAAAATACTTTTTTCATATTGGCAATTTGAAGGTGCCTTATGAAGCTTTTTGTAAACAAAGTTACATCCATTGTTTCTCACCAAAATGCATCGTGTTTTTTACTTCAAACCTAATAAACATATTGAATGATTTACCTTCCTATAAATCATTTGCTTTTTGTAACATTTGATGGTGTTGTCGATGTCATTGTTGAAGGGTGTATGCATGAGATACTAAACAGGCACCCACTTCTAAAAACATTGCTTCATACTGGTTAAAACAGGAAATGCTTCCTGGTCCATGTTGTTTAATGTTCCATCTTATGCTTCTCATGATTTTACAGTTGCACAGGATGTATAGATCATTGCCTTTCTCAAATGACATGTTTTTGCTTACAAGGAAGCTCCACTGTACCAGGAACTACATACACATCAATCTGTTTGTGTCATTCATCCTGAGAGCCATGGCTGTCATCTCTAAGGAAATTGTATTATACATCATGTATTCCAAGCTACCCAAGGATGATCCAGGATGGAACTCCTACGCAATCTCTGCGGTATAAAATATACTGCCTTATTATTCACATATTTCTGATTCGGTTTTAGCTGTAAACGCTTTTAAATGTGTACAGTACAGCACTTGTGAATGAACCAAAGCAGTTTGAATCAGCCATACTATTCGTAACACTAATTTCCTATATTTCTCAACAGACAGCGTTGATATGTAAATTTTCCAAAGTGTGTATGGAATACTTTGTGGCCTGTAACTACTTCTGGCTCTTGGTGGAGGCCATTTTCCTTCACACGCTGCTCTTCACAGCTGTGCTGACTAAGAGACGTCTGCTGAAGAAATACATGCTCCTAGGATGGGGTAACGTAACGCAACACATTCTCACACATTCTAGGCTAAATACTAGCGGAGTTTTGGTGAGCAGCCAAATATGGATACGATCTACCCGGCATCCCCTGGCTTAAAAGCTAACATATGGAAGCATTTAGCTTCGTCTTCCGTCCAACTCGGAAAGTGCGAAGCACGAAGTAGATTCACACTTTTTTTGCCAAGGATTTGCACCCCTTCATAGTCAGAGCTTTCGCGCGATGTTGCACACTTTGGAACCAAGATACAACACTGCAATACTCTACCACCAAACTGAAGCTAAAGTTATGGAATCACTGAGGAAAGCTGGTAGGATGGTAGGAACATGTTATGCGAGACATTCGTTCCCACAGAATCTAGTGTCACCGTAACGTGCACTTCATCACTGTATGTATCGTTTTAGTATTTTTGTATGAGCGCTGAATGCTCGTTGCCTATAAAAAGGGGATTTTTTAGATGAGAAGTCAATATTATTTATTTGTAAATAAAGACAGCTTCTTCTGTCACATGGCTCAGAAAATGCTGAATTCTGTGTTTTTACTGTGAGGAAGCTGCTCCAGGCCCGATTTCATTCATTTTCCTGTTGGTTCTCTTTGCATTGTTTGGAAATGTAACCCTCCAGTTCACACATCTCTTCTATTTGTTACTCATGTTGAACACCTTTCAACACCTTAAAATATAATGGAAGTAAATTCATCTGAATTATTACAAATTGGCTATTTTTAAAATAGCAGATAGTCACAGTGAGAAAGAAAATCCTGTATCAAACAAATGTTGACGCATCAAGAATCCATAATGGTTTTATAATCACATCGTAGCCCTCTGAATCGTAATTGAATGGTGAGGTGCCGAGAGATACCCACCCCTATTGGGTGTGTCATTTTCTGCTTGTTACATGCATGGTATCTTCTTAAAATCACAGGAAACCTTTTGTTTCCATTTGTTACATGCACACAGTTTAAAATCAATTTCAAACGTAGGTTTACTTAAGCATAACTAATTTGGGTAGGTTGAGAGAACAGAAGTACTTGGTTAGCTGTAGAATAAGATTGTGGTGTTGATTAAAATAAGAACATTTGTTGAATAAAATCATGACCTTTTAGGTAACGAGTCCGACGCCAAAGGACACTGACCTAGTGACGTTATTTGATGAGTTGGAAGAGAGGAATTGTTTTGTGAGTGATTGTATTAAACATGTTGCATCTTATGCTTTTGTTACTTTTCAGGGACACCTATTTTGTTTGTAACACCATGGACAGTGCTCAAGATTTTATATGAAAACACAGAGTAAGTGTCTCATAACATACTTCACAATAAACAAATGAACTCAATTAATTCAAATGTTTCTCATTGATTGACTTTTTTAAAAATCCTTTCATTCCTAAGATGCTGGTCAATTGTGAACAAATGGTTCTGGTGGATAATAAGAGGCCCAATTACTTTATCAGTGCTTGTAAGTGATTCCTGAACCAATCCTTGAAAGCCTTTCTGAGAATCACAGTCCAGTTATTCAACCTGATGTTCACGTTCGTTACAGATTCATTATCTTGCTCCTGTAAGTCTCGTTTCATGTATTTCCTTTAAATCTAACCTAGATGTGTGTTGCAGGTCATTTTCTTTATATTCATCAAGATTCTGATGCTGCTGCTGTCCAAGCTGAAAGCAGATCAGGTGACGTTTACAGACTACAGATACAGGTACTTGTCCCTGCCTTGACTCACTCACTGTTTACAAATCCACATTTCAGGAACAATGTTTGACCTTGAGTGCCAAGTAGTATATTTAAACATTAGGTTCCTGGTCAAACATTTAAATGTCTGTTCTTCCCATCAAGTACAAACTCAATGAATGTTACCATGGAAAGGAATCTTGTGAATACTACCGTATATAGCTCACTTTGCCCTCTATCTTGTCCTTTGAATCATGTGCCACAATATAGTTTGTGAACTTCCTAACCTACCTGTCTTAACAGTCTATAAATATTCAGCGCTGTACTTTTTTGTCCTTCAGCTTGGCCAGAGCAACATTGGTACTGATTCCTCTGCTGGGAATCCATGAAGTGGTCTTCACGGTGTTGATAGATGAATGTGTGGTGGGCAGCAGTCGCTACGCCAGGAACTTCATCAACCTCACTCTCAGCTCCTTTCAGGTAACACCTGTAAAGTTAATTCCATACATGGCAAGTTTTTTGTTTCTAAATCCACATTAACTATAATTCATGATGTGTATCATTTTACAGGGATTTTTGGTTGCTGTGCTGTACTGTTTTGCTAATGGAGAGGTACATTTCATCTGTATGTATTGTGATTTTTCATAGATGTTGAATTCCATATGAATGCTATGTCCATATGAAGCTCAGTTAAGTCATTTTTGGTTTTGTTGTCATTTGTTGGTTTAAGACTTTGAAGCTATATACAGTATATTATAGTGTCTGTATTAAAAGGGACAGTTCACCCAAAAATCTAAAATACATATTAAATCCACAGACATTTTTATCATCTATCTATGCAGTTCTCCTCAGAGCTTTTACGCCTCTTTTAGCTAACTGTCTTGGTTTTGGATCACACCCTTAGATCAAATAAACCTCATTTCCGTTTCTGGCAGAATTCTTTACACAAACCAACTCTATGCGACCCGCTCAGCACCAGATGGCAAACAGACAGTTAGAAACTAGCTCGTGAAATTAGAGCATTTAGCAGCTAAAGAGGAACACATTTTTCTCATGAGCAAAGCAGCCACAGCTGTTCTCAGCAAAAAACGTTCTTCCAAACCCAATGGATGCTACCGGCCAGGTACCACACGACAGGCAAAAGAAGTGAGCATCGAGCAGCTAGACATTTTAGTTTAGAGTTGGAGAGTGAAAATCAAACTACATTCATTCGGTGACCATGTTGTTCAGATGTATACCTACTGTATACACTTAAATAAACTGTAAGATTTTGTGATATCTAATGGTGAGTTGCATACTGCGATCAACTAAATACCCTTTTGCTCACCCTCCATTTACAAGCATGTCTACAGACATGAATACAATGGCATTCAGGTAGGGATAGGTAAGGATTTCACTACAAGGAGCTACTCTTATCACTACTCGGTTCTTTTTCATCACTAAATAATTGCTTTTAAAAACATAGATGTATTTTTAAAAAACAAATAAATTCAGAACAGGATTACAAAATATTGTTTCTAGATCAACAACAGTAAGGTTTACAACAGCAAAGTCAATATATGAAGTCATTAGTATCTCACTGTAAAAACTCTAAAATGTCAATAGAATAAATAACATCCTGAGTGAAGTTTATAAAGAAGAACCCAAATCATCAGTCAGTCTTGTCCTCTGCTCTCCTCCCTCTGATGTGCCTGTAAGTAGCGCTAGTAGAGGGAGGACGGCTGCTTTGTCTCAGCCAGCAGAGACGTTTACAAGAACAAACTGTGCTCAACAGTTAGACTACAGCTTCTGTTTTAGCTTCTTTGTGAAAAATGTGCCTTTGGCCGCTCCAGGTGCTTGTGTACATAAAGCAGTGGTTGATAAAAGACTGCGGAAATACATCATCCTTTTGTTAACATGTTAATGCTTGATGAACAAGTGTATTGATAACATATTGGCTTTTTAATTGTGAATCTTACATCTTACAACGCTCATCACTTCAAGGAATGCGCGTAGTTGTAGTTGTCACCTCTAGTAATCGTCACTTCAACTGGTTTACTTCAGTGTCTCTGCTGACTATATATTAACCCTAAACATTAAAAAGTACCAATAAAATCACCAGTAACGTTAGAGCTCATCAACAATCCGGTCTTTAAGAATTTTGCGGGTTTCGGTACCCATGCCTACCTTTAGGCAACGTAAAAAAGGGGAAAGGCTCTCGCTAGAGCCTGTGTTCCATTTGTCCGTTCTGGGATGCTGTAGAAACATGGTAGTGCAAGATGGCGGACTCTGTGGAAAAGGACCTGCTCCCTCTGTAGATCTAAATAAGCAAACAAAAACACAAGTGATTATACACTAATGAAAGCATAATTATGAATATTGCCATAAACATGTAGTCGTCTAACTGGTGACAATTTTCTTTGTACTGAAATTCAGGTCCAAGCTGAACTAAAGAAGCGCTGGCAGCTTTTCCTGTTTACCAATCACTTCCAGGTGAGGAGTTGTTTTCGGTGCGTACCCCTCAAGTACCTCTGGAAGTGCACTCGACGGCGCCGTCCACAGTGCTCTCGGCAGACTGACTTCTTTGACGAGGGCGGTACCTCCACAACACATCCACACCTGCTTCAGGTAGCTGAACATGAAGGAGGTGAAGGACTTAGACAAGGAGAGGTTAAAGGTCAGGGTTTGAAGGGCTGTGACACAACAGGGCTTGACTTTCTCAACAGGAAGAGCCTGTCCAGTAGTGATGGAGAGATGACGCTAGGGGAGACCATGGAGGAGATTCTGGAGGAAAGCCAATTCTGATCCCCTTGAGGTTGTTGGTGCTTTTGTCATATTTTATGATATAAGTGCAGATCATTATATTGAATGCTAAATCATGTGGGTCTTGATGCCTTGTCCTATAGATGGGCCCTGTGTTAAAATCTAGACCTTTCTTATTCTTTACATTGTGTTCATAGTGTATGTATTCCCGACTAAAGCCACCACTTATAGTTGACACAGACAAACAACCTTGTGGTCCATGTGAGTAGTCACCAAGTCTCGATAAGGACCTATTGCCCAGGAATAGGCAGTGATAGAGGCTTGGTGAATACTTACAGGGCTAACACTAGCAAGCTGTTTCCTTCACTCATGATATGTTGTTCTTGGGATCTGACATCATTTCAAGCTCATTACAGTCATTGGTGGGATGATGTCACTTTAGCAACATTGTGTTAATTTCAGACATGTATTTGTACCATCAACTCCCGTCTAAAAACTAGGGAGGAGGGTTAGTGTAAATAAAAGTGGATAGTGCTACACAGCTAATAAGCTATGATAGCATCCTCAATTTGGAACTCTTCAGGTCTAGGTTCTTTCAAAATTCAGCATTGTCAGGATGGTTCGCATTGATCATCGGCACACATTTCTGTATCTCAAGTTCACCAAAGTTGAATTCACAAGAATATTTAGCACAAATTTACTTGTCCCCTAAAAGTGAATTCACTGATCAGAGATGTTGTTTTTTCACTGTGCCATTTAACTATTTGAATGGCTGGTGTCACCAGGCCTTAAGGAGTAGTTGTTGGTCTCTGATTGGTCTGTGCAAATATTGAAGTTGCCATGAGTAGTCTACTGTGTGCATTTGAAGTGATATTACTTCTACTTCATGTGATGTATTTCTTTTTGGTTTGCTGCATTTTATGCGTTGTGCTTTGCTTTGTAGTTTGAATAGTTATTGTCGTCAACAACATTTGTAATGTGATTATATGAAGCAAAAATTGTTTAAGCATGAAAATCATCCCAAATAAATATTGTGAATCTCTCATAAGGATCGTGTGCAGCACCCCTTTAAAACGTTTGAATTCATCAATGTATGGCTGGATTTTGTTCAACAATGTAATCATTTTAACAAAACATGAATGTTTTATATCTTCATTGTAAAACATACAGCAGAGATTCAGGTGCAACCTACACAAGTAATGAAAGCTGCTAATATTCTTAATAAAAAGTTAATGAAATGACAGTTTCTCTCTCAATGCCTGCACATCCACAAGCCAAAAATAAAAACATAATTTAACCTCTGAAAAAAACAGAAGATACCAATTTGTTTGCCACCCCAATGTGAGTACTGGCCACAGCCTGGTCATCCCTATGAAAATTGCCTGTCTCCGCCACTGATGGAGGTTCCCCATTAAAGTTTTTAATTACCACACCACTGTCACAAACCAACCTGCTAGGGGGCATTACAGTAACCTGTTTTCCATTTAGGCTTTTGGGATAAAGCTCTGGAACCATTGTGTACAGTCTGATATTATGGAAAGACATTGAAAAAACAATTTCTCTTTTTCCCCACTTTTTCGTTCACACCATCTTATTTGACTCTCTTTCACAGTCGTTTGTTTTTCTCAGAGTCAAGGTAGAAGAACATGCCTCAGAGCTCGAAAAAATATTGGAAATATTTCTGCAACAACAGAAAAAGCCAAAGATAAGGGTGCATCTAAGTCCCTGGTGTCCCCATTTTTACTCCACGAAAACTACCATAAAAAAAAAAATCATCACTGGCAAATGAGACCAAAATGCATTTGCATCATGCATGCGTTTATGATGTTTTAGAGCAGGGATTCCCAAAGTGTGGTGCACTGGGGCTGCGCGATGTCAACATATCTTTGCCATACTCTAGTCTTTATTATTTTTCTGTGATCTGCCTCGCCTCTACCCTGCCACCCACAAGTTGTTGCCCCGCGGCCTGTTCCGAGGGCTGACAGACCGGACGATCGGGTCCCTCGCGGCGGGGGCGGCTGGAGACCTCGCGTCCGGCGCAAAACGGGTGAGCGCCCGCCACTCGGAACCATAAAACCAAGTCCCGGATTTCACCCGGGGGATATTCTGGAGGTATTGTGGCCGGGTGATGTGCCTCGTTGCTGGGGAGGTATGAGCCGAGAGTGGCGGGGTGAGCCTACAGATGTGGCCAATCTGGCCAATCTTCTGGTGAACGTCCGTTACCTTTTCGAAGGCACGCTGCAGGAAGAGTTTTTGTCTTTTTTATCTTGTAAACAAACGCCACGCATGAGCAAACTGTTCTCTCATTAGTCCGATTTTTTTTTTTAAGGTGGGGGGTGCGTGAACCCGGTCGGGATGTAGAAGGGGGTGCGTGGCCGCTGTTTTAGAGCATGGTCCCAAGTATCACACAGTAGAAGGAAAAAAAGGCACGGAGCAAACCAAGTCCATCGCATTCCTATGTCCGTCCAAAAAACGTCTTTGCAATGTCCCCCAAATGACAGTGAGAATGACTTGGGTTTTATAGCAACACGAGTGTAGGAGCCAGGTATACTCTGTGCCATTTTCTTACACCATTTTTTGTCACTTCCGGTAATTGAGTCACGTGGTGTTGGGGAAAGCAATGGGGATATATGCTGTTCCGTAGTTTAGTGAGATGAATGGAAGGAGAGGGGGTGAGAGAGGGAGTCTTATTTTTTTGTTGAACGCTATTTACGCTATTTACACTATTATCATTGTTTGACGTTGTTGATTATCTTTGTACATCAAGAGAAACTATTTTGAACGTTTTTGTAGGCCAACTAAAAGCTCTGGCATGTCAACAAATAAGCCCAACATGTCAAACTAAACATCTGATAGGTTGAAGACTATGACAATCAGATTTATTTTACTTAAAGAGACAGCATAGGGGCGGAATCTGATTGGTTAAAAGCGCTACTTAATACAAGCTACGCTGGAAGCACAGCAACTGAGGAAGACAGTAGCTATGCAATGAGACAACAAGCTAATGGGAAAAATATTGAGAATACATGTAGTGTATCTCTGAAAAATAATGAAATGATAAAATAACTATAACTGTGATTCTGTCTCGTCAGCAGAGAAGATCTTACTGACCCTGAAAAGCTGTACAAACCTTTCCGTTCTCACAGATGCTGATGAACTTCAGAAAACAGTAAGTTTGCTGTCCTGTGACTGGCTTCAGATATTTGGTGTTGTTCCTGGATGTGAACTTTATTTCTTCGAGACAGGAGATTTTGAAGTGGCGGGCTGACCGGAGGTCCCACAGCCCTCCACCTAAATTTAGGTTCAGCAAACCGTTTTGGTCTCCTGTCCTGAAAAAGAGGAGAGGAAAGGTTAGTCTCTATATTTAAAACACACCAGTACTGCAGACACTCAGATAAAGAACATTGTCATTTAATGTGTAGATGTTCTGTTTGCTGTTTTAACTTGTTTGTGCTTTTTCTCTGTGTAGATTCATCCAGGCGGTCTGGGCACAAGAAGGCCCCTGAGACCCCAATGACTCCTGCTCCCCAGGACCCTCAGCCAGGGCCCTCTAGAAAAAGGCACTCCCCAGATGTGCTCTGCCTGTGGCAAGGCCACCACCATCCCACGCATCAATCTTTCTGCCAGGCCATCGACCCCCTCGGCAGGACGGTCGAGGAGTGGCTGACCCAGATCCCCAGATTAGTGGTTTTGCTGCCTGAACCTAACGTTGGTTTTGGTTTATGTCCTTCCGACTGGCAGAAAAAAAGTGTCTCTGGCACAAAAGATTCTTCCAACTTATTTTCTCATTGCACAGCTGTCGTCCTCAGTTGCTCTGCTTCTAGTGCAGCTTGTTTTAAGCAGAGCTTTTATCCAATCAGATCTCACCTCTGTGCCTCTGGGTAAGAACAGAGCCAGAGGCCTGCTGGATAGCCTTTGCAGACGATATTGTTGATTGTCAGTGCTCAACCAATCAGATTTTTAGTTTGACATGTTCGGCGTATTCTTTGACATGTGTGAAGGATTTCAGTATTGACAACATTATTAGTAGGATTAAATAACACCCCTAGTGGTGAGTAGAAGTGTCACAATAATAAGAATGTCAAAATATGTTAAGTCACAATATATTTACTTATGGAATGTATTATATGTTTACAATATTCTTACTTATAGAGGATATTATATGTTACAGTATTTTACTGATTGAATGTATTAAACCATAGAAGTATAGTCACTAAAGGTATTAAAACACTGTATGAATAGTTTTGAGGGTTAGAAAGGAATCATTTTGAGTGAGGCTTTACAGAGGTGCAGCAGAGGGACGGACAACTGACCAGCAGGGGACAGAGAGGAGGAGTCCGGACGACTTCAACCAAACACTGAGATGATAACTGCCCGAAGCCAGGAGGGGCTATTGAGATTTCCACATTTGACACAGAAGCCATTAATTGAGAGGAAAACCAACTTTCTGCTCCATAGAGACCAATGTTAAATTTTGCTTCAAAAACATCTTCCACAGAACACGGTACCCCATTTCTAGATCGCCAGTTAAGCCACATTTTTTACACTACAGATGCAATTTTCACACAATCTGTTTCTCAAGTCATCCTTCCTCTTAATTATTAATATCGGAGCAATAGGAGCTACGGTTATGGGAGTTGTGATGATTTGTTTGAGAGGTGTTTCCCTGTTTTATCTCCATGAAAAGGCTGGAGTCGCACAGCTGTTTCTGATTGAGCTCATTAGTGATGTTGATTAACACAGTCTGAGCCACAGTCGCTTATCAGTGGAGTAGCTAGCTATAGGAAGAGGGAGCTCGGGAGCTTGTATGTTCAAGATAACCTTATCAAGACACGTCTGACCATCTAATCTTGCACTGTATTACAAGTTATGCTGTATCTTCTCAATGTGAATGTCATAATGCCATATCAATTACTGGCAGATAATATAGTTCACAGTTAGCCAGGCTATGACAGTAGATGTCCATTTGTTAAAAAAACATTAAATATCCAATTTATTTTATTTAAAAGGCATATTATGAAAGTATTCTTTGTTTTATTATTTCATACATTGTACAGTTGGCCAGGTGGACAACATGTCTGACTGTTCTTCCTTTTTGTGGGCTTCACCAGACCTTTGTGTACATTATAGCCCAAACCTGAATGCTCTGTTATACTAAATTGTGAGAAAACAGAAAATCCAGAAAAAAGTATTTCCTATATTTTAAATACAAAATACATGTATTGTATTTTGTTATATTTTCTGGCACCAGTATTTTGTATTTTATTTTAATCCATTTATTTGAGGGGTATTTTGTTACGAAATACAAAATACCCCTTTTCATTTTGATGTATTTTTGCCCATCTCTGCTACGGGGCCACCGTACTACAGCAAGACCCTAAACTTAATTCTTCGGGATAAACTATCATAACAAAGACAGAAACCCCTATTTGTAGGAGCAGATTGGCTGGGCGGACTTTGAATATTTTCATTGATTGTTGTGTACCCCTTGTCCCGCCTTACTCTAACATTACGGCTTTCAGATTGAGAGGTGACGAGCTCATCTATAGTCCGTATGAAGCAGAGATTCCTCCGTTTAAAGCTAACGGTGAAACAACAATGTAAAACAAATAGATAGTGGCCCAAATAGATCATACAAAGCAAAGGAGCGATGCTAGTCTATCACTCAACTGTGGTTAGAGTGGTGATATGTTGTCAAGATATTGTTGTCATATAAATATTAGAAAATAGCCCTCAGAGGTCGGAGCGCTTTTCCGTTTAAATGCTGCTGAAGCGCTGCCCAGCGCCCTGCGGCTGATATGTCGATTAAACTAAATGAAATAAAAGAAAACTACTTGACACAACAGAGAGAATCAAAAAAAACCGAGCAAATTGGATTGTTCGTTAATACTAAACAGAGAATAAACAGAGTATGAGAATAACTGACGACTATGATACATAAGTGGTGAAATCTGTATGTAGGCGATATAGACTCAGTGAATCAGTCTCGTTTTACAAATGGAGAGCAGCCTACGAAGAAGTAAAACACGTAGCCTAATCTAGGCTAAAAGAAACCAAATGCAAATGCAGAAAGTACTATTATTTACGATGTATTACCATTACAACTAGCTATAAATCATCGACTGTGTGAATGTCTAAATGAACAGGTCCTATCTAGAGCACGATAGATCTGACTATAATTACATGTGTGTATTATTATATTAATTTGTTGCTTGGATGTATTTTGCCAATGGCTGGCACAATGCCGTGGGCTTTGAAGCCAGTCTCCTTCAGGACCTCAGGTAGTCTGCATCTGGAAGGGTGTTCGGGTCGACCGCCTTCCAGTACGTGAGCAGACGCTTGGTATCTGCACACCTCTTTTCATCCATATTGCGGGCCCTGCTCCTACCTAATTTGTTCAGGCGACTGGCTCCCACATAATCTGCAACAGCGTTGTTCCTAGCCTTCGCAGCTTCTCTCCACACTTTGCATCTGTGTTCAGCCGTGGGTGCCGTCACCGTTGGAAACCACCCGTTCCTCTGCCACTTCTTCAGATATTTTCTCATCCTCTCCCATTCCTTTCCCCTCTCTTTGGGCACCGTTTGGTCCTCCATCCTTTCTCTGGCTCTTCCCAACATTTCCTGAGCAGTTAAGACGGCCATTCTATCTCCTAGGTGAGCTCAACGTTCACTCACCCGTCGTAGCACCGTCCCCGTCAAAGTCGATTCTTCGGAACTGTGTAAATTAGTAAATGTACCAAAATTAGTCAAGACGGGATACGTGAAGAAATTTTGAACCAAAATTGAAGCTAGAACTCTTAAACAAACGCAACACCTAAATCAGAATCAAAATCAGATCCTAATTCGAATTCAAAAGGTTTAAAATCAAAATTACGCTTAATTAAAAAATCAATAATTAATCAATAAAAAAATCAATTAAGATTAAGATTCCAAATCAAATTTAAATGGTTTAAAATCGAAATTTAAATGAAATTTAAAAATTAATAATTAATCAATTACAAAAAGCAATAAAAAATTATCGATATCAAAATTCAAATAGTTCAAAATAAGAATTCAAATTAAATAAAAAATTAATAATTAATCAATTAAAAAAGCAATTAAAAAATTATCAATATCAAAATCCAAATTCAATAACTGTATTCAAAACATTCAAACAGCAAAGCCAATGTAAGTCAAACTACAATTACAATCCACACTGCAATCATTGACACCTCAGCAACACCAATCAGCACAATAATAAATCACATTTACTAATGAATCACTATTAAGTTCAAGAATTGAAGGAGCACAACTGAAACCATTAATCTTTGTTAAAATGCTGAATTAAAACCAAAGTCAACAACTAAAGTTATAATGCTTAATTAAAACTAAAGTCAGGATGTAAGCTCAAAGGTCATGGACAATGAATCTCTAAGACTGTTTTGTGTATTTTATCTAGGAAGCCACTGGGTGGCGTAAAACTATGCTGTGATTGTCTCTCTAAGCCACCAGATGTCAGCCTGTTTTAGTACTAATGTAATGACAGATTCGAAACACTAGGTTTATTATTATTATTAGTTACTCCTCCTGGCCGCTAGTTGGTGGAGTTGCTTTCTGGCGTTTTCTTCTTCTACGTTTTATCTACCTTCCTGTTTACATTTAGCCTTTGCCAGAAAATATGCTAACGGAAATGCTAACAGCAAAAACGGAGCTTCTAATAGAGCATACGCACACACAAGTTTCACCAAAATCCCACACTTTATTTTCACTCATACGCCCTCTGTCTCCTCTCACAATCCAGCAGTTATTTTCTTTACAAGCACTTTTATTTTTCATACACAGTACAATAAGCCCGGAGCTACGTCATAGCTAACGTTAGCTCCTCATACAGCTGCCACAGATCATGCAATGTTATTCATCATTGTAAACGTATTTCCACGCTGCTAAAACACAGACTAGTCACACGTATTATTGGACTTATTGTCCGGTTTTATTAAACCTTAAATCCTCCGGTTAACAGGCTATTAGCTCCTCCAGACCTGAGTTCATTGTTACGTTTGATCACGAGTTATAAACTTCCAGCGTCACATCACTCTCCTCAGTCAGTCTAGTTTCCCCAAAAGCCCATTATTCTACGTCTTCTGAATCAACCACACGATCCTCTATTTTTGCACGGCCAAAGCAAGCAAGAGTGACTTACAGGAGCCGCAGCCTCAGAAGCTAACTCCCGCTAGCCTAGCTTCTCTAAACAGCGTATGCTCAAGACCCAAAACTCATGGACTAAACCCGCAAAGGATTGCACCCCTAAGCCGGAATGCCACAATATTTCAGTTCGCCAAGCTACATACCTGCTTTTGAACTAGTTGTCAACACAAGCCCAACCATGCACCCGCCGAGCCAGAGTGTCTCAGTATGTGCAAAATTAGTCCGCTTTAGCCAACAGCTGTTTGATACCAATGTGATGATTTAATTACAGCGCTGTCTGCCTTTAATTTCTTTATTCTTAGGATCCTCTGTATACACTGGACTTGTCCCTTTAATGCATTCTACAAATATACTCTCACTGCAAACTGCAACTCGCTCAGCTCAAAACGGCCTGCTCACACTCCTTTTATTTTCACACCTCGTCCTCACAGAACAAAGGCACGCTTAGCAGGGCAAACGCCGGTCGGCCACATCTCCACTAAATGTCCTAAAACTACCTAGACAGACTTCGTTAGGTGCTGTTCTTACCTTTTATTGGCGCCTTGGAGATGTAGGTGACCGATGCCGTCCCGCATGCGTGTCTCGTCCCGCAAGAAGTCCTGCCGCTGTCGTCCAAATTAGTTGAGAAAAACTCCTCACGAGGAGCGTGTAGCAGGCCAGCACACGTGGTCTGATAGCTATTCAGACACACGGCGCTAAAAACGTTACCGAAACTGGTTTACCGTCAGAAAGGATTTTAATCCTGCTGTTGCAATTACAGTTATGCAATGGTGTACATTAATCTCATGAAATATTACACAATTAACCCACTTTGGAAAAAACTCTTCCCAGTCCCAGGAGAACACGTCTTCCCCTGGACCGCTACCTAACAGAAGAGAAAAACGCTTTGCTATATCCCTCCCTCATATTCGTTCGCGACTCCTCCCCTTTCGTCTATCTCAATTTTTATTGGCTACCTACGCTCACACCTCAGTAAACGCCTGTCTTCACATCTCGCTCTACCTGCAACAAACACATTCAAATCCTGTCAGTTATGACTTACTCCCTTCTATAATCCTACAGCACTTTATGTTTATCTTAATTATGCATCCCCAAAACCCTTATGATTATGACTAATTATGAATCTTAATTATGAATTATTAAACACTATTATATCTACTAACCACCCCGGTTTTTGCTCAAATTTCTTACAGTGGTGGGGTTGGTGCTTCCAGGTGGTGGTGTCTCCCTTTGTGTGCTGTGTCGGTTGGTGTGCCCCGGGTTGAGACCCTCACGTATGGTTGTGTGTGTGAGTGTTGTGTACACGGGTGATCGGGGTGCCTCCTCTTTCGGGATCCTCACCTGCACTGGTCCACCTCGCCACTGGTAAGCCGCAGTCCTCCTCTTTTTAAACGTATAACGGCTCTTTTAGGATTTCGTGTATGAACTGTAAACGGTGCATTGTTTAGTAGAATAAATGTTATTTTGTATTGGAACCACGTCTCCTGCTCATTTGTATAATGAACCTGAGTGTCTTTGGGACCCTGATACAGATCAGGGGAAAAGTGAATCTTTAGGTGCAACTCCTAGGGTGGCGTTGT
Organism: Melanostigma gelatinosum; assembly: GCF_949748355.1. Lineage (NCBI taxonomy): Eukaryota > Metazoa > Chordata > Actinopteri > Perciformes > Zoarcidae > Melanostigma > Melanostigma gelatinosum. The sequence goes on from NC_136636.1 coordinate 30,954,928, forward strand.
TGTGCGCTCTAAGACAGTTCGTCCACGTTTCGCCACACACCCTAGAAACAATAACCGATTATCATTATCCTTAAATTTCTCAAAGAAAAAATAAAACCCACAAGGCCTATGATTATCTGAGGCCACACTACAATGTGTTACATCAGCAGTAATATTTGATATTGTGTGAATACCTTAATATGTTTTCATTATGCTCCATGTCAACTTTGCCTGTGTAGCCACAAACCAGAATGGCTTGGATGTGAGGAGTCATGTCAGAAGAATCTTCAATCTTAAATAATCATACCAAAAATATTAAATTGTACTTTAATGCTTTGCATTCACAACACATTATACAATTTCCCAGGATACCACAGTCCATGGTTTACAGCTGAATAGACCAACATGAAATTGTTGCATCATTCGTCCTGTAAAGTGCCTTAATACAATATGAACTGTTTTGGGCATTATATAAACAAGTAATTAAAACATTGTGTTGTGATGAAATGAATCTGTGTAATTTGTTAAGATAGTATTTTTTACCTCATAACAAAGAGGAGGCCGAGCCAGCCATGTGGCCGGCTTCCTTGTGCCTTCGACACACGCTCCAATAATAACTACCAAAACTGGTTTACAATTATAAGGAATTTAATTCCACTGATGTAAGTACGATTACAGTTATACATTGGAGTGTACACTCCTATGACATATTAAAACAATAAAACCCCATTTGGAAAAAAAACTACCTCTGGTCCCAGGACACAGCCGTCCAGCAGATTCACAAGCTAAAAGAGGCAGAAAAAACGCTTCTAACCCGCCCACATATTAATTCACGACTCCTCCCTTCCGTCTATCTCAATTTCTATTGGCTACCCACCCTCAGCTCAGCAAACGCCTGTCTTCACATCTCTCTCTCCTGAGCAGCTAACACATTCAATGATTGTCAGTTATTGTTTAATCCCATCTATAATAATCCTTCAAAATGAAAGTTAAACTTCTGCAACTTGGCAGAAGTTTCATGCTTCTGCATGTTTATGTTTATCTTAATTATGCATTCCCAAAACCCTTATGATTATGACTAATTATGAATTATTAATTATGAATTATTAAACACTTTTATTATATCTACTAACTACAGTTTTTTGCTCAAATTTCTTACAATTCCCCCCTAACTCACAGTTCACTGTGAGTTAGCTACTCAAATGTAGTTAGTTATTCAAATGTCCCTGGAGACCTCCCCCCTACTCAATCCAGGGAGAGGCTCCCTATCTATCTAAACAGAGGCAAAGAATTCATGCACACAGATATCATTTCAAGTATTTCTGTTCAGTTCGTTTCAAGATAGAGTGCGTTGAAAGTCACTGCCTTCCACGTCTTGGGGCTGGCAGGATCAGGATACAGCCTGTAGGCTAGAGAACACATACTGAGAAGCCTTGACTGTTCTTTTACACGTGACAAAATTACATTTCTTAATCTTTACACCCTAAAATCCCTTTATAACCCAATTAAACAAAAAATTTAATCTCCAAATACTCATCCAAAACAATCCGTCTATTTTCCAAACTTCCAACATCTCACTGGATGTTTTAGAAGTCCATCTGGGCCTTTATCAGGTCCTTCAGGATCTCCGAGAGGATGGTCAGGAACCGCTCGTGAAGTCCCTCTGGTGGCCGCATCTAGACTGTGGCCATCAGAAGCTCCAATTCGTCCTCATCCTCGTCACATAACTGGTTGCCCTGGACTGGTGTCTGGCTCATCGTTGAAGCAATAAACCCCTGTAGAGGTCCACGGATGCAGGGGAACCCCCATCCACAGACACCTCGGAGGCTTATGACGACAGCACACAGAATAATTACGATTGCCAAAAATGTATGTTTTCACTGGCCAAGCATACTTCCCAACCAGTCGGTGAATGGATTCGTGACACCAGAGTTGTCTGCTAGCTCTTGGCTGAGTGCTGTCAGTCCCTCCAGAGCCCTGGTCACCGATCCATCAGGAGCTGTGTTATTTGGAATGAAAGTACAGCACGCAGACCCAAACATCTGGCACACGCCACTTTTCTCTGCTAAATCATATCTAATGCCATTCTGTTCTGCAAGGTCATTAAACTAGTCTTCGCCAGCTGTGCATGCAGTCCTGATATGGCGTCACTGGTGAAGTTTACTAAACGCTGTTGGTTATAGTAAATGTAGTTGATCCAATCGACATTTTTATTAATCATCACCCTCTGAGAGAAAACAGATTCTAAATCTGCTGCTATTTGATTTCTGGCTTGAAAGTCATTAGACACCCCCCTTGGCAGTCTTATGACATCTTATGTACACTTGGTCATCAAAGGCTCCCTTCGGGCCACCGGCATCTCTTTTGGATCTTCTGTTAGCATGTGGGCGTGGAGAGATGAGTTCTCCATAAGTTGCATCAGTGACAGGCAGGATATAGAATGACAATACAAGTTGCATCAACGCACATCTATCTGTCCAATCTTTAGGCAGGATTGGATGTATGGTTCTTCCTCCACACCATCACCATAAATCAGCTCTAGGTGCTGTCTGTCTTAACACACTGTTATATAGATAGTCGCTAGCATTGTGACTGTGGCTACAATTTGCAATAATACTACCTACATTGGGCCCCATAGCTGTATCTGAGACTATACAATCAAATGGACCCTCTGTAACCTTGAACAGAGGTGGGGTATTATATTATACAGGTGGGTAATCTCAGTGTAGCCTCTGACAAGTGTGTTGGAGGGGCAAAGTGTCATCAGTAAACAGAGTTAAAATACAACTAATTCAGGACTTAGGAGTCTGAATCTTGAAGGAACTGGTGTTGCTAGGGGTCTAGATCCTAAACACACAATACAATCTGTACTACTGGCTTGAAGCCGTATATTGTACCCACCATAAATTCCCATCTGCCATTCCAGTTTCCACCCCTTACCTCATTCTCTGCATCAGTCGTATGTCGAACCTGGTCTTTTTACAGGCTTAACAATAATCCTAATGAGCCCTTGTGGGGCAGGACTATCAGTAGCCTTTCCCTGTACTACGTAAAGTCCTCCGTCAGTCAATTTTGGGTCTGTTAAGGTAAGTCTTAAAGGATTACATCTACCCACCCCTTTTCTACACATGTGATAAGAAGCTGGGGCATTTAACATCTTTAGTCGGTCTTTAAGACCTGGGTTGGGGTCTTTTCCTAAACCCTCGCCACCTGTGTTCATCGTTGCCCATCCCCAATCTTCACACGCACAGTTATAATACGATAACAGCTTACCATACTTATTTGTGGCGGGCCCACACTCGTCAGTTATGATGCACAAGGTTTTGGTCATCCACCCGTAGGTGTGTTCATACCTGGGACAGGAAACGACTTCACAGAAGTCGAACTGGACCGTTGATGTTGTACCTTCTTTGAACGTAAGAGTGAGAGTTACATTTTCATAGGTGAGTGTCGTCGGAGAAGCCTCTCTACGTGGTCTGAGATCGGTTTGATTAGTTACTGAAGCTAAATTTCGAATCCTGATGTAGTCATGCATGTGTTCTGGCTCCTGTCTGTGGTTAATTCCCCACACTAAGAGGGAAACTACTGAAATCAGGACGAAAGTAATTACAGACTTCCATAACCTACTGAAGCTAGAGTCTCCCAATGGAAGGCCTCGCTTAAACTGTGGGGGAAACGTCATCTTCAGTACTGTCTAACCCCTCTTTTGAGGTGTCTTTGGCTTCAAATTTTCCTGTCTGATGTTCACTCCTGTCTCTGCGAGTGTCACACTCGTTACCTTCGCTGCTGCACAGTGAGTGAGGTGGTGTCAAGTAGCTCCAGTTTTACCTTTCACCTTTACTGCATGTGAGGTTGCCAATACTACCTCCCATGGACCGGTCCACCTTGGTTCACTCCACCTGCGCTCATGGACTCTTATCCACACCAGACTGCCTGGTGACACATCAGCCTGCTTCCTTTCGTCAGCTGCTGCTTCTGCGTTTGTCACCTGAGGAAACAACACTCGGCTCATGTTAGTTAGAGCTCCCGTATATTTCTCAATTTCTAGAGTTAGCAAGTCTAGTTGTGGTTTATCATGACGTCATTAAATCTCAAAAATTGTGAGTCGCACCTTTACTGAAAACTATTCTAAATGTGGATCTACAAAAACTGTTTGACACCTTACCATATCTCCCCTTCACCTCGATATCTCTGCTGTAAGGGATCACATGGCTGGCTATACACTGAACCCCCCCATGGTCCTGGTGACAGCATGGGCATCTGTTGATGTCTCATGGGAGGAGGTCCAGATGGACCTGGTCGTAGGTACTGCTGATGTTGTGGTGGGAACGGAGCATGTTGTGGTGGTGCACTGATCGGTCCTCCTGCTCTTTTATGAGGGCAATCCCTCACCCAATGACCTTCTCTCCCACATACGTAGCACACTCCTTTACTTACAAGACCCCCACGCCCCCCTTTATCGTTACCTCTCCCTCTGTTGGATGCACCACTTCTGCATCGTGGTGGGGGCTGATTGTACACCACCGTGGGGGCTGGTACTGCTGGATTTTGTTGCTGCTGGGCTTCTGCTGCTATCATCTGTTTCTTGGCCTGAACTTTTCTATTTAATTCTCTGTCGACCTCTGCTACTTGCAGTTTCAGCAGTCGCCGCTGCATTCTCTCTATGTCTTCCTGTCCTTTTGTCTTCTCAGTTAGCTGTCGCTGGTTGTAGTGAGTTAGGTGTTTCCTCCACATGGCATCTTTCATGTTGCTCAAGCCTACTACTTCTCCCAGCGCTGTCCGTACCGGTGGAGGCAGGCCCATCTGCACAGTGTGTCGCCATACTACAGTGGTGGCTTCATTGCCGTCATGTCTCCCCCCTGTTGCCCTCTGCCACTCTTCTTCAGCTCTCCTCAGGTACTGATGGGTTTCTTCTTCTGGTTTTATCTTCAGTCCCGAAAGAGAGTTCGTTTTTGTTTTTTTGGCCCAGATTCTCCGCATTGCTGACCAGAAAACACCTCGAAAGTTGTCAAATGGGGTTTCATCCCCCCTGTTGGTCGTTCCTGTACTTACCTCCAAAATGTTCAATTTGGCTGTTCCTTCGGTGTGGATCATCACGGCACGGATGTCTCCCAATGCCAATTTATCAGCTGCTGTGAGTTTTTCAAAGACACGGATCCACGGATTGGCTCCACCTGCCAGCGGTGGCAACGCCTTTTCCAGTGCGTCCATGTCTCGATGTCCCCATGGCACAAACTCAGCTTGTCCGTTGGATTTTACCAGCTCTCCTACTTCCTTACTCTGCTTCTTTAATGTAAACATTATGCAGCCTAGGAGTATTCAAATGTGTGTATTAAATGTGCATGCTTGTCATCACATGAATCAAAGTCAACTCACCCTCTGTGCTGTATGGCGTGTGGCCGCTGACTCCAAAACTGGGATCCGCTGCTCCACTTCCCAGATCTGGACCCACTCAACCACGCACCTTGACTAAAACAAACACAGAACTGCCAAAAGTTCAGCAGTAAATGTTAGCATACGTCTGTAGTGTAAGAGAGGTCAACGATCTCTCAAATATGTTGCGCCGTCCGTGTCAAAATTGATTCTTAGGAACTATGTAAAATAGTAAGTGTACCAAAATTAGTCAATACTGGATATGTGAAGGAATCTCGAATCCAAAATTGAAGCTAGAATTCCGAAATCAAACTCAACATCTAAATCAGAATCAGAATCACAATCACAATCCAGTTCCAAATCAGAATTCGAAAGGTTTAAAATTGGAAGTAAAATGAAATTAAAAAACAATGAATAATTAATCAATTAAATATTAAATTCAACTTTAAAATCAATAACTGCGTTCAAAGATATTCAATCAGAAATACCAATGCAAGTCAAACTGTTGAACTGCACTTACACTCTGGTCTGCACAATAATGAGTCACAATTAAGTTCAAGAATTGAAGAAACACAACTGAAACCATTAATCTTTGTTAAAATGCTGAACTAAAACCAAAGTCAACGACTAAAGTTATAATGCTTAATTAAAACTAAGGTCAGGATATAAGCTCACAGCTCTTAGACAATGAATCTCTGAAAAATTCAGATTCTAAACACTTCTTTACGGTTATCTGCAGTTACTCCTTCTGTTTAATTGTTTTTAAATCTCCTTTTCTTTTGCCTTATGTTTTGATGCTTTTAATGGTTTTATGTGAAGCACTTTGAAATGTGCTTATACAAATAAACTTGCCTTGCCGTCTGCGCCGAACCGGAAGTTGTTCTGCGCCAAACCGGAAGTTGTCATGAAACCGGCTTTTTTGTAACAGATATGCTAACCGCAATGCTAACGACAAAAACGGAGCTTCTAATAAAGCGTACGCACACACAAGTATCACCAAAATCCCACACTTTAATTCCACTCATACGCCTTCTGTCTCCTCTCTCAATCCAGCCGTTATTTTATTTTATAAGCACTTATTTTACATACAGAGTACCGCAACGCCGGAGCTACACGTAGCTAGCGTTAGCTCCCCACAGCGCGATCATGCAATATCAATCATTTTAAACGTATTTCCACGCTGCTAAAACACAGACTAGTCACACGTATTATTGGACATATTTAGTCATCATTTTAAACGTATTTCCACGCTGCTAAAACACAGACTAGTCACACGTATTATCGTTTTATTAACCCTTAAACCTCCGGTTAACAGGCTTTAGCTCATCCAGACCCGAGCTCACTGTTACGTATATGAAACGCGAGTTATTCACTGCCAACGCCACAAACCACTCACCCAGTCTGTCTAGTTTCACCAAAGCCTTTATTCTACGTCTTCCGAATCAACCACACGATCCACTAATTATCCACGGCCAAAGCGAGCAAGAGTGTCTTTCCTGGAGCCTGCGGCCTCAGAAGCTAACTCCCGCTAGCCTAGCTCTCTAAGCAACGTACACTTCAAGACCTGAGACTCGTGGGCTAAGCCTACAAAGGTTTGCACACCTAAGCCTCTCAAAGCCACGATATTTCAGTCCGCCAAGTTATATACCTGCTTTTGAACAGTTATCAGCACAAGCCCAAAATTTCACTCACCGAGCCAGAGGGTCTCCCAGTATGTGCAACCTCAGTCCGCTTTAGCTAAACAACTGCTTGATACCAATGTGATGATTTACTTACACAGCGCTGTCTGCCTTTAATTAATTCTTAGGATCCTTATACTCTTGACTAATCCCTTAAGTTCATCATACTTCAGACAGCAAATCGTACCTACCTCAGTGGAACGTGGCCTCCTCCTGGAACGTACCCACCGGCAACGGAGCGTTAGCCGTTAGCAGCGCTTAGCCAAGCAGAGATTCCCCTAAGGTTCCTAGAAGCTAACTCACAGATTTCATGAAACGGCTCTGCCTACCGATATTGTGGGCCCGGGATTGTCTGCTTGACTAACGCCGCCGTCAGCACACACAGCGAGGCCGGTAAGACTGTCCCTTCGTGGGTTCGCCAAATTTGTTAAGATAGTATTTTTTACCTCATAACAAAGAGGAGGCCGAGCCAGCCATGTGGCCGGCTTCCTTGTGCCTTCGACACACGCTCCAATAATAACTACCAAAACTGGTTTACAATTATAAGGAATTTAATTCCACTGATGTAAGTACGATTACAGTTATACATTGGAGTGTACACTCCTATGACATATTAAAACAATAAAACCCCATTTGGAAAAAAAACTACCTCTGGTCCCAGGACACAGCCGTCCAGCAGATTCACAAGCTAAAAGAGGCAGAAAAAACGCTTCTAACCCGCCCACATATTAATTCACGACTCCTCCCTTCCGTCTATCTCAATTTCTATTGGCTACCCACCCTCAGCTCAGCAAACGCCTGTCTTCACATCTCTCTCTCCTGAGCAGCTAACACATTCAATGATTGTCAGTTATTGTTTAATCCCATCTATAATAATCCTTCAAAATGAAAGTTAAACTTCTGCAACTTGGCAGAAGTTTCATGCTTCTGCATGTTTATGTTTATCTTAATTATGCATTCCCAAAACCCTTATGATTATGACTAATTATGAATTATTAATTATGAATTATTAAACACTTTTATTATATCTACTAACTACAGTTTTTTGCTCAAATTTCTTACAATATTTTGCTAAAAAAATTCAACTGAGCATTGTTATTAATGGTGATAAAGTAGAGTCATGGACGCCCTTAGATGAAAGGTTCTCAGAGAAAAGGTAGTCATTGCACCATTCTTGCATAAAACGTGGTGCTGGTCCTCCTTGAGCTATGCTGACAGCAAATACTTCACCAGCTGTCCTACAAACAGGAACAGAGGGTTTAAAATACTCAACATCAGTGCAGGGGGAGACCTCTGCTCAATTTTGTAATCATTAGGGGGAATACCTAAATAACCCTTCATCCAAATCATTCAAGGAATACTTTGGCATCTTCCCCCTTTCACTTTCTCCTTCAAAAAGTCGTTTCTCGATCCCAGCCACCATTGCTAAAATACAAAACAAAACAATCAAAAGCATTACACAAGCCGAATTTTGTAGATTGTCAAAAAAGTAATTGAGCTCATACATTGACAAGTGCATTATTGTACATATGTTGGTAGCATCTTTAGCTGAATGGTTCTTCAATTAATTTCCCCCTGGGGCAAATAAACTTATGATGCTCAACTACTCACTTGACAGAAACTCCTTCTTCAGGGCCCCCGTATCAATCCCTGGTTCTCCCAGGAATGTGATCCTCAAGGGATTCACAGGACTGCCATTTTTTTGACGCTTCCATAACTTCAGACCTCTTTCCACCATGTTGTCTCTGGATACACAAATCTCAAACGTCTTGCTGGAGTCCACCTGTGATCTTACCCACTTGATAACATCTTCCTCGCTGTAAAAAGTTTCAAATCTTGAAATTAGCCTCACATTGGAATGTATTTAATACCAACATATAAATACAGTACATTTCATAATAAATGAATATACCATGAAATAATTTACCATGAAATAAGATCTATATCAGTATGACGTGTGTCTCTTTGACAGGTTCTGTCCTCACTACTATCAGAATAAAGGCAATAGTTATTCATCTTCACACACAAATCTTGCATGATAACACTGCCATCAATGGGTGTGTAAACCAGACTTTTGCATCTTGCCATCTATGTCTAAATATAGTAAATGCAATAAATCTACATGACACAAACCAATTTATATGGCTTATCTTCAGAGTAGGAAAAATTGTCAAACCAATCCTAAACAATTACCGTTGTCCACAACAGCTTGCATGTGCCTCGATGTCTGAGACAGGAAAGACATGGGTGCATATCGGGCATTGGACCTCTTCTTCCTACATGCGGACATATGAAATACGGACTTATACCAAAGTTATGGGCAATGACTAACATCAAAGATGGCTAATCTTAACTTTTTTTTTAAACTACTCTACCTTCTGAGGGCAGTGGTCTTCACTGGATGATGAAGCAGATCCAGCAGACACTTCCTCAACAAACACCAAATCTTCATCCTGAATGTGAAATAGTGCAGGCACGTTTACAATTCTAGTTGTATTAAGTCTGTTAACTTTTATCAAGGACTAAAGTTCTACTGCTATTTAGTCTTGTGGATCAATCAGATGGTTAAATATCATTAAAATGTACAATTCATGTTTGGCAACATATTCAATAATTTGTTGACAGCTTTTAAATACGATATATTAAACAGAACATTTTACTTGTTCCTAAAATTACAATCTGTACTCATTTTGATCATCCTTAACCCTAAACTGTAAGGCAATTCACCTCTGTTTCAGGGCGTGAGTGAAGACAGTCATTGACATGGAGTGCCAGCATCTGCAGAGGCATCTCTATTTTGCACTGTTTGCAGCTGGCTTTCGGCATCAGTGCAAACTCTGGTGCACTTGCAGGAAGAGGTGTTAGATCTAGTTCATCTTGGAGAGGAACAATATAGAGCATGGTCTTTCCTGCAGTAGAGGAACATCTCAGTACGGACCCAGTGTAGCCCTCAGCCTCCAGAGGAACAGCAGAGTTTTCTCCTTCCATTTCCACCTGTGAAAACACAAACAAATTAAAACGATTGATTTTGGAGATGACCCCAAAACATGATTTATTCCTCCTCTTTTGGTTGTAGGTACAATAAACATAAAATATGTTTCAATTTAAGTACAGTAATTATGAACCTGTTGCTTTGTAAAGTAGCCATCTGTCCTCGAGATGTGCCATCTTTGGAAAGTTGGTTTTTCGTAGACTGGACAACTACATTAAAATAAAAACAATTTGGGACCGTTTTATCATGTGAAAAACATTTGACAAAATTCTTACTCTTGACAACACATTCGGCATTGTGCCTGCTTAAGCTTATAAAATACCTCTGCATGTGTAAAGTCAGATGTCACTGACAAAGTCCTCTTTCCCAAGCCTGCCTGCATGAACGTCACCTCATCCGCTGAGGACTGAGTCATTTCAACTTTTGATGCCAGTAAAAAAACAAATCAGCTCAAAAGGCTTCCACATTATCAAAACGTTTGCAGGCATGTGACCTCTGGTTTGAAGTCGTTTCTTGCCCTAAAGAATCCAGGCCTGTATGATTTTAGAAGAATAATATTACTTTTGAATTGTTATACTTCTCAACCAAGCGCACCACATCCAAGTATTCCAGAGTAAAGAACACAACAGTTGCCCTTAACCAGATAACTTTCTAAAAAGCTCAACAAAACTGATTTGGGTAAATAAAGGCATGATAAATGTTATATGACAGTTGTGTAATTGTACTGCTGCCATCATGGTAAAAACCAGACTAATGACACATTTAACTGGCTCATTGACATGCGTGCATGCCTGTCTACCTGGCCATTTCAGTTTGCACTGACGATCTCTCCATAACCTGACTCTGTCCCTGCCTTTGTCCCTGAGGTTCTTCAGGTATGGCCCTTGAAATCAGGGACAGGAGATGTCGTGCAGCCTCCGTGGCTTCACGTGCATCATACTGGAAAGGGATTTGAGATGTATGGACACGGTAAAAGGACGTTACAGTGTAATGCATTACTGTCACACAGGCAGTTTCTAAACAAATTATGCAATTACCTGAGGTCGTGTTTGTTGTTGGTTTCCATTCTGACATTAAAAGAAAAAAAGTAAGTATTACCATGACAGTGTCAATGTAATGTTTGAGTAATTATTTGATTGAAAACACCAAGCAAATTATGAATACCGTACTTTCCGGACTATAAGTCGCACCGGAATATAGGCCCCACCCGCTAATTTTGAGAAGAAAACTGAATATGTCCTTATATAAGCCACATCGGACTATAAGCCGAAATGCCACCCGCGATTAGCATTAGAGAATATAATATATCTTTGTATCCACCTTTGTACCGTATATCTTTTCATGCTTCATACAGACATACCTACCGGTTCATGATGTGGTGTGTTCAAGGACCCAAATGCAGACTCAGGACAGCAGAGTTATATTGCAAACCAAGATGATTTATTTCTCTCACTCAAAAACACGCACACAAAAAAACTCGAACAAGTTTTGTAGAACTGGGAAAAACGGTAATAAGTCAACTAGGAGGTGTCTCCATGCACTCCGCACAGGTCCAAGCCAGGAAGTGGCTTACGGTACCGGTAATCCCTCTGATCCGAGCGGAAAGTGGCTGGATCGACACAGGATCGCTATTGATCGCTATCGCCTTCGTCCTCCTGTGCACTAAAACCATTGAAGTCCTCTTCTTCAGTGTCGGAATTAAACAGCCTCAGAATTGCTTCGTTGCACTCAGTCAGTCTGTCGTCTGTACCCTCAGTGTCACTTTGCTCCTGAGGCAAATCCGCCCCTGAGCTTGCGCTGTCCTCCTCATTGCGCTGTCCTCCTCATCTCGCAGTAGTCCAGCCTTTCGGAACCCGTTGGTGATGGTGGATTCTTTCACACTGCTCCGCGCTGTTAGGATCCACTGGCAGACTTGAGAAAAAGTTGCTCTTCTCATGCAGCGTGTCTACGTTGCTCATAGCTCTGAATAGCATTTACGGCTAACTGGCTTGGCCAGTTGCTGCTAGCACAACAGCTATTCAGAGCTATGAGCAACAGTTATTGCCTCATTGCTTTTCGTTTGGTAGCCGTGAGAGACCTTAGTCTGTAATGTAAGTGTCTGCATGAAAAGATGTACAAAGATATATTATATGTTCGCGAATGCTAATCGCGGTTAGCATTTCCCCATTGGCGGTAATGTTAAAATTAGCTTAGAAGCTAGCGAGTCGGACATGTACTGTTAAAAGCATCTTTCCGTTCAACCTTTTTTGTTAACAGTCCTAGTGAGAGGTAGGTCAAAGGTACTTCATCCATATTGTAGCGACCATATTGTCAGTAACAGCTGGTAGCAGAGCAGTTGCTGTTCTGTGTCAGGAGCTAGTAACGGAGTTGTACCCCAAACCGGACAGTTTTTAGCTAATGTTTCAATACAATTCACTTACAATGTTGATAAAAATGATCGTGTAATGTTTTCAGTTGATTTAATGGTGTTAAACTGAAGTTAAACTTAGTACCTTTCAAACGAAATATTGTTGTAATTATTACAGTTAGCTTTGCCTTTACCAGAGTCGTTAAAACGATGCTAACACTGGTGAATTAGCCGTGCACTGCTATTGGCCTAATCCGTACGGACTTCTATCCTCGTTGTAAACACTGGCTGCTGCTGGTTTTTAGGGGATATTCGCTTGTTCCAGGGTCGCAAAAATGACCATCAATGCTGTCAACACATCCGGGACCGTAGTTCTGTCCTTCACAATAAGATATCACGCTTCAACAACTCCAAATGATGCAATAAAAGCTCCTTAATTTCCGTTTGAGCTGTTTTAGCGTCGCCCGAGCGTTCTTTCTGCTTTCTCTCATCAAAGTCACTTTCCTATAGTATTTAGACATATAAACGTCCATATATATTCATGAAATTTGACACAGATTATTTGATATGTATGAATTAATATTATTTACGTTTGGTTGGCGATCGCCGAAGAAAATGACAGCGTAATGACCGGAAAGGGCGTCACGACGGAATCGTTCGAGACAGGCCAATAGCAGCTAACGCCGACCGAGGCAGGCCATCGTTACGTTAAATGTTGTGTTAGACCGGAGCCGGAAGTTGTGGTTGTTGTTGTGGAAAACACACTTTACGGATAATGTTCGAGGGAGTTGCTCGGCAATAAGAGCGACTGTTTCTGTGAATAAACCCCTTGCAAGGACCCTGTCTCCGACTCGTAAGTGGAACATTACAATATTCATGTTAAATGTGTTGGCGGAGGAAAGCTACGGAAAAATCCGTATATAAATCGCACCGGACTATAAGCAGACGCCTCAAAGCGTGGGGTAAAACGTATCGGCTTATATTCCGAAAAGTACGGTAACTTGTGCCTCAGCTTCACTACATGATATCACTAACTAAGCTAACATACGTCATCTATGTAGTTACTTTCAAAAATGTTTCCACTTGTGGGTTTAGTGAGTGTTAAATGTTGCTGTGGATGAAGACTGTTCACCAAATGTGTATTAAGTCCCTCCTCCTGGAAGACATAGGACCCTGCCTCTGTAAATTAACCCTAATGTTCGTATTTACTGCAAAAAGTCATTTTAGACAATCTGAAGTAGATCATAGTAAAGAAATACCCCAACGTCTCTGCCAATCATATCGATGGCAGGAGAAAACGGTTAATGATAGCAACCCATGCTAATTTAACGTGATTGTGGTTGATATCAAATGAGATAATAATTTCTGTAATTTGTTAGTCAGACTGGCTATCAATAGCTATGCCCACGTTAATATAATTAAGCTTTGGGTACATCGACAAGGATGTTAGAGTGAGACAGAATTAAAATTTCCTGTACTGTCATCAAGGGACAGTGAAAGTCTGATAGTAGCCTCCGACTTTAGGAAACGTCAGTGCCGACTTGGCGCCTAACTTATCTTTTGACTTGCGACCAGAGATGTCTTTGGCTAGCTAGTTAAGAGTTTTAAGGATTTAATGGCTCATTTCAACTTTAGCTTATCTTCATCAAGTTTAATACAAGACAGTAACATGGTTGTAACCTCGTCATCTGTACCTACCTCGGTCAGAGAGAACCAAGCTCATAGGATTTGTTTTAAATTGTGTCATACATGTGTAGCTAACATAGATGCCTCAGGTGCATATAACGTTAGCCCACAGTGGGGCTGCATGTCAACACAGCAGCCCTCCATGTCGTTCTTAAAAAGAGACTCCACGACACGAACAACATGAGAACAAAGTGAAGTGCTGCTATATTTACAATATTTTTGACAAAACAGAGCAGTCAACTTACCTCCATGTCACCGTAACTTCCCGTCTGTGTAGATCAGTGATTCTTAACCATAGGGCCGCGCCCATGATTGGGCCGCGAGCGCCACCTAGAGGGCCGCGAAAAACTTTCAGTTTTGCACCTGTGGGCCGCGGGACTGCATAGGTTATCAATTGAAGACACCAGAGATATTACTGTTATCCATGAGACGCTCAGTTACAATATAGCTTCCCACCACCTGGTGGCGGTAATGCGTCAGTCAGTTGTTTAACAAGCTGCAATACGCAGAAGAAGACACTCAGCTAGCCGCTAGCCTGTAGCGAAAGTTATGGATAAGTTATTAAAAAGAAAAAATGAAGACGACAGTGGTGCCATACCCCCCAAAAGTCTAAATGTGTGTGCAAGTACAACCCTGACTTTCTTAAGTACGGCTTTGTGAACGGAGGCAACGAGGCAGAGCCGAGGGCTCAGTGTGTGGAATGTGGGCTGACGCTATCAAACGAAGCACTGAAGCCTTCAAAAATAAAGCGACACCAAGCGACGAAACATCCAACGCTCGTGTG
>NC_136636.1:30974767-31009767 GCF_949748355.1 Melanostigma gelatinosum
CTTTTCAATCGCTTTTGCCACTGCTGCAACATATCTTGCGCACATGGATTGACCATTTTCCACAGCGTCAAGTTTTGAAGAATGATACATCAGTACCTGTCTCTCACCCCCCTTTTTCTGGAAGAGTACAGCATTGAGTAGGCTGTCTCTTTCGGAAACATCAAGGTGGAACGGTAGGGAGTAGTCTGGGGACATGAGTGCGGCGGCATGTGCAAGTGCTTGCTTCAAGTGGGAGAAAGCTGCTTCAGCCTCTTTTCTCCATGTGAGGGTGGCAGTAAGATTTCTGGTGCCCACTTCCTTCAACATCTCTCTGAGAATGGTGGTGTTGTTGGTGTAGTCTGGGATATGGGCTCGTGAGTAGCCTGTTAAACCCAGAAATGAGAGAAGAGTGGCAACAGTGAGCGGTTGGGGATGTTGCAAGATGGTGGCCCTGTGCGTGTGTGACATTTAGAGTGCAATGGGCGTGGTCCAGGGGAGTTTTGTATGGGAAAAGCTGAATGATTTCATGACAACGTACTAGTTGGTGGGTTGGACGAGACATGGACACCGTCTTGGTTCATCCAGATGATCAGATTGAGGCGAGTCATCAGATCGCGTCCTAGCAGGTTGACAGGGCAGTTTGGAGCAGAGAGAAAGCTGTGCATGAAGGTTGCATCTTGAAATGTGATGGGGAGAGGGGTGGTGTAACATTGTCGAACTGGAGTACCAGAGACTCCCACCACTGACACAAACCGGTCCGACAACGGTTGCGTAGTCATCACACTCGAACAGGTGGCTCCAGTATCGACGAGGAAGGTGTGATCCTGTCCATTTACTGAGCACCTGATTAAGGGTTTGCTGGTGAGGCCGAAATGTAGAGTGTGTGACGCCAGTGATTGAGGGGCGTGTCAATAGGGAGGACTGTTGTAACCTCCGGGCCATTGTTGTTGGCTACTTGCCTGTGTGGCATGAGCCCCGCCTTGGGGACCATGTCCCTCGTCCCAAGGAGCCTGATTGGCCCCTTGCTGTGGTCTTTGTCCGTCATAGCCATGTCCGCCTCCTCCTCTGGAGTATTGTCCTCTTCCTCTCTGTGCTTGCTGCAGTGCTGACATGCAGTCTCTTGCGAAGTGTCCCGGTTTCCCACAGTTGTAGCAGAAATAGGATGCTCCCCTTTTTCCAGGTGCTCCTCTTTTTCTGGCTTTGGGGGGCGGGCCATGGGACCGAAGGTGATACTGGGGGGAGGAACCAGAGGAAGTGCTGGAGACAGGCCAGTTGAGGGCGGGGGAGGGGCCGAGGCCAGAGATGCCTGGCCCGGTTCCTGTGCAGTCTTTTCCAGACCTACCGGGGCTTGTGTGGTAGGGGTGATGTCGAAGGGGGTGATGTCGAAGGGGGTGATGTCGAGTAACTGATGGGGCCTGGTTTGTTCTTTTTCGGTCAGCATGTCCACCTGTATCCGATCTGTCATGGCCAATTCTAATGCTATCATCGCCACTCGATGTTCCTCTTCTCTGTCTTTGCGGGCTTGCTTCAGGGGGTTAATGAACACACGTCGTTTGGTTTGATTATTCTCTGCTGTCTGTGCGTAGGCCACTCGTTTTGTCGAATCTTTGGCAAAGAATCGGAGGTTGTTGGCTGATGGAGGCAGTGGACTAGCCGCCCTCCACCATCCCTCCTTTGTCCATCGTTTCATGCAGTTATCCCAATGAATCTTGTCTCTTTTCCATGCGGTCTTGCCTCTTGTGTCTGTTACAGCTTTTTCAGTTTTGCACGCAGTGCTCCTGAGTAGCCACCAGATGGAGCCACAGCTCCAGCCATGTCTTCTTGTGTTCTTCTTTTCTTTTTTTCAAATCAAGTTTTTTTTTTTTTTTTTTAAATCAATTCCAATCTTCTTCTTTTTTTTTTTCAAAATTCTTTTTTTTTTTTTTCAATTCCAATCTTCTTTCTTTTTTTCCAAAATTCTTTTTTCAAATTTTTCAATATAAAATGTTTGGATGCAGTACTCCCGAATGTCCACCAGAGGGAGCCAAAGCTCCTGTCGAATGTTCTTCTGCCCTCTGTCCGTTGTTATCTCTCCCTGCTTTGGCTGCAGCTGTCTTTCTTATCTAAGATGTTCACTCCCTTGCCTCTGTGCCTTTGCCTGCTGTGTCTTCGCTCCTAACTCTGTTCACGGTTCTTATGGAACACAATTTCCAATAAATCTGTATTCTTTGTAACTCTACCAGTAAAACTCACACATATATTAACCCTCAGCTTTCCTCTTCTATTCTAGTGTTTGTGGTTCTGTGTTTGAGTGCAAAGCTTGTGTCTTATGCGTGTGCTCTGCTCCACTGACCGTCAATCTCTGAAAAGCACACCAACCTGGTGAAAAACACTACAACTTTACAACTACACATGTACTCTCTAACACCTGTACGCTTCACACAGTCACTCACATCCATACCAGATTGACACCATACACTGCCGTCGCTGAAATACGCACAAATCACATATAGATCTGCTCTTATAGCGTTTTCACGAGCACGGTCCCGAAGGAAATGGATACCTAATAGGCATTACTCAACACTCAATCGACCATACACTGCCGTGATTCCACAAATAATCGCACACAGACCTCGTCAGGAAAGATCTATTGATCTTATTGTTTACAGTGTACGCCTTGTGCGAGCACGGTCCCTAAGGAAATGGCGAATTCTTGTGCTACAATTGAATCGATGTCTCCCTGAGATCATCTATGCTGCATGCAAACCCATACACTGCCACTTCTGCAATACTGGTACACAAACCTCATCAATTACCTCATCAATTTGACCTCATCAATTTATTTTTCTCAATTAAAATTCTCTGGATGGATCTTCGTTTTACAGTGTACAACATTGCATGAATGTGGTCCCCTTTAGGAAATGGCGTTTTGCAGTCTCCAGACACACTACAGTCACATCAGCGTATTCCAACAACATTTCTATATACTTGATCCAAATCTCAGCTTGCAACTTCGCATAAATCAACAGTGTGGCCCGGAATTCAGTCTTTCAGACCGTCATTGGTCAGCGAACCGAAGCTTTCGCCACGGCTGTGTAACCTCCGAACAGTTATCAAAACTTACACGGTGAACACGATGCCAGTTTATAGAACTTACAATCCTTAATTTCTGTTAGATCCACTCACACACATGTACATTCTATGCTACAAAACCCCCACTGCTGTCATAACAATCCTGTCACAATGCTTCGTCAATTTATCTTTAAAAATTTAGTCAAAGCAATTCATACTCACACCCGGTACTTCTGATCAATTCAATTTGGTTTTTTCCTACATACAATTCTGCAGATTTCATTTAAATAGGCTCTGCCCTTACCTTTTGATTGCAGCTGCTTTGATCAGTTTCCCGAGGTGATAAGAATCGTTCCGGCAGGCCTCCGGAATCCCCAGCCTCTCGGGAAAACACCTGTTGTTTTGTCTGTTGACAGAAGAAAAAGTCCGTCACGAGATGTCTCTCCTACTGATCGTTAAGAACCATCGCTGCTACCATGTTGAGAATAAATCTCATGTTGAGGAGAAAACTCAGGTGAACAGACTTAGGTCGAGGCGTTTAGCTCAATTCAAGCAATAAGGTTTATTTGTGACAGAAGTATTATGTCCAGCAGTTAAACGTGCACGGACCTAAAAAGTTCACTCTGTAGGAGTGAATGAAAAGCTAAAAGGCGCTTAAACAGAGTGCGCATGCGTTCATATATTAGGTCCTCCTTTTGGAGCCTATTGGTCAAAGCAATAGTAGGAGGCGGATTTGTTTTTAGCATTCAAATAGCCTGATGGAGCACTGAGCATCTCCGCCCACACTGGCTCACGTCCGGGATCCGCCTTCTCTGGAACGTCAGTGTGTGAGATGTTGATTCAGCCGCATATTGTTATGTTCGGCCAACTAGATAAGCTAGGCGCTAGATATGCAAGGGCGCCTCTTTCTATCTCTAAGATGGAGCAGGCAGTTGAGACTGGTTCTCTGTAAGACTATGTGACATTTAACTGGGGCAAAAGCTATCCTTCAGAGTTCTAGTAATTTCCACTTTGTTCAGGCGAGTGCGAGAGTGCCCCACCTGGCGTTTTTGACCTTCTTGTACTAGAACTCACATATCCGCGTATAAGCTGTGTTTAACATTGAATGAATGTATATTTTTATTTACACCCGAAGATCCTCTCGAGCCTCACTGGTCCACTTCTTGAATTTCCTCACCACAGGTTTACATAGCTTGAGTTTCTGCCTGTATGAAGGAATCAGATGGACCATGACATGGTCAGAGACCCAGTGCAGCCTGAGGGACGGCGTGATATGCCCTGCTGATTGTTGTGTAGCAGTGGTCCAGAATGCTCTCCTCTCTGGTTGGGCATTTAATAAACTGTCTGTATTTAGGCAGTTCATGGCTGAGATTTCCTTTGTTAAAGTCACCAAGGACAATAACTGGGGACTCCGGGTAGGTCCGCTCCACACATAGTATCCGGTCGGCGAGCATGCGCTGTCTGCCTGCACGTTGCTCTGCGGCGGAATGTAAACACAGACTAGGATGAATGAAGCAAACTCACGTGGAGAGTAAAAGGGTTTGCAGTTAATAATAAAATATTCCAGGTCAGGAGAACAGTGTTGAAGAATCACTGACACATCATTGCACCAGCCACTGTTGGTGTAGAAACAGATTCCAAAATCCACCACCAGCTCTCCCACACACACACATGCCTCAGGTATTTTGTTACATTGTCTACATCTCTGTCCCTGCTTCATGGCGCACTCTCTGGCGATATGGCCCTGCTCGCCACACTTGTGGCACAAAAACTCTGGGCACTCCCTGAGAATGTGGCCCGGCTGCATGCAGCCCCTGCATATTTTTGCCTGCCCGTCGTGGAGGGTTGTCGTTACTCCAGGCAGGGTCATACCGTCTTTGTCAATCATACCAGGGGTGTCCGTCATCATTGTACCAGGCAGGGTTCGGTTCACAGGTGTGGCAGCCATCTCGGGAGGGAAAACAAAGCGCTCTTTTACAAACAATTGTGAAAAGAGGGAAAAAAACAACACTTCTTTCATTTGCTCGATGTATGTTTAGATTGCCTAGATCTTTAACTCAATAATCCTTTAACAGTGACCACAAAGCTTGATGGAGATGCAGGGGATTGAACCCCGGGCCTCATACATGCAAAGCACGCGCTCTACCACTGAGCTACATCCCCTACAAATCGTCACAAATAGTCTTTCGTTCATCGAGATTCCTAAATAAAAGACGAAATATGACCAAAAATGATGGATGTAGAGTTGTAAATGCACTTGTATAGTGTTGTGAAATGCAACTGTGAATTTCGAAATTAAGCTTTGGAAAACTCCTCGCACCTCTATACAACCAGTCACAATGGAAATGTTGGACATTGGCTACCTTTATGCTTACTGTCTGACTACAAAACTTAGCAACAGTATACTCTCACTGGAAGAAGAGGACTCAGATGGCCACAAATCTAACAGGGGCCAACTGCTTGGAAGGCAGCTATGCTCACCACTGTACCACCATTGGTGGGACAAAGGCTTTCACAGCAAAGTCGGCAATTCACCTGGGTATTGAGACTGAAAAGAGCCCTGCCTTTATAAAGACAATGGGGCTGCATTGGAGGGGATGGTTCACTTCATTTACCTGTGACATTACACAATATTGCCCAGGAAGTTGAGATTTACAATGTGACAACATACACAAGGAAGTGTCTTCTTAATCATCAATTTGGGTCAAAGCATCAATTTAGAGGCTGCTCATTTTTATAAGCTGAACCAGACATGTCTCAGCATGGAGGTTCTATGGTGAGGCCACCAAGTGGAAAAGTGTCTTTCGTTGTTGGCAGGGTTTGAACCTGCGCGAGGAAACCCCAAAGGATTTCTAGTCCATCGCCTTAATCACTCGGCCACAACAACCTACGAGACAACATTGAACCAACTTTCACAAATTCTAAGAACTGTCTCAATGGCTGCAAAAGACACTTACTAAGTGTACTTCTCTGTAACACAGCTGTTCAATTTTGCTTGCCTTAGGTATACTTGGTGTATTCTTTCATTTGCTCGATGTATGTTTAGATTGCCTAGATCTTTAACTCAATAATCCTTTAACAGTGACCACAAAACTTGATGGAGATGCAGGGGATTGAACCCCGGGCCTCATACATGCACGTGCTCTACCACTGAGCTACATCCCCCACAAATCTTCACAAATAGTCTTTCTTTCTTCGAGATTCCTAAATAAAAGACGAAATATGACCAAAAATGATGGATGTAGAGTTGTGAAATGCAACTGTGAATTTCGAAATTAAGCTTTGGAAAACTCCTCGCACCTCTATACAACCAGTCACAATGGAAATGTTGGACATTGGCTACCTTTATGCTTACTGTCTGACTACAAAACTTAGCAACAGTATACTCTCACTGGAAGAAGAGGACTCAGATGGCCACAAATCTAACAGGGGCCAACTGCTTGGAAGGCAGCTATGCTCACCACTGTACCACCATTGGTGGGACAAAGGCTTTCACAGCAAAGTCGGCAATTCACCTGGGTATTGAGACTGAAAAGAGCCCTGCATTTATAAAGAGAATGGGGCTGCATTAGAGGGGATGGTTCACTTCATTTACCTGTGACATTACACAATATTGCCCAGGAAGTTGAGATTTACAATGTGACAACATACACAAGGAAGTGTCTTCTTAATCAACAATTTGGGTCAAAGCATCAATTTAGAGGCTGCTCATTTTTATAAGCTGAACCAGACATGTCTCAGCATGGAGGTCCTATGGTGAGGCCACCAAGTGGAAAGGTGTCTTTCGTTGTTGGCAGGGTTTGAACCTGCGCGGGGAAACCCCAATGGATTTCTAGTCCATCGCCTTAACCACAACAACCTACGAGACAACATTGAACCAACTTTCACAAATTCTAAGAACTGTCTCAACGGCTGCAAAATACACTTACTAAGTGTACTTCTCTGTAACACAGCTGTTCAATTTTGCTTGCCTTAGGTATACTTGGTGTGTTCTTTCATTTGCTCGATGTATGTTTAGATTGCCTAGATCTTTAACTCAATAATCCTTTAACAGTGACCACAAAACTTAATTGAGATGCGGGGGATTGATTGATTCGTTCATCGAGATTCCTAAATAAAAGACGAAATATGACCAAAAATGATGGATGTAGAGTTGTAAATGCACTTGTATAGTGTTGTGAAATGTAACTGTGAATTTCGAAATTAAGCTTTGGAAAACTCCTCGCACCTCTATACAACCAGTCACAATGGAAATGTTGGACATTGGCTACCTTTATGCTTACTGTCTGACTACAAAACTTAGCAACAGTATACTCTCACTGGAAGAAGAGGACTCAGATGGCCACAAATCTAACAGGGGCCAACTGCTTGGAAGGCAGCTATGCTCACCACTGTACCACCATTGGTGGGACAAAGGCTTTCACAGCAAAGTCTGCAATTCACCTGGGTATTGAGACTGAAAAGAGCCCTGCATTTATAAAGACAATGGGGCTGCATTGGAGGGGATGGTTCACTTCATTTACCTGTGACATTACACAATATTGCCCAGGAAGTTGAGATTTACAATGTGACAACATACACAAGGAAGTGTCTTCTTAATCAACAATTTGGGTCAAAGCATCAATTTAGAGGCTGCTCATTTTTATAAGCTGAACCAGACATGTCTCAGCATGGAGGTTCTATGGTGAGGCCACCAAGTGGAAAAGTGTCTTTCGTTGTTGGCAGGGTTTGAACCTGCGCGGGGAAACCCCAATGGATTTCTAGTCCATCGCCTTAACCACTCGGCCACAACAACCTACGAGACAACATTGAACCAACTTTCACAAATTCTAAGAACTGTCTCAACGGCTGCAAAAGACACTTACTAAGTGTACTTCTCTGTAACACAGCTGTTCAATTTTGCTTGCCTTAGGTATACTTGGTGTGTTCTTTCATTTGCTCGATGTATGTTTAGATTGCCTAGATCTTTAACTCAATAATCCTTTAACAGTGACCACAAAACTTAATGGAGATGCGGGGGATTGATTGATTCGTTCATCGAGATTCCTAAATAAAAGACGAAATATGACCAAAAATGATGGATGTAGAGTTGTAAATGCACTTGTATAGTGTTGTGAAATGCAACTGTGAATTTTCGAAATTAAGCTTTGGAAAACTCCTCGCACCTCTATACAACCAGTCACAATGGAAATGTTGGACATTGGCTACCTTTATGCTTACTGTTTGACTACAAAACTTAGCAACAGCATACTCTCACTGTAAGAAGAGGACTCAGATGGCCGCAAATCTAACAGGGGCCAAATGCTTGGAAGGCAGCTATGCTCACCACTGTACCACCATTGGTGGGACAAAGGCTTTCACAGCAAAGTCGGCAATTCACCTGGGTATTGAGACTGAAAAGAGCCCTGCATTTATAAAGAGAATGGGGCTGCATTGGAGGGGATGGTTCACTTCATTTACCTGTGACATTACACAATATTGCCCAGGAAGTTGAGATTTACAATGTGACAACATACACAAGGAAGTGTCTTCTTAATCAACAATTTGGGTCAAAGCATCAATTTAGAGGCAGCTCATTTTTATAAGCTGAACCAGACATGTCTCAGCATGGAGGTTCTATGGTGAGGCCACCAATTGGAAAAGTGTCTTTCGTTGTTGGCAGGGTTTGAACCTGCACGGGGAAACCCCAATGGATTTCTAGTCCATCGCCTTAACCACTTGGCCACAACAACCTACGAGACAACATTGAACCAACTTTCACAAATTCTAAGAACTCTCTCAACGGCTGCAAAATACACTTACTAAGTGTACTTCTCTGTAACACAGCTGTTCAATTTTGCTTGCCTTAGGTATACTTGGTGTGTTCTTTCATTTGCTCGATGTATGTTTAGATTGCCTAGATCTTTAACTCAATAATCCTTTAACAGTGACCACAAAACTTAATGGAGATGCGGGGGATTGATTGATTCGTTCATCGAGATTCCTAAATAAAAGACGAAATATGACCAAAAATGATGGATGTAGAGTTGTAAATGCACTTGTATAGTGTTGTGAAATGTAACTGTGAATTTCGAAATTAAGCTTTGGAAAACTCCTCGCACCTCTATACAACCAGTCACAATGGAAATGTTGGACATTGGCTACCTTTATGCTTACTGTCTGACTACAAAACTTAGCAACAGTATACTCTCACTGGAAGAAGAGGACTCAGATGGCCACAAATCTAACAGGGGCCAACTGCTTGGAAGGCAGCTATGCTCACCACTGTACCACCATTGGTGGGACAAAGGCTTTCACAGCAAAGTCGGCAATTCACCTGGGTATTGAGACTGAAAAGAGCCCTGCATTTATAAAGAGAATGGGGCTGCATTGGAGGGGATGGTTCACTTCATTTACCTGTGACATTACACAATATTGCCCAGGAAGTTGAGATTTACAATGTGACAACATACACAAGGAAGTGTCTTCTTAATCAACAATTTGGGTCAAAGCATCAATTTAGAGGCTGCTCATTTTTATAAGCTGAACCAGACATGTCTCACCATGGAGGTTCTATGGTGAGGCCACCAAGTGGAAAAGTGTCTTTCGTTGTTGGCAGGGTTTGAACCTGCGCGGGGAAACCCCAATGGATTTCTAGTCCATCGCCTTAACCACTCGGCCACAACAACCTACGAGACAACATTGAACCAACTTTCACAAATTCTAAGAACTGTCTCAACGGCTGCAAAAGACACTTACTAAGTGTACTTCTCTGTAACACAGCTGTTCAATTTTGCTTGCCTTAGGTATACTTGGTGTGTTCTTTCATTTGCTCGATGTATGTTTAGATTGCCTAGATCTTTAACTCAATAATCCTTTAACAGTGACCACAAAACTTGATGGAGATGCGGGGGATTGAACCCCGGGCCTCATACATGCAAAGCACGTGCTCTACCACTGAGCTACATCCCCCACAAATTGTCACAAATAGTCTTTCGTTAATCGAGATTCCTAAATAAAAGACGAAATATGACCAAAAATGATGGATGTAGAGTTGTAAATGCACTTGTATAGTGTTGTGAAATGCAACTGTGAATTTTCGAAATTAAGCTTTGGAAAACTCCTCGCACCTCTATACAACCAGTCACAATGGAAATGTTGGACATTGGCTACCTTTATGCTTACTGTTTGACTACAAAACTTAGCAACAGCATACTCTCACTGGAAGAAGAGGACTCAGATGGCCGCAAATCTAACAGGGGCCAAATGCTTGGAAGGCAGCTATGCTCACCACTGTACCACCATTGGTGGGACAAAGGCTTTCACAGCAAAGTCTGCAATTCACCTGGGTATTGAGACTGAAAAGAGCCCTGCATTTATAAAGAGAATGGGGCTGCATTGGAGGGGATGGTTCACTTCATTTACCTGTGACATTACACAATATTGCCCAGGAAGTTGAGATTTACAATGTGACAACATACACAAGGAAGTGTCTTCTTAATCAACAATTTGGGTCAAAGCATCAATTTAGAGGCAGCTCATTTTTATAAGCTGAACCAGACATGTCTCAGCATGGAGGTTCTATGGTGAGGCCACCAAGTGGAAAAGTGTCTTTCGTTGTTGGCAGGGTTTGAACCTGCGCGGGGAAACCCCAATGGATTTCTAGTCCATCGCCTTAACCACTCGGCCACAACAACCTACGAGACAACATTGAACCAACTTTCACAAATTCTAAGAACTCTCTCAACGGCTGCAAAATACACTTACTAAGTGTACTTCTCTGTAACACAGCTGTTCAATTTTGCTTGCCTTAGGTATACTTGGTGTGTTCTTTCATTTGCTCGATGTATGTTTAGATTGCCTAGATCTTTAACTCAATAATCCTTTAACAGTGACCACAAAACTTAATGGAGATGCGGGGGATTGAACCCCGGGCCTCATACATGCAATGCACGCACTCTACCACTGAGCTACATCCCCTACAAATCGTCACAAATAGTCTTTCGTTAATCGAGATTCATAAATAAAAGACGAAATATGACCAAAAATGATGGATGTAGAGTTGTAAATGCACTTGTATAGTGTTGTGAAATGCAACTGTGAATTTTCGAAATTAAGCTTTGGAAAACTCCTCGCACCTCTATACAACCAGTCACAATGGAAATGTTGGACATTGGCTACCTTTATGCTTACTGTCTGACTACAAAACTTAGCAACAGTATACTCTCACTGGAAGAAGAGGACTCAGATGGCCACAAATCTAACAGGGGCCAACTGCTTGGAAGGCAGCTATGCTCACCACTGTACCACCATTGGTGGGACAAAGGCTTTCACAGCAAAGTCGGCAATTCACCTGGGTATTGAGACTGAAAAGAGCCCTGCATTTATAAAGAGAATGGGGCTGCATTGGAGGGGATGGTTCACTTCATTTACCTGTGACATTACACAATATTGCCCAGGAAGTTGAGATTTACAATGTGACAACATACACAAGGAAGTGTCTTCTTAATCATCAATTTGGGTCAAAGCATCAATTTAGAGGCTGCTCATTTTTATAAGCTGAACCAGACATGTCTCAGCATGGAGGTTCTATGGTGAGGCCACCAAGTGGAAAACTGTCTTTCGTTGTTGGCAGGGTTTGAACCTGCGCGAGGAAACCCCAATGGATTTCTAGTCCATCGCCTTAATCACTCGGCCACAACAACCTACGAGACAACATTGAACCAACTTTCACAAATTCTAAGAACTGTCTCAACGGCTGCAAAAGACACTTACTAAGTGTACTTCTCTGTAACACAGCTGTTCAATTTTGCTTGCCTTAGGTATACTTGGTGTATTCTTTCATTTGCTCGATGTATGTTTAGATTGCCTAGATCTTTAACTCAATAATCCTTTAACAGTGACCACAAAACTTGATGGAGATGCAGGGGATTGAACCCCGGGCCTCATACATGCAAAGCACGTGCTCTACCACTGAGCTACATCCCCCACAAATCTTCACAAATAGTCTTTCTTTCTTCGAGATTCCTAAATAAAAGACGAAATATGACCAAAAATGATGGATGTAGAGTTGTAAATGCACTTGTATAGTGTTGTGAAATGCAACTGTGAATTTCGAAATTAAGCTTTGGAAAACTCCTCGCACCTCTATACAACCAGTCACAATGGAAATGTTGGACATTGGCTACCCAATGGATTTCTAGTCCATCGCCTTAACCACTTTATTTTATTTTTTTTTTTATTATCAAAAATACAAATTTTTACAATCAACACTTTGCCACTTTACTCTTCAATACAAGACCACATGACATTTGCACAAACATAAATACTCCATAAACCCTCCAAACTTACACGAACTTTAAATTCAAAACACTTAACACTTTCCCCACCCACAAAGTCAAAATCAATGAAAATAAACCTCCCCATAACTCAAACAGACAGATACCAACTTTTTACTCAGACATAATGTAAACAACAAAAACAATCCCCACTGATAATTAGCCATAACACAGATTCTAACCAAAATCTAACACAACCCCTCCCCTCTCCCCAATCGCAACAAAGGTGCTCCCCTCAATAAACCCCTCCTTAAACTCTTCCTCCTTGACATAGCTATGTAATATGTTTACATCTCTTTTCATAATACTTTTAAACACATCCCATACTTCCACTCTCCTGTTCTCGTAATGCGCTACATTCCTCCTTAGCTTGACTGCAAACCTTGCATGGCTTAGCATGTAGTTCAACAAGTTGACATTACATCCTTTCCTTCTAGCAACCGCACCAAACAACCACAGCTCCTTCCACCCTATTTTCTCCACAAATTCCCCTTTCCAACATCTGATTATCAACTCTTTCACTTTCCCAAAGTACATAGCCAACTCCCCACATTCCACAAACTCATGCATACATGTCTCCACTTCCACCTGACAGACATCACACTCCTTCCTCACATCCTCATTAAATTTACTTCTTATAAGATTGTTAAACACCCTATTGTGACGTAGTAGGAAATCGAAATGCTCACATTCAATACTATTCCATTTTACTCCCAGGTTCAGCCACATCCTTTTTACGTCCATTCCGGCCATTACCTTTTCCCATACCTTCTCTGCAGCCGGCCTTCTTACCTCTTTCATTCTTAAACATCTGTACATCACTCTCGTTTTCACACTCGCCAGGCTTACTATCCTTTCTCCTTCCCCCACATACATTTCCACCCCTTCTTCTCCACTCCCCACCGCCTCACTCTCAATCATTCTCACCCACTCACCCGGCATCCCCTTCTTTATCTTCTCCACCACTTCCCCCACTGCACCGAACCCCATTTCATCACCCCTTTCTCTCACCTCATCTACCACTACCTGAGCCCCCATGAACCCAGGTACATACTCGTACACTAAATCCCTCACCTTCCTAAAGCCTGCTCTCCACATCTCCAAGTTATAAATTGTGCTCCCCTCAAACGTGATTTTGGGATTTAGAAACACTGGTTGCTCCCACACCTGTTTTACATTCTTGCATTGAAACTGCACATGTTTTACAAACTCTCCCCAAGCTCCCAACATCTCTTTATAGAACTCAGACACCTCACTCAACATACCTTTCTTCAGTTCCATAAATATTCCACTTTCTCCACAACCCCCACATTTGTTAATTGCTTCTTTCAAAAACAGCTTCCATACATGATCTTTCTTGTCCTTTACATATCTTGTCATCATTTTCAACCGAAGCGCATTCTTTTTCTTTTCTAAATTGATCAGCTTCAACCCACCATCCTTGTATTCATTTTCCATCACTTCCCTGGCTATTCTGACACCTTTCCCACCCCAGAGAAACTCACTCACCATTTTCTCTGTCTCCTTTAGCACTCGCTCAGGCACATCCAACACAGTCATTGCATACACCAGTTTGCTCATTAGCAGGCCATTCACTACCACCACTTTCCCCTTCAACTTCAACTTCCTAAGTCTCCAAAACCGTAATGTCTTCTTGATGCTATTCATTATCCCTTCATACTGCATGTCTCTCCCTTCTCTGTCTTCAACCCTTAAATTCACCCCTAATACCCTAAAATAGTCCTTCCTCTCTTTCAATCCTATATCCCTCCTCCTTTCTCTATTGGCTCCAACATACATGATTTCTGACTTTTCCATGTTTAGCTTTGCTCCTGATGCTCTACCATAATCATCTACACTTTTTATAACCTCAAGGACACTTTCACTGTCTTGTACTGTTACTGTTGTGTCATCCGCATACTGGTACAATAGACTCATTTGCCCTCCTGGTAAGTCTATGCCTCTGACCTTTTTATTTTGCTTCAGCAGTGCAGCCAATGGCTCTGCTGACAGTGAGTACAGCAAAGCTGACAGTGGACACCCCTGTCTAACCGACCTCTCTAATCTGAATTTATCTGTGACTATCCCATTAATTTTGATGCAACTAACAGCTTTATCATACAACCTTTTGATCCATCCTACTAACTGCTGCCCAAACCCAGCTTTTTCTAATACGCCATATAGGTATCCATGGTCTACCCTATCAAATGCTTTGTTCAAGTCTAAACTCATCACTATTCCCCCCTCCCCTCCCTTCATGTGTTCTATTGTGTCCCTAATACTGCTGATTGTGTCTGCTATATCCCTCCCTGGTATGCTGTAAGCCTGCGTGCTTCCCACTATTGTCCCTATCACCCTCTTAATCCTATTTGCCAGTACTCTTGCTAGTATTTTATAGTCACTGTTTAAACAGCTAAGCGGCCTATAGTTTTCAAGTCTATCCCTACTCCCTTTCTTATATATAATACTAACTAACCCTGTCGCCATACTAACCGGCATCTCATCCTTCTCTTCCATCCATTTAAACAATCTGTCCAACAGTGGCGCTAGTTCCTCTTTAAACTCTATGTAAAACTCTCCCACTAACCCATCTAACCCTGGACTTTTATTCCTGCCTAACCCTACTATGGCTGCTTCTATTTCACCTATCCTTATCTCTCCTTCACACATCCCCTTCGCATCTTCGGTCAACTTAGACTCTATTTTCTCCAGCACATGTTTCATGCTCTCTTCATCAACCTCTTCTTTCCTAAATAGTTCCCTATAAAATTCTTCTACCCTTCCAACAATCCCTACAAAATCCGTTATTGTTTCTCCATTTTTCCCTTCCACCTGCTCCAAATAATTATTTTTCTGTTTCGTCCTCTCTAACCCTAAAACGAATGCTGTACATTTCTCTCCCTCAACCACATATCTAGCCCTACTTCTAACTATTGCTCCCATGCATCTCTTCTGTTCTACCTCCTCCAGCTCACTTTTAATTTTATTATACCGTTCTAATGCGTGCCCTACCCCCTGGTCCACCCTCTCTGCTTCTCTAGCTAACTCTTCCTTTAGTCTCCTTTCCCTCCCTCTTTCCCTTCTATTCCTATCCCTGCTGTAGCTCATGCTCAACTTCTTTAGCTCCCCCTTCATCTCCTCCCACCACCTCCCCATACATGCTCTCATTCTTTCTCCCCATTATACATTCTCTCACCTTTTCCTTGTACCTTTCTTCTTTGAGCAACATCCCATTCAGGCACCACACACCTCCCCCCCTCCTCTCACACCCATGACCTAATCTAAATTTCAGCACCACATGGTCACTGAGCGTAGTTACCCTATAATCAATTTCTCCCATTTTGCTTGCTAGACTCTCCGTACTCAACACTAAATCAATCCTACTCTGTTTTAATTCCCCTTTCACCATCTGTCTCCTTGTAAATCTTGTCTCCTCTTGGATTCGTTTCCCTCCACACATCTACCAGTCCATTTGCTCTCATTACCTCCTTCAATACTCTTCTTGAGGAGTCACTTTTGAAACACACACTTGCAGACGCATCCAGCCTTCCACACCACACATTAAAGTCGCCCACAATTACGCATTCTTTCCCACACATTCCCGCCATTCTCTCAAAAAACTCCCGTCTCTCCTTTTCCTCATTTGGTGCATACACATTCAACACTTTCAATTCCTTACCCAGGTGTTCAAAAGTAATCCCTATCACCCTCCCATCACCATCATCCTCACATTTCCTCACTTTCTCAATCCCTCCCTTTTTAACTAAAATCGCCACTCCCCTCGAATACATGTCCCCATTGTTTGCATACACATCTCCCATCCACTCTCTCTCTACCTCCTCCACACATTTCTCATCCCAGTGTGTCTCTTGCAAACATATAATGTCAGCCTCACACAACATCAAGACTTGGCTTCGCCTACAACTAGTCCTAAGCCTATTTGCATTAAAAGAAGCAACAGACACCATTAATAGTACAAATGAAAAGAAAAGAAAACAAATAAATCGTCTTTTTTTAGACACAACTTCCCTGTGAGACTGTACTTAATTATTTTCATACTTCTGCAGCCATTTATGCTTAGGGACAATACATTCACAGAACCAGCAGCAAGGAAGACCATTATGTTAGGCAGATACATTTACACTTTTATTTATTTTTTTTCCCGCTCACCTTTTTCTTTGATTTCTCTTTTGTTGCCCATAACCCCTGTCTCTTTCTCATCTCTTTGGCTTCAGAGAAGTCCATGTCCGACTCACCAGATATCTCTGTCTGCTTTGATGTCTGCAGCCCAGTACCGCTCTCTCCCCTCTCCTCCATGTCAAGGGAGGACCCGATCTCGAACTGATCCTCAACCCCCCCCAGTTCCCGCGGCCCAGACTGAACCGTCTGTGCTGGTGCCCTCTCCGGCATTACTGCCTCTGCCTCCACCGCCGTATCTGCTCCATGCACCGCCTCGACAGCGATCCTCACTTGTGTCATGGCCGCCGAGCCCACCACCCTCGAGACACGCCTTCCTCTTGCCTTGGCTCCCAGTCTCTGGCTCTCTTCCATTCCCAGCCATGATGCGGGCTGCAGCCCGCCCCTCGGTCCCGGCTGCGTCGTTGCTGGCGTCGGCGTTTCTGGCACCGTTGTCTGCACGGGTGTGGCCCCTGGCTCCAACGCTGCTCCTGCTGCCTCCACATCTGTAGCTCTCGCCCCGACACTCTCTCGGGCTCCCGTCTCCGCCGTCGCCACTGGCCCCTCCACGTCCTCAGCAATCACCACCAGGTCCATCCCCGCCGTCGCTGGCTCCTTGGCCACTCCGCTCACCTGCCCCGGTGTCAGCCCAGTGCTGGGGCCCGTCACCTCACCCTCCGCCAGTAGGTCTGCCTCGGGCTCAGGCTGCACATCGCAGCTGGCCCCCACCTCCTCCTCATCCATCTGGGTCTGCTCCTCGTCCTCTCCCCCAGGCCCGCCGGAATCCGTAGCGCTGTTTAGGTCAAACAGCTCCTCCTCCGTCCCTTTCTCCTCCTCCACCACCAGCTCTCCCACACACACACATGCCTCAGGCATTTTGTTACATTGTCTACATCTCTGTCCCTGCTTCATGGCGCACTCTCTGGCGATATGGCCCTGCTCGCCACACTTGTGGCACAGAAACTCTGGGCACTCCCTGAGAATGTGGCCCGGCTGCATGCAGCCCCTGCATATTTTTGCCTGCCCGTCGTGGAGTACCCTAAAGTACTCCGATCCTACTGCAGTCTCAAATTTTGTGGAGTATGGCAGGGACTGCACGCGCTCCGTGAAACGTACTCTCAGGTACCTGGTTCCGTCTGTCACCCGTGAGCCGGGCCACATTCTCCTCCTGATGGCAGAAACCGCCATTACACCCCAGCTGGCCAGTTTAGTCAGGATGCTTTCATCAGCAATATAAAACGGTAGATTCAGGAAAGAAACTACCAGTTCATTATTTACAAGTTCAGACGCATGCACCCTCATATCACCCACCCTGAAGCCCTCCATTAATTTGTTCTTTGCTGCCAGATCAGCCATGGTTAGTTCATATTTTCTGGGTGAGATAGCTCTGCACGCCAGTAGAGCCCCACACTGCCTCTGGATCTGGGTGATCAGCCCCATTGCCGTGATATTATCTCCGCCCTCCAGCTCTACATTCACTGTCAGTCTCTTCAGGTCATTCGTACTCCTCACCTTCTCCGCAGCCCTTTGTGCTGCATTCTCCTGCTCGCTCCTCACCGCTACCACCAGGTTATTCACCGCAGCTGCAGCCGGGGCCTCGCATCTCTCTGTAGCCCGGGTGGGCATCTCCTTCCTCGTTGTCAGTATTCCATTCCTTGTCACGCCATCTTTCGCCGTCTGCATGGGGATGTTCATTCGGATTGTCGTTACGCCAGGCAGGGTCATACCGTCGTTGTCAATCATACCAGGGGTGTCCGTGTTCGTCATCATTGTACCAGGCAGGGTTCGGTTCACAGGTGTGGCAGTCATCTCGGGAAGGGAAAAAAAAGCGCTCTTTTACAAACAATTGTAAAAAGAGGGAAAAACACGCCAAAACGACGGACTTTAAACACTTCCCCCCGAACAGTGAGACACTGTCGGGGGTACTAGAACGAACAATCAAACAATTAACAAAGAAAACCACTCAGGGCATGTAAGAAAAAACGAGTATAGTGTAGAGAAAAGCAGGAGCAGCAAACAAGCGTGCCTGTAAACAGGATCACAATCAGCCAAGTCCCACAATGCACTCTGGTCCTGTGACAGAACAGAGAGGTGTCGCCTTAACCACTCGGCCACAACAACCTACGAGACAACATTGAACCAACTTTCACAAATTCTAAGAACTGTCTCAACGGCTGCAAAAGACACTTACTAAGTGTACTTCTCTGTAACACAGCTGTTCAATTTTGCTTGCCTTAGGTATACTTGGTGTGTTCTTTCATTTGCTCGATGTATGTTTAGATTGCCTAGATCTTTAACTCAATAATCCTTTAACAGTGACCACAAAACTTGATGGAGATGCAGGGGATTGAACCCCGGGCCTCATACATGCAAAGCATGTGCTCTACCACTGAGCTACATCCCCCACAAACCTTCACAAATAGTCTTTCTTTCTTCGAGATTCCTAAATAAAAATCGAAATATGACCAAAAATGATGGATGTAGGGTTGTAAATGCACTTGTATAGTGTTGTGAAATGCAACTGTGAATTTTCGAAATTAAGCTTTGGAAAACTCCTCGCACCTCTATACAACCAGTCACAATGGAAATGTTGGACATTGGCTACCTTTATGCTTACTGTCTGACTACAAAACTTAGCAACAGTATACTCTCACTGGAAGAAGAGGACTCAGATGGCCACAAATCTAACAGGGGCCAACTGCTTGGAAGGCAGCTATGCTCACCACTGTACCACCATTGGTGGGACAAAGGCTTTCACAGCAAAGTCGGCAATTCACCTGGGTATTGAGACTGAAAAGAGCCCTGCATTTATAAAGAGAATGGGGCTGCATTGGAGGGGATGGTTCACTTCATTTACCTGTGACATTACACAATATTGGCCAGGAAGTTGAGATTTACAATGTGACAACATACACAAGGAAGTGTCTTCTTAATCAACAATTTGGGTCAAAGCATCAATTTAGAGGCTGCTCATTTTGATAAGTTGAACCAGACATGTCTCAGCATGGAGGTTCTATGGTGAGGCCACCAAGTGGAAAAGTCTCTTTCGTTGTTGGCAGGGTTTGAACCAGCGCGGGGAAACCCCAATGGATTTCTAGTCCATCGCCTTAACCACTCGGCCACAACAACCTACGAGACAACATTGAACCAACTTTCACAAATTCTAAGAACTGTCTCAATGGCTGCAAAAGACACTTACTAAGTGTACTTCTCTGTAACACAGCCGTTCAATTTTGCTTGCCTTAGGTATACTTGGTGTATTCTTTCATTTGCTCGATGTATGTTTAGATTGCCTACATCTTTAACTCAATACTCCTTTAACAGTGACCACAAAACTTGATGGAGATGCGGGGGATTGAACCCCGGGCCTCGTACATGCAAAGCATGTGCTCTACCACTGAGCTACATCCCCCACAAACCTTCACACATAGTCTTTCTTTCTTCGAGATTCATAAATAAAAATCGAAATATGACCAAAAATGATGGATGTAGGGTTGTAAATGCACTTGTATAGTGTTGTGAAATGCAACTGTGAATTTTCGAAATTAAGCTTTGGAAAACTCCTCGCACCTCTATACAACCAGTCACAATGGAAATGTTGGACATTGGCTACCTTTATGCTTACTGTTTGACTACAAAACTTAGCATCAGTATACTCTCACTGGAAGAAGAGGACTCAGATGGCCACAAATCTAACAGGGGCCAACTGCTTGGAAGGCAGCTATGCTCACCACTGTACCACCATTGGTGGGACAAAGGCTTTCACAGCAAAGTCGGCAATTCACCTGGGTATTGAGACTGAAAAGAGCCCTGCATTTATAAAGAGAATGGGGCTGCATTGGAGGGCATGGTTCACTTCATTTACCTGTGACATTACACAATATTGGCCAGGAGGTTGAGATTTACAATGTGACAACATACACAAGGAAGTGTCTTCTTAATCAACAATTTGGGTCAAAGCATCAATTTAGAGGCTGCTCATTTTTATAAGCTGAACCAGACATGTCTCAGCATGGAGGTTCTATGGTGAGGCCACCAAGTGGAAAAGTGTCTTTCGTTGTTGGCAGGGTTTGAACCTGCGTGGGGAAACCCCAATGGATTTCTAGTCCATCGCCTTAACCACGCGGCCACAACAACCTACGAGACAACATTGAACCAACTTTCACAAATTCTAAGAACTGTCTCAACGGCTGCAAAAGACATTTACTAAGTGTACTTCTCTGTAACACAGCTGTTCAATTTTGCTTGCCTTAGGTATACTTGGTGTGTTCTTTCATTTGCTCGATGTATGTTTAGATTGCCTAGATCTTTAACTCAATAATCCTTTAACAGTGACCACAAAACTTGATGGAGATGCGGGGGATTGAACCCCGGACCTGCATGCAAAGCACATGCTCTACCACTGAGCTACATCCCCCACAAATCTTCCCAAATAGTCTTTTTTTCTTCGAGATTCATAAATAAAAATCGAAATATGACCAAAATGATGGATGTAGGGTTGTAAATGCACTTGTATAGTGTTGTGAAATGCAACTGTGAATTTTCGAAATTAAGCTTTGGAAAACTCCTCGCACCTCTATACAACCAGTCACAATGGAAATGTTGGACATTGGCTACCTTTATGCTTACTGTTTGACTACAAAACTTAGCAACAGTATACTTTCACTGGAAGAAGAGGACTCAGATGGCCACAAATCTAACAGGGGCCAACTGCTTGGAAGGCAGCTATGCTCACCACTGTACCACCATTGGTGGGACAAAGGCTTTCACAGCAAAGTTGGCAATTCACCTGGGTATTGAGACTGAAAAGAGCCCTGCATTTATAAAGAGAATGGGGCTGCATTGGAGGGCATGGTTCACTTCATTTACCTGTGACATTACACAATATTGGCCAGGAGGTTGAGATTTACAATGTGACAACATACACAAGGAAGTGTCTTCTTCATCAACAATTTGGGTCAAAGCATCAATTTAGAGGCTGCTCATTTTTATAAGCTGAACCAGACATGTCTCAGCATGGAGGTTCGATGGTGAGGCCACCAAGTGGAAAAGTGTCTTTCGTTGTTGGCAGGGTTTGAACCTGCGCGCGCACCCGGGGATTCTTTAGCTAAAACTCCCTAAACCGTTTCCCATTCATTTTCAATGGTAGTCCTAAACCAGTACGGATGTAATATATCTTTGGCCACCAGCACCAGCAGCGCTGTGGTGCCGTTTTGCGAGAGAAAGATTTTCTCCGGTGTTTGTCAGTCAGTCGGAGCCTGGAAAGAGCATCGACAGCCCGCATTTTCCGGATCTATTCGCTGGGTGGACACTACGTTGAACGGTAAGTCATTAAGATGAATAACAATGAATTAAAATGTCATGACAATTAGTCTGGGCTGTCTGACATTCACTTGAAAGCTTCAAAGATAAAGTTAGTTGTGTTTTTTTTGTGTTATTGTGTCGAAGGCGGACTTCTGTATGAGTTCGTTACCTTACAACGTAACGTAATCTGGAGCCGTTAACGGTTCATATCGGTTAATTCATGTCCGACTTTGATGCGTTTTTGTGACCAAAAGTATCACAAGTTAACACGAACGTGCATTCAAATAAAATGAGTTAGCGTTTCTACGCATGTCAGTGAACACAGAGGCTGAGCAGCGGCCGGTTGAGGTTATGGTGAACGTAAGATATACTCTGTTACTTTACGGACACGTAACAAAAGAACAACAAGCTGTGACCGGACCCGGTGGTTCATGTCAATCACGTTAACGTTAAATAAACACGCACGTCTCCGTTGTATCACGTCACGTATCGTCATTAATGCATGTAGTTCATAGTTATGTACATTAACTGCTCCACGTGTGTTTGACAGCATTAGTTACTAACGTTAGTTACTTGGCAGATTCAGGATATCAGACAAAATATACTCAACTAATAAATGATGTGTTATTACAGATTAAACTACCAGCAGTATATAAAGTCATTAAAGTGATGAACACATGCTTTTTTGTACTTTTACTGAAGTCAGACTTTGAGTAAGTAAGATTTGAATGCAGGACTTTCACTTAAAGAGTATTTACACCATGTGGTGGTATTAATACATATTTTTTTACTGAAGTACAAGATGTGTAGACTTTCTCCATCACTGTTAAAATAATGTTTATGTACAAGAAGTGCAAGAAGATATTAATTTAATGAAGTTCTAATTCTCGTCTGTTTGCATCTCAGTGATGGATGAAGATGAAGAGCTGGAGAGAGGGATGCTGAGTATCTCCTTCAAAGCCACATGTGCAGAGCTGAGAGTAAACATTTGATGTCTTTCATTTCTACCACCTGAAGATTTAAAATCAGTTACAGTTCAGCCGGTTTGCTGACCGGTTAATCGTGTGTTCTATTCAGTGTATATGATATGTTTTTTGTTTGTTTACCAGCTGTTTCTGCATCATCAAACAGCCAGACAACAACAGGCTCCGGGAACAGAAAGAGGTTTTTCACCAAAAACGTTCTGCCATCAACAGACAAGCATGGGACCATGACTTCTTATCCCACGTGAAGCATTGAACTGTTCTGTCTCATGTTTAGGTGTTCTGCTTGTTGTCCTTGTGACTATGAATTGATACCAGTCATGATGAGGGTACGTAGCACTCTTTGTTTCCTTATATGGATAAAAAGAAACAATATGTATGTCTGAAACTGCTGTGTTACTAACACCTGAATGCATGTGTTTGAAGTGTGCCATGTTGCTTCACCTGCCTAGGTTACATCACAATGACTGGCCACTGAATATTAACCCATTGAAAGACAAACACACGTGTATGAATGAAGTATATTCTTTATATATTAATGTGAGAAACAGTCTGTCATTGGATACGGCTGAGAAAGGTGAAGTAACGATACTAACAGTTGTGTTTCTTTGTCAAAATATAAATTACTGACAAGGTGTTTTCCATTGTAGAACCATCTGCTACACTGGCTGCACCAACTCATCTGAAGGGTTCACAAGTAGATGGTAAATACATCCAACATGTAAACACATCTGTCATATTCACTGTGCTCATATCTGTTATAAACCGTTGATTGTGTTTTGTGATCCTTCTCTCCTTGCAGCTGTAACTGTAAGGAGACCAGTGCCTGTTCCTCAGGAGCTCACGTGTCTGCTGCCAGAAGGAGCGGGTCGTCCAGCAACAGAGGCGACTGTCACAGTCCCTGGTGTGTGTTATTTGACCTGTATTTGCATCTTAAAAATATACTTCATGTAGTGTTCATCAAAACTGTTGTTAATTCTATACAGTTGCTGCTGCACTGTATTCAGACAATAGGTAGGCAGCACTCCAGTGTCCAGCTTGCTGAGTTTCACAGACTACAGTGTAGCTGTCATGTTACATCCTTGCTTCATCCTACTGTCAATAATAATGACAACATGTTTAATATTCTCTGTAGTGTCAGAGGCCCCCCTGATTTCTCCTGAGACGTCTGCAGAGCCCGCTCAACTGTCACCTGCACAGAGAGATCAAAGTTAGTGTGAGAAGGTTTTTCATGTCAAAAGATTAAATCAAGACGCACCCAAAATCGTACTAATTTGCTCCGTTTATTCTTGTCTGACTAGGTGAGCCATCACCCAGGACGTTAGCTGTCCCCACCCGTCCTCCTCCACAGCTCCCTGGCTACGAGCATGAAGTCAGCCAGTGGACCTGTTCACAGCAGCAGAGGATCTGGATGAAGACAGAGCTGGAATCCACGGGTCTCTGGCCAGGCTGCTTTCCTGTGCGCAACCTCATGAAGATGGTGTCATTGTGACGTCTCCCTCCCCAGCCAGAATGAATCCACAGCATCTCTGATCTTCCTCCTCCAAAGTTCTTTCAGCTGGAACTGGATGCTACAAGGAAAAGGGTGGAGGACAGAGGACAGCAGAAGAGGAAGAGGACTGAATCCCAGCCCACAGGTCGCAAGTGTCGATTCTGTCAGATGGATCTGAAGCAGGATCCAAACAGTCCTCACATCCACACGGGGTTCCCTGGACTAACAGGGAAGTACATTTACGGCCCTGGTAAAGTCTTTTCCTTTTACAAAGACCAGGGCATGAGAAGCAGACGACCTGCTTTTTATGAGACAGAAAAAAAGAGATGGGAGGTTGAAAAGGGAAAGTAAGAGAAAAGGGGAGTGTTTTGTCATTATTATATTTCTTTAACATATTTGTGTTGTGTATTTGTGACCTTGCATTATTGGCCCTGTGTTCAATATTCACTGTCCCTGTTGTGTTTAATAAATATATTTCATTCACTAATGTTCACATGTCTCATTAATACGTGAATCATTATAGTCAACAGTAAAAACTGCAATATAATAGGTTTATAGCCAAAAATAAGTCAAGTACTTGATAATCTATCTGCCACTACAATCTAGTGACAATCAGTAAAAGGTAAAGCTGGATAAACATTTCTTGATTTATGAATAGCTCTTTGTCATTGATGAGTGGCTTTGCCCCAGTGAGACTCGAACCTGCGTCCAGGAGCTGAAGCCAGCGATATGAAATGCTGCAATTTCATTGGCTCTCAGCGTATGCCAACTATACACGGCTTGCCCTGCGCGCGCACCCGGGGATTCTTTAGCTAAAACTCCCTAAACCGTTTCCCATTCATTTTCAATGGTAGTCCTAAACCAGTACGGATGTAATATATCTTTGGCCACCAGCACCAGCAGCGCTGTGGTGCCGTTTTGCGAGAGAAAGATTTTCTCCGGTGTTTGTCAGTCAGTCGGAGCCTGGAAAGAGCATCGACAGCCCGCATTTTCCGGATCTATTCGCTGGGTGGACACTACGTTGAACGGTAAGTCATTAAGATGAATAACAATGAATTAAAATGTCATGACAATTAGTCTGGGCTGTCTGACATTCACTTGAAAGCTTCAAAGATAAAGTTAGTTGTGTTTTTTTTGTGTTATTGTGTCGAAGGCGGACTTCTGTATGAGTTCGTTACCTTACAACGTAACGTAATCTGGAGCCGTTAACGGTTCATATCGGTTAATTCATGTCCGACTTTGATGCGTTTTTGTGACCAAAAGTATCACAAGTTAACACGAACGTGCATTCAAATAAAATGAGTTAGCGTTTCTACGCATGTCAGTGAACACAGAGGCTGAGCAGCGGCCGGTTGAGGTTATGGTGAACGTAAGATATACTCTGTTACTTTACGGACACGTAACAAAAGAACAACAAGCTGTGACCGGACCCGGTGGTTCATGTCAATCACGTTAACGTTAAATAAACACGCACGTCTCCGTTGTATCACGTCACGTATCGTCATTAATGCATGTAGTTCATAGTTATGTACATTAACTGCTCCACGTGTGTTTGACAGCATTAGTTACTAACGTTAGTTACTTGGCAGATTCAGGATATCAGACAAAATATACTCAACTAATAAATGATGTGTTATTACAGATTAAACTACCAGCAGTATATAAAGTCATTAAAGTGATGAACACATGCTTTTTTGTACTTTTACTGAAGTCAGACTTTGAGTAAGTAAGATTTGAATGCAGGACTTTCACTTAAAGAGTATTTACACCATGTGGTGGTATTAATACATATTTTTTTACTGAAGTACAAGATGTGTAGACTTTCTCCATCACTGTTAAAATAATGTTTATGTACAAGAAGTGCAAGAAGATATTAATTTAATGAAGTTCTAATTCTCGTCTGTTTGCATCTCAGTGATGGATGAAGATGAAGAGCTGGAGAGAGGGATGCTGAGTATCTCCTTCAAAGCCACATGTGCAGAGCTGAGAGTAAACATTTGATGTCTTTCATTTCTACCACCTGAAGATTTAAAATCAGTTACAGTTCAGCCGGTTTGCTGACCGGTTAATCGTGTGTTCTATTCAGTGTATATGATATGTTTTTTGTTTGTTTACCAGCTGTTTCTGCATCATCAAACAGCCAGACAACAACAGGCTCCGGGAACAGAAAGAGGTTTTTCACCAAAAACGTTCTGCCATCAACAGACAAGCATGGGACCATGACTTCT
The DNA here is from genome assembly GCF_949748355.1 of Melanostigma gelatinosum. Lineage (NCBI taxonomy): Eukaryota > Metazoa > Chordata > Actinopteri > Perciformes > Zoarcidae > Melanostigma > Melanostigma gelatinosum. The sequence goes on from NC_136636.1 coordinate 31,001,298, forward strand.
TATCCCACGTGAAGCATTGAACTGTTCTGTCTCATGTTTAGGTGTTCTGCTTGTTGTCCTTGTGACTATGAATTGATACCAGTCATGATGAGGGTACGTAGCACTCTTTGTTTCCTTATATGGATAAAAAGAAACAATATGTATGTCTGAAACTGCTGTGTTACTAACACCTGAATGCATGTGTTTGAAGTGTGCCATGTTGCTTCACCTGCCTAGGTTACATCACAATGACTGGCCACTGAATATTAACCCATTGAAAGACAAACACACGTGTATGAATGAAGTATATTCTTTATATATTAATGTGAGAAACAGTCTGTCATTGGATACGGCTGAGAAAGGTGAAGTAACGATACTAACAGTTGTGTTTCTTTGTCAAAATATAAATTACTGACAAGGTGTTTTCCATTGTAGAACCATCTGCTACACTGGCTGCACCAACTCATCTGAAGGGTTCACAAGTAGATGGTAAATACATCCAACATGTAAACACATCTGTCATATTCACTGTGCTCATATCTGTTATAAACCGTTGATTGTGTTTTGTGATCCTTCTCTCCTTGCAGCTGTAACTGTAAGGAGACCAGTGCCTGTTCCTCAGGAGCTCACGTGTCTGCTGCCAGAAGGAGCGGGTCGTCCAGCAACAGAGGCGACTGTCACAGTCCCTGGTGTGTGTTATTTGACCTGTATTTGCATCTTAAAAATATACTTCATGTAGTGTTCATCAAAACTGTTGTTAATTCTATACAGTTGCTGCTGCACTGTATTCAGACAATAGGTAGGCAGCACTCCAGTGTCCAGCTTGCTGAGTTTCACAGACTACAGTGTAGCTGTCATGTTACATCCTTGCTTCATCCTACTGTCAATAATAATGACAACATGTTTAATATTCTCTGTAGTGTCAGAGGCCCCCCTGATTTCTCCTGAGACGTCTGCAGAGCCCGCTCAACTGTCACCTGCACAGAGAGATCAAAGTTAGTGTGAGAAGGTTTTTCATGTCAAAAGATTAAATCAAGACGCACCCAAAATCGTACTAATTTGCTCCGTTTATTCTTGTCTGACTAGGTGAGCCATCACCCAGGACGTTAGCTGTCCCCACCCGTCCTCCTCCACAGCTCCCTGGCTACGAGCATGAAGTCAGCCAGTGGACCTGTTCACAGCAGCAGAGGATCTGGATGAAGACAGAGCTGGAATCCACGGGTCTCTGGCCAGGCTGCTTTCCTGTGCGCAACCTCATGAAGATGGTGTCATTGTGACGTCTCCCTCCCCAGCCAGAATGAATCCACAGCATCTCTGATCTTCCTCCTCCAAAGTTCTTTCAGCTGGAACTGGATGCTACAAGGAAAAGGGTGGAGGACAGAGGACAGCAGAAGAGGAAGAGGACTGAATCCCAGCCCACAGGTCGCAAGTGTCGATTCTGTCAGATGGATCTGAAGCAGGATCCAAACAGTCCTCACATCCACACGGGGTTCCCTGGACTAACAGGGAAGTACATTTACGGCCCTGGTAAAGTCTTTTCCTTTTACAAAGACCAGGGCATGAGAAGCAGACGACCTGCTTTTTATGAGACAGAAAAAAAGAGATGGGAGGTTGAAAAGGGAAAGTAAGAGAAAAGGGGAGTGTTTTGTCATTATTATATTTCTTTAACATATTTGTGTTGTGTATTTGTGACCTTGCATTATTGGCCCTGTGTTCAATATTCACTGTCCCTGTTGTGTTTAATAAATATATTTCATTCACTAATGTTCACATGTCTCATTAATACGTGAATCATTATAGTCAACAGTAAAAACTGCAATATAATAGGTTTATAGCCAAAAATAAGTCAAGTACTTGATAATCTATCTGCCACTACAATCTAGTGACAATCAGTAAAAGGTAAAGCTGGATAAACATTTCTTGATTTATGAATAGCTCTTTGTCATTGATGAGTGGCTTTGCCCCAGTGAGACTCGAACCTGCGTCCAGGAGCTGAAGCCAGCGATATGAAATGCTGCAATTTCATTGGCTGTCAGCGTATGCCAACTATACACGGCTTGCCTCCGCGTGACAAGCGGAGATACTGACCACTATACTAACGAGGCAAGCCGTGTATAGTTGGCATACGCTGACAGCCAATGAAATTGCAGCATTTCATATCGCTGGTTTCAGCTCCTGGACGCAGATTCGAGTCTCACTGGGGCTAAGCCACTCATCAATGACAAAGAGCTATTCGTAAATCAAGAAATGTTTTTCCAGCTTTACCTTTTACTGATTGTCACTAGATTGTAGTGGCAGATAGATTATCAAGTACTTGACTTATTTTTGGCTATAAACCTATTATATTGTAGTTTTTACTGTTGACTATAATGATTCACGTATTAATGAGACATGTGAACATTAGTGAATGAAATATATTTATTAAACACAACAGGGACAGTGAATATTGAACACAGAGCCAATAATGCAAGGTCACAAATACACAACACAAATATGTTAAACAAATATAATAATGACAAAACACTCCCCTTTTCTCTTACTTTCCCTTTTCAACCTCCCATCTCTTTTTTTCTGTCTCATAAAAAGCAGGTCGTCTGCTTCTCATGCCCTGGTCTTTGTAAAAGGAAAATACTTTACCAGGGCAGTAAATGTACTTCCCTGTTAGTCCAGGGAACCCCGTGTGAATGTGAGGACTGTTTGGATCCTGCTTCAGATCCATCTGACAGAATCGACACTTGCGACCTGTGGGCTGGGATTCAGTCCTCTTCCTCTTCTGCTGTCTTCTGCCCTCCACCCTTTTCCTTGTAGCATCCAGTTCCAGCTGAAAGAACTTTGGAGGAGGAAGATCAGAGATGCTGTGGATTCATTCTGGCTGGGGAGGGAGACGCCACAATGACACCATCTTCATGAGGTTGTGCACAGGAAAGGAGCCTGGCCAGAGACCCGTGGATTCCAGCTCTGTCTTCATCCAGATCCTCTGCTGCTGTGAACAGGTCCACTGGCTGACTTCATGCTCGTAGCCAGGGAGCTGTGGAGGAGGACGGGTGGGGACAGCTAACGGCCTGGGTGATGGCTCACCTAGTCAGACAAGAATAAACGGAGCAAATGAGTACGATTCTGGTTGCGTCTTGATTTAATCTTTTGACATGAAAAACCTTCTCACACTAACTTTGATCTCTCTGTGCTGGTGACAGTTGAGCGGGCTCTGCAGACGTCTCAGGAGAATATTACAGAGAATATTAAACATGTTGTCATTATTATTGACAGTAAGATGAAGCAAGGATGTAACATGACAGCTACACTGTAGTCTGTGAAACTCAGCAAGCTGGACACTGGAGTGCTGCCTACCTATTGTCTGAATACAGTGCAGCAGTAACTGTATAGAATTAACAACAGTTTTGATGAACACTACATGAAGTATATTTTTAAGATGCAAATACAGGTCAAATAACACACACCAGGGACTGTGACAGTCGCCTCTGTTGCTGGACGACCCGCTCCTTCTGGCAGCAGACACGTGAGCTCCTGAGGAACAGGCACTGGTCTCCTTACAGTTACAGCGGCGGCTGCAAGGAGAGAAGGATCACAAAACATAATCAATGGTTTATAACAGATATGAGCACAGTGAATATGACAGATGTGTTTAAATGTTGGATGTATTTACCATCTACTTGTGAACCCTTCAGATGAGTTGGTGCAGCCAGTGTAGCAGATGGTTCTACAATGGAAAACACCTTGTCAGTAATTTATATTTTGACAATATACAAACACAACTGTTAGTATCGTTACTTCACCTTTCTCAGCCGTATCCAATGACAGACTGTTTCTCACATTAATATATAAAGAATATACTTCATTCATACACGTGTGTTTGTCTTTCAATGGGTTAATATTCAGTGGCCAGTCATTGTGATGTAACCTAGGCAGGTGAAGCAACATGGCACACTTCAAACACATGCATTCAGGTGTTAGTAACACAGCAGTTTCATACATACATATTGTTTACTTTTATCCATATAAGAAAACAAAGAGTGATACGTACCCTCATCATGACTGGTATCAATTCATAGTCACGAGGACAACAAGCAGAACACCAAAACATGAGACAGAACGGTTCAATGCTTCACGTGGGATAAGAAGTCATGGTCCCATGCTTGTCTGTTGATGGCAGAACGTTTTTGGTGAAAAACCTCTTTCTGTTCCCGGAGCCTGTTGTTGTCTGGCTGTTTGATGATGCAGAAACAGCTGGTAAACAAACAAAAAACATATCATATACACTGAATAGAATACACGATTAATAGCAAACCGGCTGAACTGTAACTGATTTTAAATCTTCAGGTGGTAGAAATGAAAGACATCAAATGTCTACTCTCAGCTCTGCACATGTGGCTTTGAAGGAGATACTCAGCATCCCTCTCTCCAGCTCTTCATCTTCATCCATCACTGAGATGCAAACAGACGAGAATTAGAACTTCATTAAATGAATATCTTCTTGCACTTCTTGTACATAAACATTATTTTAACAGTGATGGAGAAAGTCTACACATCTTGTACTTCAGTAAAAAAATATGTATTAATACCACCACATGGTGTAAATACTCTTTAAGTGAAAGTCCTGCATTCAAATCTTACTTACTCAAAGTCTGACTTAAGTAAAAGTACAAAAAAGCATGTGTTCATCACTTTAATGACTTTATATACTGCTGGTAGTTTAATCTGTAATAACACATCATTTATTAGTTGAGTATATTTTGTCTGATATCCTGAATCTGCCAAGTAACTAACGTTAGTAACTAATGCTGTCAAACACACGTGGAGCAGTTAATGTACATAACTATGTACTACATGCATTAATGACGATACGTGACGTGATACAACGGAGACGTGCGTGTTTATTTAACGTTAACGTGATTGACATGAACCACCGGGTCCGGTCACAGCTTGTTGTTCTTTTGTTACGTGTCCGTAAAGTATGTTACTTTACGGACACGTAACAAAAGAACAACAAGCTGTGACCGGACCAGTAACAAGTAACGTTATATCTTACGTTCACCATAACCTCAACCGGCCGCTGCTCATGCGTAGTAAACGCAAACTCATTTTATTTGAATGCACGTTCGTGTTAACTTGTGATACTTTTGGTCACAAAAACGCATCAAAGTCGGACATGAATTAACCGGTATGAACCGTTAACGGCTCCAGATTACGTTACGTTGTAAGGTAACGAACTCATACAGAAGTCCGACTTCGACACAATATAACACAAAAAAAACACAACTAACTTTATCTTTGAAGCTTTCAAGTGAATGTCAGACAGCCCAGACTAATTGTCATGACATTTTAATTCATTGTTATTCATCTTAATGACTTACCGTTCAACGTAGTGTCCACCCAGCGAATAGATCCGGAAAATGCGGGCTGTCGATGCTCTTTCCAGGCTCCGACTGACTGACAAACACCGGAGAAAATCTTTCTCTCGCAAAACGGCACCACAGCGCTGCTGCTGCTGGTGGCCAAATATATATTACATCCGTACTGGTTTAGGACTACCATTGAAAATGAATGGGAAACGGTTTAGGGAGTTTTAGCTAAAGAATCCCCGGGTGCCGCCCGCGCAGGTTCAAACCCTGCCAACAACGAAAGACACTTTTCCACTTGGTGGCCTCACCATAGAACCTCCATGCTGAGACATGTCTGGTTCAGCTTATAAAAATGAGCAGCCTCTAAATTGATGCTTTGACCCAAATTGTTGATTAAGAAGACACTTCCTTGTGTATGTTGTCACATTGTAAATCTCAACTTCCTGGCCAATATTGTGTAATGTCACAGGTAAATGAATTGAACCATCCCCTCCAATGCAGCCCCATTCTCTTTATAAATGCAGGGCTCTTTTCAGTCTCAATACCCAGGTGAATTGCCGACTTTGCTGTGAATGCCTTTGTCCCACCAATGGTGGTACAGTGGTGAGCATAGCTGCCTTCCAAGCAGTTGGCCCCTGTTAGATTTGTGGCCATCTGAGTCCTCTTCTTCCAGTGAGAGTATGCTGTTGCTAAGTTTTGTAGTCAAACAGTAAGCATAAAGGTAGCCAATGTCCAACATTTCCATTGTGACTGGTTGTATAGAGGTGCGAGGAGTTTTCCAAAGCTTAATTTCGAAAATTCACAGTTGCATTTCACAACACTATACAAGTGCATTTACAACCCTACATCCATCATTTTTGGTCATATTTCGATTTTTATTTATGAATCTCGAAGAAAGAAAGACTATTTGTGAAGGTTTGTGGGGGATGTAGCTCAGTGGTAGAGCACATGCTTTGCATGTATGAGGCCCGGGGTTCAATCCCCCGCATCTCAATCAAGTTTTGTGGTCACTGTTAAAGGATTATTGAGTTAAAGATCTAGGCAATCTAAACATACATCGAGCAAATGAAAGAATACACCAAGTATACCTAAGGCAAGCAAAATTGAACAGCTGTGTTACAGAGAAGTACACTTAGTAAGTGTCTTTTGCAGCCGTTGAGACAGTTCTTAGAATTTGTGAAAGTTGGTTCAATGTTGTCTCGTAGGTTGTTGTGGCCGAGTGGTTAAGGCGATGGACTAGAAATCCATTGGGGTTTCCCCGCACAGGTTCAAACCCTGCCAACAACGAAAGACACTTTTCCACTTTGTGGCCTCACCATAGAACCTCCATGCTGAAACATGTCTGGTTCAGCTTATAAAAATGAGCAGCCTCTAAATTGATGCTTTGACCCAAATTGTTGATTAAGAAGACACTTCCTTGTGTATGTTGTCACATTGTAAATCTCAACTTCCTGGCCAATATTGTGTAATGTCACAGGTAAATGAAGTGAACCATCCCCTCCAATGCAGCCCCATTCTCTTTATAAATGCAGGGCTCTTTTCAGTCTCAATACCCAGGTGAATTGCCGACTTTGCTGTGAAAGCCTTTGTCCCACCAATGGTGGTACAGTGGTGAGCATAGCTGCCTTCCAAGCAGTTGGCCCCTGTTAGATTTGTGGCCATCTGAGTCCTCTTCTTCCAGTGAGAGTATGCTGTTGCTAAGTTTTGTAGTCAAACAGTAAGCATAAAGGTAGCCAATGTCCAAAATTTCCATTGTGACTGGTTGTATAGAGGTGCGAGGAGTTTTCCAAAGCTTAATTTCGAAAATTCACAGTTGCATTTCACAACACTATACAAGTGCATTTACAACCCTACATCCATCATTTTTGGTCATATTTCGATTTTTATTTATGAATCTCGAAGAAAGAAAGACTATTTGTGAAGGTTTGTGGGGGATGTAGCTCAGTGGTAGAGCGCGTGCTTTGCATGTATGAGGCCCGGGGCTCAATCCCCCGCATCTCCATCAAGTTTTGTGGTCACTGTTAAAGGAGTATTGAGTTAAAGATGTAGGCAATCTAAACATACATCGAGCAAATGAAAGAATACACCAAGTATACCTAAGGCAAGCAAAATTGAAAGGCTGTGTTACAGAGAAGTACACTTAGTAAGTGTCTTTTGCAGCCGTTGAGACAGTTCTTAGAATTTGTGAAAGTTGGTTCAATGTTGTCTCGTAGGTTGTTGTGGCCGAGTGGTTAAGGCAATGGACTAGAAATCCATTGGGGTTTCCCCGCACAGGTTCAAACCCTGCCAACAACGAAAGACATTTTTCCACTTTGTGGCCTCACCATAGAACCTCCATGCTGAAACATGTCTGGTTCAGCTTATAAAAATGAGCAGCCTCTAAATTGATGCTTTGACCCAAATTGTTGATTAAGAAGACACTTCCTTGTGTATGTTGTCACATTGTAAATCTCAACTTCCTGGCCAATATTGTGTAATGTCACAGGTAAATGAAGTGAACCATCCCCTCCAATGCAGCCCCATTCTCTTTATAAATGCAGGGCTCTTTTCAGTCTCAATACCCAGGTGAATTGCCGACTTTGCTGTGAAAGCCTTTGTCCCACCAATGGTGGTACAGTGGTGAGCATAGCTGCCTTCCAAGCAGTTGGCCCCTGTTAGATTTGTGGCCATCTGAGTCCTCTTCTTCCAGTGAGAGTATGCTGTTGCTAAGTTTTGTAGTCAAACAGTAAGCATAAAGGTAGCCAATGTCCAACATTTCCATTGTGACTGGTTGTATAGAGGTGCGAGGAATTTTCCAAAGCTTAATTTCGAAAATTCACAGTTGCATTTCACAACACTATACAAGTGCATTTACAACCCTACATCCATCATTTTTGGTCATATTTCGATTTTTATTTAGGAATCTCGAAGAAAGAAAGACTATTTGTGAAGGTTTGTGGGGGATGTAGCTCAGTGGTAGAGCGCGTGCTTTGCATGTATGAGGCCCGGGATTCAATCCCCTGCATCTCCATCAAGTTTTGTGGTCACTGTTAAAGGATTATTGAGTTAAAGATCTAGGCAATCTAAACATACATCGAGCAAATGAAAGAATACACCAAGTATACATAAGGCAAGCAAAATTGAACAGCTGT
>NC_136636.1:31012267-31029767 GCF_949748355.1 Melanostigma gelatinosum
GTATGACCCTGCCTGGCGTAACGACAATCCGAATGAACATCCCCATGCAGACGGCGAAAGATGGCGTGACAAGGAATGGAATACTGACAGCGAGGAAGGAGATGCCCACCCGGGCTACAGAGAGATGCGAGGCCCCGGCTGCAGCTGCGGTGAATAACCTGGTGGTAGCGGTGAGGAGCGAGCAGGAGAATGCAGCACAAAGGGCTGCGGAGAAGGTGAGGAGTACGAATGACCTGAAGAGACTGACAGTGAATGTAGAGCTGGAGGGCGGAGATAATATCACGGCAATGGGGCTGATCACCCAGATCCAGAGGCAGTGTGGGGCTCTACTGGCGTGCAGAGCTATCTCACCCAGAAAATACGAACTAACCATGGCTGATCTGGCAGCAAAGAACAAATTAATGGAGGGCTTCAGGGTGGGTGATATGAGGGTGCATGCGTCTGAACTTGTAAATAATGAACTGGTAGTTTCTTTCCTGAATCTACCGTTTTATATTGCTGATGAAAGCATCCTGACTAAACTGGCCAGCTGGGGTGTAATGGCGGTTTCTGCCATCAGGAGGAGAATGTGGCCCGGCTCACGGGTGACAGACGGAACCAGGTACCTGAGAGTACGTTTCACGGAGCGCGTGCAGTCCCTGCCATACTCCACAAAATTTGAGACTGCAGTAGGATCGGAGTACTTTAGGGTACTCCACGACGGGCAGGCAAAAATATGCAGGGGCTGCATGCAGCCGGGCCACATTCTCAGGGAGTGCCCAGAGTTTCTGTGCCACAAGTGTGGCGAGCAGGGCCATATTGCCAGAGAGTGCGCCATGAAGCAGGGACAGAGATGTAGACAATGTAACAAAATGCCTGAGGCATGTGTGTGTGTGGGAGAGCTGGTGGTGGAGGAGGAGAAAGGGACGGAGGAGGAGCTGTTTGACCTAAACAGCGCTACGGATTCCGGCGGGCCTCGGGGAGAGGACGAGGAGCAGACCCAGATGGATGAGGAGGAGGTGGGGGCCAGCTGCGATGTGCAGCCTGAGCCCGAGGCAGACCTACTGGCGGAGGGTGAGGTGACGGGCCCCAGCACTGGGCTGACACCGGGGCAGGTGAGCGGAGTGGCCAAGGAGCCAGCGACGGCGGGGATGGACCTGGTGGTGATTGCTGAGGACGTGGAGGGGCCAGTGGCGACGGCGGAGACGGGAGCCCGAGAGAGTGTCGGGGCGAGAGCTACAGATGTGGAGGCAGCAGGAGCAGCGTTGGAGCCAGGGGCCACACCCGTGCAGACAACGGTGCCAGAAACGCCGACGCCAGCAACGACGCAGCCGGGACCGAGGGGCGGGCTGCAGCCCGCATCATGGCTGGGAATGGAAGAGAGCCAGAGACTGGGAGCCAAGGCAAGAGGAAGGCGTGTCTCGAGGGTGGTGGGCTCGGCGGCCATGACACAAGTGAGGATCGCTGACGAGGCGATGCATGGAGCAGATACGGCGGTGGAGGCAGAGGCAGTAATGCCGGAGTGGGCACCAGCACAGACGGTTCAGTCTGGGCCGCGGGAACTGGGGGGGGTTGAGGATCAGTTCGAGATCGGGTCCTCCCTTGACATGGAGGAGAGGGGAGAGAGCGGTACTGGGCTGCAGACATCACAGCAGACAGAGATATCTGGTGAGTCGGACATGGACTTCTCTGAAGCCAAAGAGATGAGAAAGAGACAGGGGTTATGGGAAACAAAAAGGAAATCAAAGAAAAAGGTGAGCGGAAAAAAAATAATAAAAGTGTAAATGTATCTGCCTAACATAATGGTCTTCCTTGCTGCTGGTTCTGTGAATGTATTGTCCCTAAGCATAAATGGCTGCAGAAGTAGGAAAATAATTAAGTACAGTCTCACAGGGAAGTTGTGTCTAAAAAAAGACGATTTATTTTTTTTCATTTTTTTTTTCATTTGTACTATTAATGGTGTCTGTTGCTTCTTTTAATGCAAATAGGCTTAGGACTAGTTATAGGCGAAGCCAAGTCTTGATGTTGTGTGAGGCTGACATTATATGTTTGCAAGAGACACACTGGGATGAGAAATGTGTGGAGGAGGTAGAGAGAGAGTGGATGGGAGATGTGTATGCAAACAATGGGGACATGTATTCGAGGGGAGTGGCGATTTTAGTTAAACAGGGAGGGATTGAGAAAGTGAGGAAATGTGAGGATGATGGGGATGGGAGGGTGATAGGGATTACTTTTGAACACCTGGGTAAGGAATTGAAAGTGTTGAATGTGTATGCACCAAATGAGGAAAAGGAGAGACGGGAGTTTTTTGAGAGAATGGCGGGAATGTGTGGGAAAGAATGCGTAATTGTGGGCGACTTTAATGTGTGGTGTGGAAGGTTGGATGCGTCTGCAAGTGTGTGTTTCAAAAGTGACTCCTCAAGAAGAGTATTGAAGGAGGTAATGAGAGCAAATGGACTGGTAGATGTGTGGAGGGAAAAGAATCCAAGAGGCCGCATATTTACAAGGAGACAGATGGTGAAAGGGGAATTAAAACAGAGTAGGATTGATTTAGTGTTGAGTACGGAGAGTCTAGCAAGCAAAATGGGAGAAATTGATTATAGGGTAACTACGCTCAGTGACCATGTGGTGCTGAAATTTAGATTAGGTCATGGGTGTGAGAGGAGGGGGGGAGGTGTGTGGTGCCTGAATGGGATGTTGCTCAAAGAAGAAAGGTACAAGGAAAAGGTGAGAGAATGTATAATGGCGAGAAAGAATGAGAGCATGTATGAGGAGGATATGGGGAGGTGGTGGGAGGAGATGAAGGGGGAGCTAAAGAAGTTGAGCATGAGCTACAGCAGGGATAGGAATAGAAGGGAAAGAGGGAGGGAAAGGAGACTAAAGGAAGAGTTAGCTAGAGAAGCAGAGAGGGTGGACCAGGGGGTAGGGCACGCATTAGAACGGTATAATAAAATTAAAAGTGAGCTGGAGGAGGTAGAACAGAAGAGATGCATGGGAGCAATAGTTAGAAGTAGGGCTAGATATGTGGTTGAGGGAGAGAAATGTACAGCATTCTTTTTAGGGTTAGAGAGGACGAAACAGAAAAATAATTATTTGGAGCAGGTGGAAGGGAAAAATGGAGAAACAATAACGGATTTTGTAGGGATTGTTGGAAGGGTAGAAGAATTTTATAGGGAACTATTTAGGAAAGAAGAGGTTGATGAAGAGAGCATGAAACATGTGCTGGAGAAAATGGAGTCTAAGTTGACCGAAGATGCGAAGGGGATGTGTGAAGGAGAGATAAGGATAGGTGAAATAGAAGCAGCCATAGTAGGGTTAGGCAGGAATAAAAGTCCAGGGTTAGATGGGTTAGTGGGAGAGTTTTACATAGAGTTTAAAGAGGAACTAGCGCCACTGTTGGACAGATTGTTTAAATGGATGGAAGAGAAGGATGAGATGCCGGTTAGTATGGCGACAGGGTTAGTTAGTATTATATATAAGAAAGGGAGTAGGGATAGACTTGAAAACTATAGGCCGCTTAGCTGTTTAAACAGTGACTATAAAATACTAGCAAGAGTACTGGCAAATACGATTAAGAGGGTGATAGGGACAATAGTGGGAAGCACGCAGGCTTACAGCATACCAGGGAGGGATATAGCAGACACAATCAGCAGTATTAGGGACACAATAGAACACATGAAGGGAGGGGAGGGGGGAATAGTGATGAGTTTAGACTTGAACAAAGCATTTGATAGGGTAGACCATGGATACCTATATGGCGTATTAGAAAAAGCTGGGTTTGGGCAGCAGTTAGTAGGATGGATCAAAAGGTTGTATGATAAAGCTGTTAGTTGCGTCAAAATTAATGGGATAGTCACAGATGAATTCAGATTAGAGAGGTCGGTTAGACAGGGGTGTCCACTGTCAGCTCTGCTGTACTCACTGTCAGCAGAGCCATTGGCTGCACTGCTGATCAAAATAAAAAGGTCAGAGGCATAGACTTACCAGGAGGGCAAATGAGTCTATTGTACCAGTATGCGGATGACACAACAGTAACAGTACAAGATAGTGAAAGTGTCCTTGAGGTTATAAAAAGTGTAGATGATTATGGTAGAGCATCAGGAGCAAAGCTAAACATGGAAAAGTCAGAAATCATGTATGTTGGAGCCAATAGAGAAAGGAGGAGGGATATAGGATTGAAAGAGAGGAAGGACTATTTTAGGGTATTAGGGGTGAATCTAGGGGTTGAAGACAGAGAAGGGAGAGACATGCAGTATGAAGGGATAATGAATAGCATCAAGAAGACATTACGGTTTTGGAGACTTAGGAAGTTGAAGTTGAAGGGGAAAGTGGTGGTAGTGAATGGCCTGCTAATGAGCAAACTGGTGTATGCAATGACTGTGTTGGATGTGCCTGAGCGAGTGCTAAAGGAGACAGAGAAAATGATGAGTGAGTTTCTCTGGGGTGGGAAAGGTGTCAGAATAGCCAGGGAAGTGATGGAAAATGAATACAAGGATGGGGGGTTGAAGCTGATCAATTTAGAAAAGAAAAAGAATGCGCTTCGGTTGAAAATGATGACAAGATATGTAAAGGACAAGAAAGATCATGTATGGAAGCTGTTTTTGAATGAAGCAATTAACAAATGTGGGGGTTGTGGAGAAAGTGGAATATTTATGGAACTGAAGAAAGGTATGTTGAGTGAGGTGTCTGAGTTCTATAAAGAGATGTTGGGAGCTTGGGGAGAGTTTGTAAAACATGTGCAGTTTCAATGCAAGAATGTAAAACAGGTGTGGGAGCAACCAGTGTTTCTAAATCCCAAAATCACGTTTGAGGGGAGCACAATTTATAACGTGGAGATGTGGAGAGCAGGCTTTAGGAAGGTGAGGGATTTAGTGTACGAGTATGTACCTGGGTTCATGGGGGCTCAGGTAGTGGTAGATGGGGTGAGAGAAAGGGGTGATGAAATGGGGTTCGGTGCAGTGGGGGAAGTGGTGGAGAAGATAAAGAAGGGGATGCCGGGTGAGTGGGTGAGAATGATTGAGAGTGAGGCGGTGGGGAGTGGAGAAGAAGGGGTGGAAATGTATGTGGGGGAAGGAGAAAGGATAGTAAGCCTGGCGAGTGTGAAAACGAGAGTGATGTACAGATGTTTAAGAATGAAAGAGGTAAGAAGGCCGGCTGCAGAGAAGGTATGGGAAAAGGTAATGGCCGGAATGGACGTAAAAAGGATGTGGCTGAACCTGGGAGTAAAATGGAATAGTATTGAATGTGAGCATTTCGATTTCCTACTACGTCACAACAGGGTGTTTAACAATCTTATAAGAAGTAAATTTAATGAGGATGTGAGGAAGGAGTGTGATGTCTGTCAGGTGGAAGTGGAGACATGTATGCATGAGTTTGTGGAATGTGGGGAGTTGGCTATGTACTTTGGGAAAGTGAAAGAGTTGATAATCAGATGCTGGAAAGGGGAATTTATTGAGAAAATAGGGTGGAAGGAGCTGTGGTTGTTTGGTGCGGGTGCTAGAAGGAAAGGATGTAATGTCAACTTGTTGAACTACATGCTAAGCCATGCAAGGTTTGCAGTCAAGCTAAGGAGGAATGTAGCGCATTACGAGAACAGGAGAGTGGAAGTATGGGATGTGTTTAAAAGTATTATGAAAAGAGATGTAAACATATTACATAGCTATGTCAAGGAGGAAGAGTTTAAGGAGGGGTTTATTGAGGGGAGCACCTTTGTTGCGATTGGGGAGAGGGGAGGGGTTGTGTTAGATTTTGGTTAGAATCTGTGTTATGGCTAATTATCAGTGGGGATTGTTTTTGTTGTTTACATTATGTCTGAGTAAAAAGTTGGTATCTGTCTGTTTGAGTTATGGGGAGGTTTATTTTCATTGATTTTGACTTTGTGGGTGGGGAAAGTGTTAAGTGTTTTGAATTTAAAGTTTGTGTACGTTTGGAGGGTTTATGGAGTATTTATGTTTGTGCAAATGTCATGTGGTCTTGTATTGAAGAGTAAAGTGGCAAAGTGTTGATTGTAAAAATTTATATTTTTGATAATAAAGAAAAAAAATAAAAAAATAAAAGTGGTTAAGGCGATGGACTAGAAATCCATTGGGGTTTCCCCGCACAGGTTCAAACCCTGCCAACAACGAAAGACACTTTTCCACTTTGTGGCCTCACCATAGAACCTCCATGCTGAAACATGTCTGGTTCAGCTTATAAAAATGAGCAGCCTCTAAATTGATGCTTTGACCCAAATTGTTGATTAAGAAGACACTTCCTTGTGTATGTTGTCACATTGTAAATCTCAACTTCCTGGCCAATATTGTGTAATGTCACAGGTAAATGAAGTGAACCATCCCCTCCAATGCAGCCCCATTCTCTTTATAAATGCAGGGCTCTTTTCAGTCTCAATACCCAGGTGAATTGCCGACTTTGCTGTGAAAGCCTTTGTCCCACCAATGGTGGTACAGTGGTGAGCATAGCTGCCTTCCAAGCAGTTGGCCCCTGTTAGATTTGTGGCCATCTGAGTCCTCTTCTTCCAGTGAGAGTATGCTGTTGCTAAGTTTTGTAGTCAAACAGTAAGCATAAAGGTAGCCAATGTCCAAAATTTCCATTGTGACTGGTTGTATAGAGGTGCGAGGAGTTTTCCAAAGCTTAATTTCGAAAATTCACAGTTGCATTTCACAACACTATACAAGTGCATTTACAACCCTACATCCATCATTTTTGGTCATATTTCGATTTTTATTTAGGCATCTCGATGAACGAAAGACTATTTGTGACAATTTGTAGGGGATGTAGCTCAGTGGTAGAGCGCGTTGTTGGGCTCTGGCCTATGGCTTAAACATGTGCTGTGGACAAAGAGAATCGGGCCTTCACTGTTTCAAGCACAGGTCTCATCCTGACTTGTAGTTTGATGAGAACAAGCCTCCTCTGGGTGAAATTTCACACTCAGGTGTGAATTCCCCCTCCCCCCCAAAAAACCATGGTAACCGCTGCAGTCTCATTGGCCGAAGGCCAGGAGACCCCAGGACCCCTGTGGTTCAGCCGATGTTCTATAAAACTGTTTTTAGTTCACACTTCTATGCTTTTTCCCGTCGACCTCCGTCGAACAGGGAGCACACCACGCTCTCTTTGCTCGGACACCCCCGTCCAGGCCACAGAAGAACCAGCTTTCCCCCCACGAGGGAGCCCCTCGAACCCTCATCAAACCCTGACAGGTCACGAGCCATTTCGCTGGACGAAACAGCCCGCGATAACGAATCTGCATCAGCATTCGTTCAGTGCTTTCTGCTTCTTTTTATTTTGTGCACAAACCGGCACAGAGGAGCCGACGAAGCCTCGCTCCTCTCCTGACCGATGATTACCGGGAGACCTACGGACCACGTCGTCTCAGCCGAAGTTAAACTGTCCTCCCTGCAGCGTGTACAGATCGGACCTGCGTTTGCTCCAGAGCCACGCCACGACGGACCGAAGCCGCACCAGCAAACGCCGTGCGACACACAGCGCCCGCTGCAAAGCCGCGCTGCAAGCAGCCCCCCCCCCTGTCCCCCTTCCCGACGAGGAAGACGGACCATTTTGCCACAAACACTTCCACGTTGCAACGAAGCATCTACAAGTAAGATTCTTGGCATTTGGGCATAGCTTAGCTTAAATTAACGTAAGTTTAATTCAGGCCATTCATTTATATGTTGATATTCCCGTGTTTTTGTGTGTTTAAGACTGTCGCGTGATATTGAGGTATTACGCAATCATTACGGAGCAGAGAAGCTCCGCTGTATGTGTGTATCAACTATGACTGTTTGCTTGGGATTTATTTGATTTCTTTTCATTCATTGTCTTCCACTCCGGGTGGAAGTTCTCTTTTCATTAACTCGACTCGGTGAGTGAGCTGAGGTGCGTGGTTTATCACGGCATAAGTTACCGGCAGTTCAAAGACGACAGCGGTATATTTATGCATGATAGAACCAGCAAGCAGGCTCCCTACCACATCGCACGCCGAAGCGTGATTCACTTCGAGTTCTTGCTCCTTTTTTCTCTTTCCTCCTTTCACGAAACACACACACACACAGCTCCTAGTTCTACCCCTGGGGAACCTCGTTCAAACGAGCCTCACATCACGTGCTGCCCAGGCACACGTGAATTACATACAGCAGCCTAACTGCCATTTTGGTCCGCGTCACTCGACTCCGCCATCTTTGTAGTTTTTAGCTGTAGTTCTTAAGGCCCCTCCCCTTTGGCCAGCGTCACTCGACGCCGCCATCTTTGTAGTCTTTAGCGTAGCTGTAAGACTCCTTCCTGTTCACCCACAGACCCACACACACACATACACATACACACACAGACATACACCCTCATCCATTTGATTCATTCTTTAGTTTAGGCATATAAAATTGTATGATAACGTTTGTTGGTTGCAATATTAATTGATTTGATCATTTATTATTTTGATTCAATAAACTCTGTTATACTTTCAGGAGCAGTCGTCTGTGATTACTTGTGCATATGTATTTGATAAGACTGTATGTAGTAGCCTGTGCTCGAACTTAAAACCCTTCACTGTCACTGAATGTATAGTCATACGCAGACTATTGACATTATGAGTGACTACTAATTATGAGACTTAGTTTTATCGTTTGGTTATTGGTCCCTGTTCGCAGGGTGGTGCCCCGTTTATATTAATAATCATTAATAATTGTTACATACATCAATAATTCTATTGATGTCAAGAATTCAGTTTCTTAAATGCTGATAACCCAAACACGCTCCTTTAGATCCCAACAGCGTGCTTTGCATGTATGAGGCCCGGGATTCAATCCCCTGCATCTCCATCAAGTTTTGTGGTCACTGTTAAAGGATTATTGAGTTAAAGATCTAGGCAATCTAAACATACATCGAGCAAATGAAAGACTACACCAAGTATACCTAAGGCAAGCAAAATTGAACAGCTGTGTTACAGAGAAGTACACTTAGTAAGTGTCTTTTGCAGCCGTTGAGACAGTTCTTAGAATTTGTGAAAGTTGGTTCAATGTTGTCTCGTAGGTTGTTGTGGCCGAGTGGTTAAGGCGATGGACTAGAAATCCATTGGGGTTTCCCCGCGCAAGTTCAAACCCTGCCAACAACGAAAGACACTTTTCCACTTGGTGGCCTCACCATAGAACCTCCATGCTGAGACATGTCTGGTTCAGCTTATAAAAATGAGCAGCCTCTAAATTGATGCTTTGACCCAAATTGTTGATTAAGAAGACACTTCCTTGTGTATGTTGTCACATTGTAAATCTCAACTTCCTGGCCAATATTGTGTAATGTCACAGGTAAATGAATTGAACCATCCCCTCCAATGCAGCCCCATTCTCTTTATAAATGCAGGGCTCTTTTCAGTCTCAATACCCAGGTGAATTGCCGACTTTGCTGTGAAAGCCTTTGTCCCACCAATGGTGGTACAGTGGTGAGCATAGCTGCCTTCCAAGCAGTTGGCCCCTGTTAGATTTGTGGCCATCTGAGTCCTCTTCTTCCAGTGAGAGTATACTGATGCTAAGTTTTGTAGTCAAACAGTAAGCATAAAGGTAGCCAATGTCCAACATTTCCATTGTGACTGGTTGTATAGAGGTGCGAGGAGTTTTCCAAAGCTTAATTTCGAAAATTCACAGTTGCATTTCACAACACTATACAAGTGCATTTACAACTCTACATCCATAATTTTTGGTCATATTTCGTCTTTTATTTAGGCATCTCGATGAACGAAAGACTATTTGTGACAATTTGTAGGGGATGTAGCTCAGTGGTAGAGCGCGTGCTTTGCATGTATGAGGCCCGGGATTCAATCCCCTGCATCTCCATCAAGTTTTGTGGTCACTGTTAAAGGATTATTGAGTTAAAGATCTCGGCAATCTAAACATACATCGAGCAAATGAAAGAATACACCAAGTATACCTAAGGCAAGCAAAATTGAACAGCTGTGTTACAGAGAAGTACACTTAGTAAGTGTCTTTTGCAGCCGTTGAGACAGTTCTTAGAATTTGTGAAAGTTGGTTCAATGTTGTCTCGTAGGTTGTTGTGGCCGAGTGGTTAAGGCGATGGACTAGAAATCCATTGGGGTTTCCCCGCGCAGGTTCAAACCCTGCCAACAACGAAAGACACTTTTCCACTTGGTGGCCTCACCATAGAACCTCCATGCTGAGACATGTCTGGTTCAGCTTATAAAAATGAGCAGCCTCTAAATTGATGCTTTGACCCAAATTGTTGATTAAGAAGACACTTCCTTGTGTATGTTGTCACATTGTAAATCTCAACTTCCTGGCCAATATTGTGTAATGTCACAGGTAAATGAATTGATGCAGCCCCATTCTCTTTATAAATGCAGGGCTCTTTTCAGTCTCAATACCCAGGTGAATTGCCGACTTTGCAGTGAAAGCCTTTGTCCCACCAATGGTGGTACAGTGGTGAGCATAGCTGCCTTCCAAGCAGTTGGCCCCTGTTAGATTTGTGGCCATCTGAGTCCTCTTCTTCCAGTGAGAGTATACTGATGCTAAGTTTTGTAGTCAAACAGTAAGCATAAAGGTAGCCAATGTCCAACATTTCCATTGTGACTGGTTGTATAGAGGTGCGAGGAGTTTTCCAAAGCTTAATTTCAAAAATTCACAGTTGCATTTCACAACACTATACAAGTGCATTTACAACCCTACATCCATCATTTTCGTCATATTTCGATTTTTATTTATGAATCTCGAAGAAAAAAAGACTATTTGGGAAGATTTGTGGGGGATGTAGCTCAGTGGTAGAGCATGTGCTTTGCATGTATGAGGTCCGGGGTTCAATCCCCCGCATCTCCATGAAGTTTTGTGGTCACTGTTAAAGGATTATTGAGTTAAAGATCTAGGCAATCTAAACATACATCGAGCAAATGAAAGAACACACCAAGTATACCTAAGGCAAGCAAAATTGAACAGCTGTGTTACAGAGAAGTACACTTAGTAAGTGTCTTTTGCAGCCGTTGAGACAGTTATTAGAATTTGTGAAAGTTGGTTCAATGTCGTCGCGTAGGTTGTTGTGGCCGAGTGGTTAAGGCGATGGACTAGAAATCCATTGGGGTTTCCCCGCGCAGGTTCAAACCCTGCCAACAACGAAAGACACTTTTCCACTTTGTGGCCTCACCATAGAACCTCCATGCTGAAACATGTCTGGTTCAGCTTATAAAAATGAGCAGCCTCTAAATTGATGCTTTGACCCAAATTGTTGATTAAGAAGACACTTCCTTGTGTATGTTGTCACATTGTAAATCTCAACTTCCTGGCCAATATTGTGTAATGTCACAGGTAAATGAAGTGAACCATCCCCTCCAATGCAGCCCCATTCTCTTTATAAATGCAGGGCTCTTTTCAGTCTCAATACCCAGGTGAATTGCCGACTTTGCTGTGAAAGCCTTTGTCCGACCAATGGTGGTACAGTGGTGAGCATAGCTGCCTTCCAAGCAGTTGGCCCCTGTTAGATTTGTGGCCATCTGAGTCCTCTTCTTCCAGTGAGAGTATACTGTTGCTAAGTTTTGTAGTCAGACAGTAAGCATAAAGGTAGCCAATGTCCAACATTTCCATTGTGACTGGTTGTATAGAGGTGCGAGGAGTTTTCCAAAGCTTAATTTCGAAAATTCACAGTTGCATTTCACAACACTATACAAGTGCATTTACAACCCTACATCCATCATTTTTGGTCATATTTCGATTTTTATTTATGAATCTCGAAGAAAGAAAGACTATTTGTGAAGGTTTGTGGGGGATGTAGCTCAGTGGTAGAGCACATGCTTTGCATGTATGAGGCCCGGGGTTCAATCCCCCGCATCTCCATCAAGTTTTGTGGTCACTGTTAAAGGATTATTGAGTTAAAGATCTAGGCAATCTAAACATACATCGAGCAAATGAAAGAACACACCAAGTATACCTAAGGCAAGCAAAATTGAACAGCTGTGTTACAGAGAAGTACACTTAGTAAGTGTCTTTTGCAGCCGTTGAGACAGTTCTTAGAATTTGTGAAAGTTGGTTCAATGTTGTTGCGTAGGTTGTTGTGGCCGAGTGGTTAAGGCGATGGACTAGAAATCCATTGGGGTTTCCCCGCGCAGGTTCAAACCCTGCCAACAACGAAAGAGACTTTTCCACTTGGTGGCCTCACCATAGAACCTCCATGCTGAGACATGTCTGGTTCAACTTATCAAAATGAGCAGCCTCTAAATTGATGCTTTGACCCAAATTGTTGATTAAGAAGACACTTCCTTGTGTATGTTGTCACATTGTAAATCTCAACTTCCTGGCCAATATTGTGTAATGTCACAGGTAAATGAAGTGAACCATCCCCTCCAATGCAGCCCCATTCTCTTTATAAATGTAGGGCTCTTTTCAGTCTCAATACCCAGGTGAATTGCCGACTTTGCTGTGAATGCCTTTGTCCCACCAATGGTGGTACAGTGGTGAGCATAGCTGCCTTCCAAGCAGTTGGCCCCTGTTAGATTTGTGGCCATCTGAGTCCTCTTCTTCCAGTGAGAGTATACTGTTGCTAAGTTTTGTAGTCAGACAGTAAGCATAAAGGTAGCCAATGTCCAACATTTCCATTGTGACTGGTTGTATAGAGGTGCGAGGAGTTTTCCAAAGCTTAATTTCGAAAATTCACAGTTGCATTTCACAACACTATACAAGTGCATTTACAACTCTACATCCATCATTTTTGGTCATATTTCGTCTTTTATTTAGGCATCTCGATGAACGAAAGATTATTTGTGACAATTTGTATGGGATGTAGCTCAGTGGTAGAGCACGTGCTTTGCATGTATGAGGCCCGGTGTTCAATCACCTGCATCTCCATCAAGTTTTGTGGTCACTGTTAAAGGATTATTGAGTTAAAGATCTAGGCAATCTAAACATACATCGAGCAAATGAAAGAATACACCAAGTATACCTAAGGCAAGCAAAATTGAACAGCTGTGTTACAGAGAAGTACACTTAGTAAGTGTCTTTTGCAGCCGTTGAGACAGTTCTTAGAATTTGTGAAAGTTGGTTCAATGTTGTCTCGTAGGTTGTTGTGGCCGAGTGGTTAAGGCGATGGACTAGAAATCCATTGGGGTTTCCCCACGCAGGTTCAAACCCTGCCAACAACGAAAGACACTTTTCCACTTGGTGGCCTCACCATAGAACCTCCATGCTGAGACATGTCTGGTTCAGCTTATAAAAATGAGCAGCCTCTAAATTGATGCTTTGACCCAAATTGTTGATTAAGAAGACACTTCCTTGTGTATGTTGTCACATTGTAAATCTCAACTTCCTGGCCAATATTGTGTAATGTCACAGGTAAATGAAGTGAACCATCCCCTCCAATGCAGCCCCATTCTCTTTATAAATGCAGGGCTCTTTTCAGTCTCAATACCCAGGTGAATTGCCGACTTTGCTGTGAAAGCCTTTGTCCCACCAATGGTGGTACAGTGGTGAGCATAGCTGCCTTCCAAGCAGTTGGCCCCTGTTAGATTTGTGGCCATCTGAGTCCTCTTCTTCCAGTGAGAGTATACTGATGCTAAGTTTTGTAGTCAAACAGTAAGCATAAAGGTAGCCAATGTCCAACATTTCCATTGTGACTGGTTGTATAGAGGTGCGAGGAGTTTTCCAAAGCTTAATTTCGAAAATTCACAGTTGCATTTCACAACACTATACAAGTGCATTTACAACCCTCATCCATCATTTTTGGTCATATTTCGATTTTTATTTATGAATCTCGAAGAAAGAAAGACTATTTGTGAAGGTTTGTGGGGGATGTAGCTCAGTGGTAGAGCATGTGCTTTGCATGTATGAGGTCCGGGGTTCAATCCCCCGCATCTCCATCAAGTTTTGTGGTCACTGTTAAAGGATTATTGAGTTAAAGATCTAGGCAATCTAAACATACATCGAGCAAATGAAAGAACACACCAAGTATACCTAAGGCAAGCAAAATTGAACAGCTGTGTTACAGAGAAGTACACTTAGTAAGTGTCTTTTGCAGCCGTTGAGACAGTTCTTAGAATTTGTGAAAGTTGGTTCAATGTTGTCTCGTAGGTTGTTGTGGCCGAGTGGTTAAGGCGATGGACTAGAAATCCATTGGGGTTTCCCCACGCAGGTTCAAACCCTGCCAACAACGAAAGACACTTTTCCACTTTGTGGCCTCACCATAGAACCTCCATGCTGAAACATGTCTGGTTCAGCTTATGAAAATGAGCAGCCTCTAAATTGATGCTTTGACCCAAATTGTTGATTAAGAAGACACTTCCTTGTGTATGTTGTCACATTGTAAATCTCAACTTCCTGGCCAATATTGTGTAATGTCACAGGTAAATGAAGTGAACCATCCCCTCCAATGCAGCCCCATTCTCTTTATAAATGCAGGGCTCTTTTCAGTCTCAATACCCAGGTGAATTGCCGACTTTGCTGTGAAAGCCTTTGTCCGACCAATGGTGGTACAGTGGTGAGCATAGCTGCCTTCCAAGCAGTTGGCCCCTGTTAGATTTGTGGCCATCTGAGTCCTCTTCTTCCAGTGAGAGTATACTGTTGCTAAGTTTTGTAGTCAGACAGTAAGCATAAAGGTAGCCAATGTCCAACATTTCCATTGTGACTGGTTGTATAGAGGTGCGAGGAGTTTTCCAAAGCTTAATTTCGAAAATTCACAGTTGCATTTCACAACACTATACAAGTGCATTTACAACCCTACATCCATCATTTTTGGTCATATTTCGATTTTTATTTATGAATCTCGAAGAAAGAAAGACTATTTGTGAAGGTTTGTGGGGGATGTAGCTCAGTGGTAGAGCACATGCTTTGCATGTATGAGGCCCGGGGTTCAATCCCCCGCATCTCCATCAAGTTTTGTGGTCACTGTTAAAGGATTATTGAGTTAAAGATCTAGGCAATCTAAACATACATCGAGCAAATGAAAGAACACACCAAGTATACCTAAGGCAAGCAAAATTGAACAGCTGTGTTACAGAGAAGTACACTTAGTAAGTGTCTTTTGCAGCCGTTGAGACAGTTCTTAGAATTTGTGAAAGTTGGTTCAATGTTGTCGCGTAGGTTGTTGTGGCCGAGTGGTTAAGGCGATGGACTAGAAATCCATTGGGGTTTCCCCGCGCAGGTTCAAACCCTGCCAACAACGAAAGAGACTTTTCCACTTGGTGGCCTCACCATAGAACCTCCATGCTGAGACATGTCTGGTTCAACTTATCAAAATGAGCAGCCTCTAAATTGATGCTTTGACCCAAATTGTTGATTAAGAAGACACTTCCTTGTGTATGTTGTCACATTGTAAATCTCAACTTCCTGGCCAATATTGTGTAATGTCACAGGTAAATGAAGTGAACCATCCCCTCCAATGCAGCCCCATTCTCTTTATAAATGCAGGGCTCTTTTCAGTCTCAATACCCAGGTGAATTGCCGACTTTGCTGTGAAAGCCTTTGTCCCACCAATGGTGGTACAGTGGTGAGCATAGCTGCCTTCCAAGCAGTTGGCCCCTGTTAGATTTGTGGCCATCTGAGTCCTCTTCTTCCAGTGAGAGTATACTGTTGCTAAGTTTTGTAGTCAGACAGTAAGCATAAAGGTAGCCAATGTCCAACATTTCCATTGTGACTGGTTGTATAGAGGTGCGAGGAGTTTTCCAAAGCTTAATTTCGAAAATTCACAGTTGCATTTCACAACACTATACAAGTGCATTTACAACCCTACATCCATAATTTTTGGTCATATTTCGATTTTTATTTAGGAATCTCGAAGAAAGAAAGACTATTTGTGAAGGTTTGTGGGGGATGTAGCTCAGTGGTAGAGCACAAGCTTTGCATGTATGAGGCCGGGGTTCAATCCCCCGCATCTCCATCAAGTTTTGTGGTCACTGTTAAAGGATTATTGAGTTAAAGATCTAGGCAATCTAAACATACATCGAGCAAATGAAAGAATACACCAAGTATACCTAAGGCAAGCAAAATTGAACAGCTGTGTTACAGAGAAGTACACTTAGTAAGTGTCTTTTGCAGCCGTTGAGACAGTTCTTAGAATTTGTGAAAGTTGGTTCAATGTTGTCTCGTAGGTTGTTGTGGCCGAGTGGTTAAGGCGATGGAGTAGAAATCCATTTGGGATTCCCCGCGCAGGTTCAAACCCTGCCAACAACGAAAGACACTTTTCCACTTGGTGGCCTCACCATCGAACCTCCATGCTGAGACATGTCTGGTTCAGCTTATAAAAATGAGCAGCCTCTAAATTGATGCTTTGACCCAAATTGTTGATGAAGAAGACACTTCCTTGTGTATGTTGTCACATTGTAAATCTCAACCTCCTGGCCAATATTGTGTAATGTCACAGGTAAATGAAGTGAACCATGCCCTCCAATGCAGCCCCATTCTCTTTATAAATGCAGGGCTCTTTTCAGTCTCAATACCCAGGTGAATTGCCGACTTTGCTGTGAAAGCCTTTGTCCCACCAATGGTGGTACAGTGGTGAGCATAGCTGCCTTCCAAGCAGTTGGCCCCTGTTAGATTTGTGGCCATCTGAGTCCTCTTCTTCCAGTGAAAGTATACTGTTGCTAAGTTTTGTAGTCAAACAGTAAGCATAAAGGTAGCCAATGTCCAACATTTCCATTGTGACTGGTTGTATAGAGGTGCGAGGAGTTTTCCAAAGCTTAATTTCGAAAATTCACAGTTGCATTTCACAACACTATACAAGTGCATTTACAACCTTACATCCATCATTTTGGTCATATTTCGATTTTTATTTATGAATCTCGAAGAAAAAAAGACTATTTGGGAAGATTTGTGGGGGATGTAGCTCAGTGGTAGAGCATGTGCTTTGCATGTATGAGGTCCGGGGTTCAATCCCCAGCATCTCCATCAAGTTTTGTGGTCACTGTTAAAGGATTATTGAGTTAAAGATCTAGGCAATCTAAACATACATCGAGCAAATGAAAGAACACACCAAGTATACCTAAGGCAAGCAAAATTGAACAGCTGTGTTACAGAGAAGTACACTTAGTAAGTGTCTTTTGCAGCCGTTGAGACAGTTCTTAGAATTTGTGAAAGTTGGTTCAATGTTGTCTCGTAGGTTGTTGTGGCCGAGTGGTTAAGGCGATGGACTAGAAATCCATTGGGGATTCCCCGCGCAGGTTCAAACCCTGCCAACAACGAAAGACACTTTTCCACTTGGTGGCCTCACCATAGAACCTCCATGCTGAGACATGTCTGGTTCAGCTTATAAAAATGAGCAGCCTCTAAATTGATGCTTTGACCCAAATTGTTGATTAAGAAGACACTTCCTTGTGTATGTTGTCACATTGTAAATCTCAACTTCCTGGCCAATATTGTGTAAGGTCACAGGTAAATGAAGTGAACCATCCCCTCCAATGCAGCCCCATTCTCT
The DNA here is from genome assembly GCF_949748355.1 of Melanostigma gelatinosum. NCBI lineage: Eukaryota > Metazoa > Chordata > Actinopteri > Perciformes > Zoarcidae > Melanostigma > Melanostigma gelatinosum. The sequence goes on from NC_136636.1 coordinate 31,029,626, forward strand.
TTATAAATGCAGGGCTCTTTTCAGTCTCAATACCCAGGTGAATTGCCGACTTTGCTGTGAAAGCCTTTGTCCCACCAATGGTGGTACAGTGGTGAGCATAGCTGCCTTCCAAGCAGTTGGCCCCTGTTAGATTTGTGGCCAT
>NC_136636.1:31034767-31037267 GCF_949748355.1 Melanostigma gelatinosum
AAGCAGTTGGCCCCTGTTAGATTTGTGGCCATCTGAGTCCTCTTCTTCCAGTGAGAGTATACTGATGCTAAGTTTTGTAGTCAAACAGTAAGCATAAAGGTAGCCAATGTCCAACATTTCCATTGTGACTGGTTGTATAGAGGTGCGAGGAGTTTTCCAAAGCTTAATTTCGAAAATTCACAGTTGCATTTCACAACACTATACAAGTGCATTTACAACCCTACATCCATCATTTTTGGTCATATTTCGATTTTTATTTATGAATCTCGAAGAAAGAAAGACTATTTGTGAAGGTTTGTGGGGGATGTAGCTCAGTGGTAGAGCATGTGCTTTGCATGTATGAGGTCCGGGGTTCAATCCCCCGCATCTCCATCAAGTTTTGTGGTCACTGTTAAAGGATTATTGAGTTAAAGCTCTAGGCAATCTAAACATACATCGAGCAAATGAAAGAACACACCAAGTATACCTAAGGCAAGCAAATTTGAACAGCTGTGTTACAGAGAAGTACACTTAGTAAGTGTCTTTTGCAGCCGTTGAGACAGTTCTTAGAATTTGTGAAAGTTGGTTCAATGTTGTCTCGTAGGTTGTTGTGGCCGAGTGGTTAAGGCGATGGACTAGAAATCCATTGGGGTTTCCCCGCGCAGGTTTAAACCCTGCCAACAACGAAAGACACTTTTCCACTTTGTGGCCTCACCATAGAACCTCCATGCTGAAACATGTCTGGTTCAGCTTATAAAAATGAGCAGCCTCTAAATTGATGCTTTGACCCAAATTGTTGATTAAGAAGACACTTCCTTGTGTATGTTGTCACATTGTAAATCTCAACTTCCTGGCCAATATTGTGTAATGTCACAGGTAAATGAAGTGAACCATCCCCTCCAATGCAGCCCCATTCTCTTTATAAATGCAGGGCTCTTTTCAGTCTCAATACCCAGGTGAATTGCAGACTTTGCTGTGAAAGCCTTTGTCCGACCAATGGTGGTACAGTGGTGAGCATAGCTGCCTTCCAAGCAGTTGGCCCCTGTTAGATTTGTGGCCATCTGAGTCCTCTTCTTCCAGTGAGAGTATACTGTTGCTAAGTTTTGTAGTCAGACAGTAAGCATAAAGGTAGCCAATGTCCAACATTTCCATTGTGACTGGTTGTATAGAGGTGCGAGGAGTTTTCCAAAGCTTAATTTCGAAAATTCACAGTTGCATTTCACAACACTATACAAGTGCATTTACAACCCTACATCCATCATTTTTGGTCATATTTCGATTTTTATTTATGAATCTCGAAGAAAGAAAGACTATGTGTGAAGGTTTGTGGGGGATGTAGCTCAGTGGTAGAGCACATGCTTTGCATGTATGAGGCCCGGGGTTCAATCCCCCGCATCTCCATCAAGTTTTGTGGTCACTGTTAAAGGATTATTGAGTTAAAGATCTAGGCAATCTAAACATACATCGAGCAAATGAAAGAACACACCAAGTATACCTAAGGCAAGCAAAATTGAACAGCTGTGTTACAGAGAAGTACACTTAGTAAGTGTCTTTTGCAGCCGTTGAGACAGTTCTTAGAATTTGTGAAAGTTGGTTCAATGTTGTCGCGTAGGTTGTTGTGGCCGAGTGGTTAAGGCGATGGACTAGAAATCCATTGGGGTTTCCCCGCGCAGGTTCAAACCCTGCCAACAACGAAAGACACTTTTCCACTTTGTGGCCTCACCATAGAACCTCCATGCTGAAACATGTCTGGTTCAGCTTATAAAAATGAGCAGCCTCTAAATTGATGCTTTGACCCAAATTGTTGATTAAGAAGACACTTCCTTGTGTATGTTGTCACATTGTAAATCTCAACTTCCTGGCCAATATTGTGTAATGTCACAGGTAAATGAAGTGAACCATCCCCTCCAATGCAGCCCCATTCTCTTTATAAATGCAGGGCTCTTTTCAGTCTCAATACCCAGGTGAATTGCCGACTTTGCTGTGAATGCCTTTGTCCCACCAATGGTGGTACAGTGGTGAGCATAGCTGCCTTCCAAGCAGTTGGCCCCTGTTAGATTTGTGGCCATCTGAGTCCTCTTCTTCCAGTGAGAGTATGCTGTTGCTAAGTTTTGTAGTCAAACAGTAAGCATAAAGGTAGCCAATGTCCAACATTTCCATTGTGACTGGTTGTATAGAGGTGCGAGGAGTTTTCCAAAGCTTAATTTCGAAAATTCACAGTTGCATTTCACAACACTATACAAGTGCATTTACAACTCTACATCCATCATTTTTGGTCATATTTAGATTTTTATTTAGGAATCTCGAAGAAAGAAAGACTATTTGTGAAGATTTGTGGGGGATGTATCTCAGTGGTACAGCACGTGCTTTGCATGTATGAGGCCCGGGGCTCAATCCCCCGCATCTCCATCAAGTTTTGTGGTCACTGTTAAAGGAGTATTGAGTTAAAGATGTAGGCAATCTAAACATACATCGAGCAAATGAAAGAATACACCAAGTATACCTAAGGCAAGCAAAATTG
>NC_136636.1:31709767-31719656 GCF_949748355.1 Melanostigma gelatinosum
GGGTTAGGGTTAGGGTTAGGGTTAGGGTTAGGGTTAGGGTTAGGGTTAGGGTTAGGGTTAGGGTTAGGGTTAGGGTTAGGGTTAGGGTTAGGGTTAGGGTTAGGGTTAGGGTTAGGGTTAGGGTTAGGGTTAGGGTTAGGGTTAGGGTTAGGGTTAGGGTTAGGGTTAGGGTTAGGGTTAGGGTTAGGGTTAGGGTTAGGGTTAGGGTTAGGGTTAGGGTTAGGGTTAGGGTTAGGGTTAGGGTTAGGGTTAGGGTTAGGGTTAGGGTTAGGGTTAGGGTTAGGGTTAGGGTTAGGGTTAGGGTTAGGGTTAGGGTTAGGGTTAGGGTTAGGGTTAGGGTTAGGGTTAGGGTTAGGGTTAGGGTTAGGGTTAGGGTTAGGGTTAGGGTTAGGGTTAGGGTTAGGGTTAGGGTTAGGGTTAGGGTTAGGGTTAGGGTTAGGGTTAGGGTTAGGGTTAGGGTTAGGGTTAGGGTTAGGGTTAGGGTTAGGGTTAGGGTTAGGGTTAGGGTTAGGGTTAGGGTTAGGGTTAGGGTTAGGGTTAGGGTTAGGGTTAGGGTTAGGGTTAGGGTTAGGGTTAGGGTTAGGGTTAGGGTTAGGGTTAGGGTTAGGGTTAGGGTTAGGGTTAGGGTTAGGGTTAGGGTTAGGGTTAGGGTTAGGGTTAGGGTTAGGGTTAGGGTTAGGGTTAGGGTTAGGGTTAGGGTTAGGGTTAGGGTTAGGGTTAGGGTTAGGGTTAGGGTTAGGGTTAGGGTTAGGGTTAGGGTTAGGGTTAGGGTTAGGGTTAGGGTTAGGGTTAGGGTTAGGGTTAGGGTTAGGGTTAGGGTTAGGGTTAGGGTTAGGGTTAGGGTTAGGGTTAGGGTTAGGGTTAGGGTTAGGGTTAGGGTTAGGGTTAGGGTTAGGGTTAGGGTTAGGTTAGGGTTAGGGTTAGGGTTAGGGTTAGGGTTAGGGTTAGGGTTAGGGTTAGGGTTAGGGTTAGGGTTAGGGTTAGGGTTAGGGTTAGGGTTAGGGTTAGGGTTAGGGTTAGGGTTTAGGGTTAGGGTTAGGGTTAGGTTAGGGTTAGGGTTAGGGTTAGGGTTAGGGTTAGGGTTAGGGTTAGGGTTAGGGTTAGGGTTAGGGTTAGGGTTAGGGTTAGGTTAGGGTTAGGGTTAGGGTTAGGGTTAGGGTTAGGGTTAGGGTTAGGGTTAGGGTTAGGGTTAGGGTTAGGGTTAGGGTTAGGGTTAGGGTTAGGGTTAGGGTTAGGGTTAGGGTTAGGGTTAGGGTTAGGGTTAGGGTTAGGGTTAGGGTTAGGGTTAGGGTTAGGGTTAGGGTTAGGGTTAGGGTTAGGGTTAGGGTTAGGGTTTAGGGTTAGGGTAGGGTTAGGGTTAGGGTTAGGGTTAGGGTTAGGGTTAGGGTTAGGGTTAGGGTTAGGGTTAGGGTTAGGGTTAGGGTTAGGGTTAGGGTTAGGGTTAGGGTTAGGTTAGGGTTAGGGTTAGGGTTAGGGTTAGGGTTAGGGTTAGGGTTAGGGTTAGGGTTAGGGTTAGGGTTAGGGTTAGGGTTAGGGTTAGGGTTAGGGTTAGGGTTAGGGTTAGGGTTAGGGTTAGGGTTAGGGTTAGGGTTAGGGTTAGGGTTAGGGTTAGGGTTAGGGTTAGGGTTAGGGTTAGGTTAGGGTTAGGGTTAGGGTTAGGGTTAGGGTTAGGTTAGGGTTAGGGTTAGGGTTAGGGTTAGGGTTAGGGTTAGGGTTAGGGTTAGGGTTAGGGTTAGGGTTAGGGTTAGGGTTAGGGTTAGGGTTAGGGTTAGGGTTAGGGTTAGGGTTAGGGTTAGGGTTAGGGTTAGGGTTAGGGTTAGGGTTAGGGTTAGGTTAGGGTTAGGGTTAGGGTTAGGGTTAGGGTTAGGGTTAGGGTTAGGGTTAGGGTTAGGGTTAGGGTTAGGGTTAGGGTTAGGGTAGGGTTAGGGTTAGGGTTAGGGTTAGGGTTAGGGTTAGGGTTAGGGTTAGGGTTAGGTTAGGGTTAGGGTTAGGGTTAGGGTTGGTTAGGGTTAGGGTTAGGGTTAGGGTTAGGGTTAGGGTTAGGGTTAGGGTTAGGGTTAGGTTAGGGTTAGGGTTAGGGTTAGGGTTAGGGTTAGGGTTAGGGTTAGGTTAGGGTTAGGGTTAGGGTTAGGGTTAGGGTTAGGGTTAGGGTTAGGGTTAGGGTTAGGGTTAGGGTTAGGGTTAGGGTTAGGGTTAGGGTTAGGGTTAGGGTTAGGGTTAGGGTTAGGGTTAGGGTTAGGGTTAGGGTTAGGTTAGGGTTAGGGTTAGGGTTAGGGTTTAGGGTTAGGGTTAGGGTTAGGGTTAGGGTTAGGGTTAGGGTTAGGGTTAGGGTTAGGGTTAGGGTTAGGGTTAGGGTTAGGGTTAGGGTTAGGTTAGGGTTAGGTTAGGGTTAGGGTTAGGGTTAGGGTTAGGGTTAGGGTTAGGGTTAGGGTTAGGTTAGGTTAGGGTTAGGGTTAGGGTTAGGGTTAGGGTTAGGGTTAGGGTTAGGGTTAGGGTTAGGGTTAGGGTTAGGGTTAGGGTTAGGGTTAGGGTTAGGGTTAGGGTTAGGGTTAGGGTTAGGGTTAGGGTTAGGGTTAGGGTTAGGGTTAGGGTTAGGGTTAGGGTTAGGGTTAGGGTTAGGGTTAGGGTTAGGGTTAGGGTTAGGGTTAGGGTTAGGGTTAGGGTTAGGGTTAGGGTTAGGGTTAGGGTTAGGGTTAGGGTTAGGGTTAGGGTTAGGGTTAGGTTAGGTTAGGGTTAGGGTTAGGGTTAGGGTTAGGGTTAGGGTTAGGTTAGGGTTAGGGTTAGGGTTAGGGTTAGGGTTAGGGTTAGGGTTAGGGTTAGGGTTAGGGTTAGGGTTAGGGTTAGGGTTAGGGTTAGGGTTAGGGTTAGGGTTAGGGTTAGGGTTAGGGTTAGGGTTAGGGTTAGGGTTAGGGTTAGGGTTAGGGTTAGGGTTAGGGTTAGGGTTAGGGTTAGGGTTAGGTTAGGGTTAGGGTTAGGGTTAGGGTTAGGGTTAGGGTTAGGGTTAGGGTTAGGGTTAGGGTTAGGGTTAGGGTTAGGGTTAGGGTTAGGGTTAGGGTTAGGGTTAGGGTTAGGGTTAGGGTTAGGGTTAGGGTTAGGGTTAGGGTTAGGGTTAGGGTTAGGGTTAGGGTTAGGGTTAGGGTTAGGTTAGGGTTAGGGTTAGGGTTAGGGTTAGGGTTAGGGTTAGGGTTAGGTTAGGGTTAGGGTTAGGTTAGGGTTAGGGTTAGGGTTAGGGTTAGGGTTAGGGTTAGGGTTAGGGTTAGGGTTAGGGTTAGGGTTAGGGTTAGGGTTAGGGTTAGGGTTAGGGTTAGGGTTAGGGTTAGGGTTAGGGTTAGGGTTAGGGTTAGGTTAGGGTTAGGGTTAGGGTTAGGGTTAGGGTTAGGGTTAGGGTTAGGGTTAGGGTTAGGGTTAGGGTTAGGGTTAGGGTTAGGGTTAGGGTTAGGGTTAGGGTTAGGTTAGGGTTAGGGTTAGGGTTAGGGTTAGGGTTAGGGTTAGGGTTAGGGTTAGGGTAGGTTAGGGTTAGGGTTAGGGTTAGGGTTAGGGTTAGGGTTAGGGTTAGGGTTAGGGTTAGGGTTAGGGTTAGGGTTAGGGTTAGGGTTAGGGTTAGGGTTAGGGTTAGGGTTAGGGTTAGGGTTAGGGTTAGGGTTAGGGTTAGGGTTAGGGTTAGGGTTAGGGTTAGGGTTAGGGTTAGGGTTAGGGTTAGGGTTAGGGTTAGGGTTAGGGTTAGGGTTAGGGTTAGGGTTAGGGTTAGGGTTAGGGTTAGGGTTAGGGTTAGGGTTAGGGTTAGGGTTAGGGTTAGGGTTAGGGTTAGGGTTAGGGTTAGGGTTAGGGTTAGGGTTAGGGTTAGGGTTAGGGTTAGGGTTAGGTTAGGGTTAGGGTTAGGGTTAGGGTTAGGGTTAGGGTTAGGGTTAGGGTTAGGGTTAGGGTTAGGGTTAGGGTTAGGGTTAGGGTTAGGGTTAGGGTTAGGGTTAGGGTTAGGGTTAGGGTTAGGGTTAGGTTAGGGTTAGGGTTAGGTTAGGGTTAGGGTTAGGGTTAGGGTTAGGGTTAGGGTTAGGGTTAGGGTTAGGGTTAGGGTTAGGGTTAGGTTAGGGTTAGGGTTAGGGTTAGGGTTAGGGTTAGGGTTAGGGTTAGGGTTAGGGTTAGGGTTAGGGTTAGGGTTAGGGTTAGGGTTAGGGTTAGGGTTAGGGTTAGGGTTGGGTTAGGGTTAGGGTTAGGGTTAGGGTTAGGGTTAGGGTTAGGGTTAGGGTTAGGGTTAGGGTTAGGGTTAGGGTTAGGGTTAGGGTTAGGGTTAGGGTTAGGGTTAGGGTTAGGGTTAGGGTTAGGGTTAGGGTTAGGGTTAGGGTTAGGGTTAGGGTTAGGGTTAGGGTTAGGGTTAGGGTTAGGGTTAGGGTTAGGGTTAGGGTTAGGGTTAGGGTTAGGGTTAGGGTTAGGGTTAGGGTTAGGGTTAGGGTTAGGGTTAGGGTTAGGGTTAGGGTTAGGGTTAGGGTTAGGGTTAGGGTTAGGGTTAGGGTTAGGGTTAGGGTAGGTTAGGGTTAGGGTTAGGGTTAGGGTTAGGGTTAGGGTTAGGTTAGGGTTAGGGTTAGGGTTAGGTTAGGGTTAGGGTTAGGGTTAGGGTTAGGGTTAGGGTTAGGGTTAGGGTTAGGGTTAGGGTTAGGGTTAGGGTTAGGGTTAGGGTTAGGGTTAGGGTTAGGGTTAGGGTTAGGGTTAGGGTTAGGGTTAGGGTTAGGGTTAGGGTTAGGGTTAGGGTTAGGGTTAGGGTTAGGGTTAGGGTTAGGGTTAGGGTTAGGGTTAGGGTTAGGGTTAGGGTTAGGGTTAGGGTTAGGGTTAGGGTTAGGGTTAGGGTTAGGGTTAGGGTTAGGGTTAGGGTTAGGGTTAGGGTTAGGGTTAGGGTTAGGGTTAGGGTTAGGGTTAGGGTTAGGGTTAGGGTTAGGGTTAGGGTTAGGGTTAGGGTTAGGGTTAGGGTTAGGGTTAGGGTTAGGGTTAGGGTTAGGGTTAGGGTTAGGGTTAGGGTTAGGGTTAGGGTTAGGGTTAGGGTTAGGGTTAGGGTTAGGGTTAGGGTTAGGGTTAGGGTTAGGGTTAGGGTTAGGGTTAGGGTTAGGGTTAGGGTTAGGGTTAGGGTTAGGGTTAGGGTTAGGGTTAGGGTTAGGGTTAGGGTTAGGGTTAGGGTTAGGGTTAGGGTTAGGGTTAGGGTTAGGGTTAGGGTTAGGGTTAGGGTTAGGGTTAGGGTTAGGGTTAGGGTTAGGGTTAGGGTTAGGGTTAGGGTTAGGGTTAGGGTTAGGGTTAGGGTTAGGGTTAGGGTTAGGGTTAGGGTTAGGGTTAGGGTTAGGGTTAGGGTTAGGGTTAGGGTTAGGGTTAGGGTTAGGGTTAGGGTTAGGGTTAGGGTTAGGGTTAGGGTTAGGGTTAGGGTTAGGGTTAGGGTTAGGGTTAGGGTTAGGGTTAGGGTTAGGGTTAGGGTTAGGGTTAGGGTTAGGGTTAGGGTTAGGGTTAGGGTTAGGGTTAGGGTTAGGGTTAGGGTTAGGGTTAGGGTTAGGGTTAGGGTTAGGGTTAGGGTTAGGGTTAGGGTTAGGGTTAGGGTTAGGGTTAGGGTTAGGGTTAGGGTTAGGGTTAGGGTTAGGGTTAGGGTTAGGGTTAGGGTTAGGGTTAGGGTTAGGGTTAGGGTTAGGGTTAGGGTTAGGGTTAGGGTTAGGGTTAGGGTTAGGGTTAGGGTTAGGGTTAGGGTTAGGGTTAGGGTTAGGGTTAGGGTTAGGGTTAGGGTTAGGGTTAGGGTTAGGGTTAGGGTTAGGGTTAGGGTTAGGGTTAGGGTTAGGGTTAGGGTTAGGGTTAGGGTTAGGGTTAGGGTTAGGGTTAGGGTTAGGGTTAGGGTTAGGGTTAGGGTTAGGGTTAGGGTTAGGGTTAGGGTTAGGGTTAGGGTTAGGGTTAGGGTTAGGGTTAGGGTTAGGGTTAGGGTTAGGGTTAGGGTTAGGGTTAGGGTTAGGGTTAGGGTTAGGGTTAGGGTTAGGGTTAGGGTTAGGGTTAGGGTTAGGGTTAGGGTTAGGGTTAGGGTTAGGGTTAGGGTTAGGGTTAGGGTTAGGGTTAGGGTTAGGGTTAGGGTTAGGGTTAGGGTTAGGGTTAGGGTTAGGGTTAGGGTTAGGGTTAGGGTTAGGGTTAGGGTTAGGGTTAGGGTTAGGGTTAGGGTTAGGGTTAGGGTTAGGGTTAGGGTTAGGGTTAGGGTTAGGGTTAGGGTTAGGGTTAGGGTTAGGGTTAGGGTTAGGGTTAGGGTTAGGGTTAGGGTTAGGGTTAGGGTTAGGGTTAGGGTTAGGGTTAGGGTTAGGGTTAGGGTTAGGGTTAGGGTTAGGGTTAGGGTTAGGGTTAGGGTTAGGGTTAGGGTTAGGGTTAGGGTTAGGGTTAGGGTTAGGGTTAGGGTTAGGGTTAGGGTTAGGGTTAGGGTTAGGGTTAGGGTTAGGGTTAGGGTTAGGGTTAGGGTTAGGGTTAGGGTTAGGGTTAGGGTTAGGGTTAGGGTTAGGGTTAGGGTTAGGGTTAGGGTTAGGGTTAGGGTTAGGGTTAGGGTTAGGGTTAGGGTTAGGGTTAGGGTTAGGGTTAGGGTTAGGGTTAGGGTTAGGGTTAGGGTTAGGGTTAGGGTTAGGGTTAGGGTTAGGGTTAGGGTTAGGGTTAGGGTTAGGGTTAGGGTTAGGGTTAGGGTTAGGGTTAGGGTTAGGGTTAGGGTTAGGGTTAGGGTTAGGGTTAGGGTTAGGGTTAGGGTTAGGGTTAGGGTTAGGGTTAGGGTTAGGGTTAGGGTTAGGGTTAGGGTTAGGGTTAGGGTTAGGGTTAGGGTTAGGGTTAGGGTTAGGGTTAGGGTTAGGGTTAGGGTTAGGGTTAGGGTTAGGGTTAGGGTTAGGGTTAGGGTTAGGGTTAGGGTTAGGGTTAGGGTTAGGGTTAGGGTTAGGGTTAGGGTTAGGGTTAGGGTTAGGGTTAGGGTTAGGGTTAGGGTTAGGGTTAGGGTTAGGGTTAGGGTTAGGGTTAGGGTTAGGGTTAGGGTTAGGGTTAGGGTTAGGGTTAGGGTTAGGGTTAGGGTTAGGGTTAGGGTTAGGGTTAGGGTTAGGGTTAGGGTTAGGGTTAGGGTTAGGGTTAGGGTTAGGGTTAGGGTTAGGGTTAGGGTTAGGGTTAGGGTTAGGGTTAGGGTTAGGGTTAGGGTTAGGGTTAGGGTTAGGGTTAGGGTTAGGGTTAGGGTTAGGGTTAGGGTTAGGGTTAGGGTTAGGGTTAGGGTTAGGGTTAGGGTTAGGGTTAGGGTTAGGGTTAGGGTTAGGGTTAGGGTTAGGGTTAGGGTTAGGGTTAGGGTTAGGGTTAGGGTTAGGGTTAGGGTTAGGGTTAGGGTTAGGGTTAGGGTTAGGGTTAGGGTTAGGGTTAGGGTTAGGGTTAGGGTTAGGGTTAGGGTTAGGGTTAGGGTTAGGGTTAGGGTTAGGGTTAGGGTTAGGGTTAGGGTTAGGGTTAGGGTTAGGGTTAGGGTTAGGGTTAGGGTTAGGGTTAGGGTTAGGGTTAGGGTTAGGGTTAGGGTTAGGGTTAGGGTTAGGGTTAGGGTTAGGGTTAGGGTTAGGGTTAGGGTTAGGGTTAGGGTTAGGGTTAGGGTTAGGGTTAGGGTTAGGGTTAGGGTTAGGGTTAGGGTTAGGGTTAGGGTTAGGGTTAGGGTTAGGGTTAGGGTTAGGGTTAGGGTTAGGGTTAGGGTTAGGGTTAGGGTTAGGGTTAGGGTTAGGGTTAGGGTTAGGGTTAGGGTTAGGGTTAGGGTTAGGGTTAGGGTTAGGGTTAGGGTTAGGGTTAGGGTTAGGGTTAGGGTTAGGGTTAGGGTTAGGGTTAGGGTTAGGGTTAGGGTTAGGGTTAGGGTTAGGGTTAGGGTTAGGGTTAGGGTTAGGGTTAGGGTTAGGGTTAGGGTTAGGGTTAGGGTTAGGGTTAGGGTTAGGGTTAGGGTTAGGGTTAGGGTTAGGGTTAGGGTTAGGGTTAGGGTTAGGGTTAGGGTTAGGGTTAGGGTTAGGGTTAGGGTTAGGGTTAGGGTTAGGGTTAGGGTTAGGGTTAGGGTTAGGGTTAGGGTTAGGGTTAGGGTTAGGGTTAGGGTTAGGGTTAGGGTTAGGGTTAGGGTTAGGGTTAGGGTTAGGGTTAGGGTTAGGGTTAGGGTTAGGGTTAGGGTTAGGGTTAGGGTTAGGGTTAGGGTTAGGGTTAGGGTTAGGGTTAGGGTTAGGGTTAGGGTTAGGGTTAGGGTTAGGGTTAGGGTTAGGGTTAGGGTTAGGGTTAGGGTTAGGGTTAGGGTTAGGGTTAGGGTTAGGGTTAGGGTTAGGGTTAGGGTTAGGGTTAGGGTTAGGGTTAGGGTTAGGGTTAGGGTTAGGGTTAGGGTTAGGGTTAGGGTTAGGGTTAGGGTTAGGGTTAGGGTTAGGGTTAGGGTTAGGGTTAGGGTTAGGGTTAGGGTTAGGGTTAGGGTTAGGGTTAGGGTTAGGGTTAGGGTTAGGGTTAGGGTTAGGGTTAGGGTTAGGGTTAGGGTTAGGGTTAGGGTTAGGGTTAGGGTTAGGGTTAGGGTTAGGGTTAGGGTTAGGGTTAGGGTTAGGGTTAGGGTTAGGGTTAGGGTTAGGGTTAGGGTTAGGGTTAGGGTTAGGGTTAGGGTTAGGGTTAGGGTTAGGGTTAGGGTTAGGGTTAGGGTTAGGGTTAGGGTTAGGGTTAGGGTTAGGGTTAGGGTTAGGGTTAGGGTTAGGGTTAGGGTTAGGGTTAGGGTTAGGGTTAGGGTTAGGGTTAGGGTTAGGGTTAGGGTTAGGGTTAGGGTTAGGGTTAGGGTTAGGGTTAGGGTTAGGGTTAGGGTTAGGGTTAGGGTTAGGGTTAGGGTTAGGGTTAGGGTTAGGGTTAGGGTTAGGGTTAGGGTTAGGGTTAGGGTTAGGGTTAGGGTTAGGGTTAGGGTTAGGGTTAGGGTTAGGGTTAGGGTTAGGGTTAGGGTTAGGGTTAGGGTTAGGGTTAGGGTTAGGGTTAGGGTTAGGGTTAGGGTTAGGGTTAGGGTTAGGGTTAGGGTTAGGGTTAGGGTTAGGGTTAGGGTTAGGGTTAGGGTTAGGGTTAGGGTTAGGGTTAGGGTTAGGGTTAGGGTTAGGGTTAGGGTTAGGGTTAGGGTTAGGGTTAGGGTTAGGGTTAGGGTTAGGGTTAGGGTTAGGGTTAGGGTTAGGGTTAGGGTTAGGGTTAGGGTTAGGGTTAGGGTTAGGGTTAGGGTTAGGGTTAGGGTTAGGGTTAGGGTTAGGGTTAGGGTTAGGGTTAGGGTTAGGGTTAGGGTTAGGGTTAGGGTTAGGGTTAGGGTTAGGGTTAGGGTTAGGGTTAGGGTTAGGGTTAGGGTTAGGGTTAGGGTTAGGGTTAGGGTTAGGGTTAGGGTTAGGGTTAGGGTTAGGGTTAGGGTTAGGGTTAGGGTTAGGGTTAGGGTTAGGGTTAGGGTTAGGGTTAGGGTTAGGGTTAGGGTTAGGGTTAGGGTTAGGGTTAGGGTTAGGGTTAGGGTTAGGGTTAGGGTTAGGGTTAGGGTTAGGGTTAGGGTTAGGGTTAGGGTTAGGGTTAGGGTTAGGGTTAGGGTTAGGGTTAGGGTTAGGGTTAGGGTTAGGGTTAGGGTTAGGGTTAGGGTTAGGGTTAGGGTTAGGGTTAGGGTTAGGGTTAGGGTTAGGGTTAGGGTTAGGGTTAGGGTATAGGGTTAGGGTTAGGGTTAGGGTTAGGGTTAGGGTTAGGGTTAGGGTTAGGGTTAGGGTTAGGGTTAGGGTTAGGGTTAGGGTTAGGGTTAGGGTTAGGGTTAGGGTTAGGGTTAGGGTTAGGGTTAGGGTTAGGGTTAGGGTTAGGGTTAGGGTTAGGGTTAGGGTTAGGGTTAGGGTTAGGGTTAGGGTTAGGGTTAGGGTTAGGGTTAGGGTTAGGGTTA